>NW_020174703.1:7399163-7727293 GCF_003031525.2 Neophocaena asiaeorientalis asiaeorientalis | reverse complement strand
TTGGAGGTGGTTTTTTTTGGCTGCACTGGGTCTTTGTTGCTGTGTGCCGGTTTTCTCTAGTTGTGGCGAGTGGGGGGTTGCTCTTTGCTGTGGTGTGTGGGCTCTAGGCATGCAGACTTCAGTAATTGTGGCACGTGGGCTTAGTAGTTGTGGCTTACAGGCTCTAGAGCACAGGTTCAGTAATTGTGGTGCACGGGCTTAGTTGTGCCACGGCATGTGGGATCTTCCCAGACTGGGGCTCGAACCCGTGTCCCCTGCATTGGCAGGAGGGTTCTTAACCACTGCCCCACCAGGGAAGCCCAACTTGCTCCTAGGTCCAATAACAGGAATAACTAGGACATCCTGAAGGTCTGGATGTTGAAGAACAGGAAAACTTAATCCATTAAACTGCTTCTGAAGCTCATCAAATAACAGATTTTTCACATGTTGTACTGAGGCTAGATGCATATTTACTCTGACAGTGGTGAATGATGGAGGGTGGAACAACTTATGTACCAGAGTTGGCCCTATATATATATAGGGTTGGCCCAAAAGTTCATTCGTGTTTATATACCTATATACATGCATATATATTTATCAATTCTTATTATTTACAGTAGTAGTAATTATATTCTATAAAGTCACTGGGAACACTGAACTAGTTGAATACCAAACAATTGCTCCTAGGGGAAATACAGGCTTAGGTTCCTGTGGGCCTCTGGTCATATTTTCATCAGTAGATCAATAAATAACCTTATTTTATGTGTGTTTCTGCTCAAAGACATCTTATTTAATGTATAATGTGATTCATTAACATTGGACTCATGGCCAAGAGCACTGTAACTCATGCCTGAACAAAGCCTATCTCACTCATAATTTCTCTGTGACGCACATCCCAGCCTTCTTACACTGAGGAACACTAGACAGCACTTCTGCACTATGCTTAAGGGGATTCTAAAAAACAAAATCACCAACAAAAAGCACCAAATTACCTAAAACTTGGCACTAACTAGACCATGAAAAGAATACTTGTTTATAGTATGAGATTAGAACATGCATTTGGGGAAATTCAAAATTTTTGTGGACTCTGCATATCCACAAATGACCATGAAAGTATCACGAGTATTGATTTTACGGTTACAAATATATTTTATCAAATAAGTGTATTTGCAAATACAAAATCTATGAATAATGAGGATAAACTCTGTGTGTGTGTGTGTGTGTGTGTGTGTGTGTGTGTGTCTGTGCGTCTGTAAATGCTAGGACTTTCCAATGAGAAATAAAGATACAACCTTTAATTGACCTCAAGAATTGACATTTAATTGAAGAATTAGGACTAGCACAAATAAAATACTTAAAGAAAATATAAACTGAAAATATAAGACCATACTCAACGAATGAAATGATAATAAGAAGTTAGAAGAGTCATTTGGTGTGTTTCAAGGAAGCCATATATTTTTTTAAGTGGGAATTTTTCTGGATTCTTGAATCTAGCATAGAATTTGCCTAAGAGGGATGTAGTAGACAGGGTATTCCTGGGGAAGGTCCAGAGTGGGCAAAAGTTTAGAGGGAAGAATGATGCCCTGAGAACCCCCTACAGTGCTCCAGAACCAGCAGAATATGGAAGCAGACATGGGGAAGAGAGAGAGACTGAGCCAACAAGGCCACACACAGCAGCAGGCCTGAGGGCTTCATTCTGGAGTCAGAAATACATACCAGCCTGACCGTCACATTTTGATTTCAGGCTCAGGCTCCTACAAAATAAGTGCTGTGCCTTTCGTATATACGTGTATTTAGCTAAATTAAGCATGGTGCAGTCTGCACAGAGGAACCCTTGATAAATTTGTTTCCTGGTTACTCCTTCACTTCTGCCTCGTACAACAGAAGTGAATGATTATAGTTTTTCCCCCCTTTCCTGGCAGTTTCACAGTGTGGGAGCAGCATGTTCCTTTTGGTTGCTGTTCCCTTCCCCCAGGATAAAGGAGAGAAAATCACTTGAGCCACAACAAATATTAGCCCAGGTATATTACTAAGAGTTCCCAAGGGAGTGGAGACTAAATAACTCCACCATGTGGCTTTCAGAGGGGCAATGTCCATGAGGACTTTATTTCTGAACACTTCCTGAAAACGTGCCCATGATTAAATTCTTTGCTATCATTCAGACTGGGGGGATTCAACATTCAGCAATTTATATTGCACTGGAATGTCACGGACATATCTGCAATATGTTTTCCCTTCCTTAAACATACTATTTTAAAACATATATGTGTTTTGTAGTTGTTGTTGTTGCTATGAAAGGTCCTATTTACAAAATGAAGGTAAGAAGATGGATGATGCTGGGGTAAAAGGAGAGACTCATGCAATCTACTTGGGCAGAGGTCAGCAACATTTTTTGTAAAAGCCAGATAATAAATATTTTAGGTTTTGCCTAAGAGTCATCTGCCATGTGAAAGCAGTCATAGATAATACATAAATGAATGTGTGGCTGTATTCCAATAAAACTTTATGTATGGGCATAAATATTTGAATTTTAAATACGTTTCACATGTTATGAAATATTCTTCTTTTTTCTTTTTCAACTGCTTACAAATGTAACAGCCATTGTTACTTTGTAAGATATACAAAACAGATTTGGCCCACTGGCTGTAGTTGACTGACTTCTGTTCTTAAGTAAAAGAGGGTAAACACCTTGCAGAGAAAAGCTAGGAGAGAGAACCCTGGGGCAGATTAGGGGTATAATCATGAATCCAGATAAGAAGACAAGGTTCTTGGACTCTGAAAGGCATAAGCACTGTCCCCAAAGGTATATTCTCCAGGGACTAGAGTCACAGACTTTGGCTGTTTTAGCAACTGGAAAAGATATTCCAAAGTAGCACCAAAATGATTGTTTCATCAGAAACCAAAGAGCTAATGCTGCCTTTCAAACTGGTACCACTCAAGCTCACAGTCTTAACTCTGGCTTGCCTGTCCCAAGCTCCTGGATTTAATTTAATTATCCTCACTGGCCTTTAAGAGGCTCTGCCTCACTGAAATTATCTTTTGGAAAAGGCAATCACTTGGTGGGGGGCAGGAGTGGGGAGAAGAGGTTGGTTCTAGGCTCCTGGCTAAAAGTAAAGTCCATCAGCCATCACCCAGAGGTCACCTACTTTTATGAGTGATATTATTTTAATCAGTTTGGTTATCTGGTTTTTCAGTTACAAACAACATCTCAGGGAGATCTTGGGGAATGGTTTATTTGATAGCTTAACAACTGGAAAAAAAAAAAGAAAATCATTACGACATAAGGATGCAAAATATATAGCTGTCTGGGACCATTTAGTAAAGTGCATTTACTCTCTTTCATGTTGTGGTATAGTAGTTAATTTTCAAAATTAAAATGAGTCATCAAGAAATGCTTATATTTTGCTCATCATACTCTGCTTATAAAAGCAAGAAAGTTTGTGAAACATGTTTGGATTTTTGTAAATCAAAATTAGTTTAAAATGTTAAAGAAAGTTTCAGAGCTTAAAAGGATACATGTCAGTTGTAGACAAATTTTATTTTACTGCCTACCAACACCAGGCATTCTCTGCATATGGACAAGTACAGGCTAAGAGATCTTGGTAACTAGCCCAGTAAGTGTCCAGGCCATCTATAAGGCTGTCTGTAATGGAAGCTCAGATGCATTGGAAACCCAAGAGCTAAGCCAAATAACTCCTTAACCAAAGGATTAACTTTTAGAGACACCATGCCAAAAGAAAGATACAAAAATCAGGAACCAGGAAATACAGTTAAAGGTCAAATTCCAAGAAAGTCATCAATCATTCTTTAAAGTTGAAGAGTTGAAGCCGTAAAAGAGTGAACCGGAACACTGAAAAAATAAAATGTCTCAAAGAAACAAGTGGATAACAGAAGGAGGGTTTTGCAGATAAGAGCATTTCACCTTTAGATGAAAGCTGGAATAGTGCCTTATCCTCGTAATGGACTTCACAGGTGACTGCTCAAACCAGTCCACAATACGCAACCCAGTCAGCACTTCTGATGGATCTATTGCAGGTCTTTGTGTTGCGGATTCCTGGATTTAAGCCCCTCCTTTCAGTTTCTTATCTTTTTTTTTTGCATTTTATGTTTTTATACAGCAGGTTCTTATTACTTATCCATTTTATACATATTAGTGTATATCCATCAATCCCAACCTCCCAATTTATCACACCACCATCCCCCCCATGTCACTTTCCCCCTTGGTGACCATATGTTTGTTCTCTGTATGTGTGTCTCAATTTCTGCCCTGCAAACCGGTTCATCTGTACCATTTTTCTAGATTCCACATATATGCGTTAATATATGATATTTGTTTTTCTCTTTTTGACTTACTTCACTCTGTATGACAATCTCTAGTTTCATCCACATCTCTACAAATGATCCAAATTCATTCCTTTCTATGGCTGAGTAATATTCCATCGTATATATGTACCATATCTTTATCCATTCGTCTGTCAATGGGCATTTAGGTTGCTTCCATGACCTGACAGTTGTAAATAGTGCTGCAATGAACACTGGGGTGCATGTGTCTTTTTGAATTATGGTTTTCTCTGAGTATATGCCCAGTAGTGGGATTGCTGGGTCATATGGTAATTTTATTTTTAGTTTTTTAAGAAACCTCCATACTGTTCTCCATAGTGGCTGTATCAATTTACATTCCCACCAATAGTGCAAGAGGGTTCCCTTTTCTCCACAGCCTCTCCAGCATCTGTTGATTGTAAATTTTCTGATGATGCCCATTCTAACTGGTGTGAGGTGATACCTCATTGTAGTTTTGATTTGCATTTCTCTAATAATAAGTGATGTTGAGAAGCTTTTCATATGCTTCTTGGCTTCTTGTATGTCTTCTTTGGGGAAATGTCTATTTAGCTCTTCTGCCCATTTTTGGATTGGGTTGTTTGTTTTTTTAATATTGAGCTGCATGAGCTGTTTATATATTTTGGAGATTAATCCTTTGTCCATTGATTCGTTTGCAAATATTTTCTCCCATTCTGCAGGTTGTCTTTCCATCTTGTTTGTAGTTTCCTTTGCTGAACAAAAGCTTTTAAGTTTCATTAGGTCCCATTTGTTTATTTTTGTTTTTATTTCCATTACTCTAGGAGGTGGGTCAAAAAAGATCTTGCTGTGATTTATGTCATAGAGTGTTCTGTCTATGTTTTCCTCTAAGAGTTTGATAGTGTCTGGACTTACATTTAGGTCTTTAATTCAATTTGAGTTTTTGGGGGGTTTTGCTTTTTTTTTTTTTTTTTGCAGTACATGGGCCTCTCACTGTTGTGGTCTCTGCCGTTGCAGAGCACAGGCTCCTGACGCGCAGGCTCAGTGGCCATGGCTCACGGGCGCAGCTGCTATGCGGCACGTGGGATCTTCCCGGACTGGGGAACAAACCCGTGTCCCCTGCATCGGCAGGTAGAGTCTCAACCACTGCACCACCAGGGAAACCCGAGTTTATTTTTGTTTATGGTGTTAGGGTGTGTTCTAATTTCATTCTTTTATATGTAGCTGTCCAGTTTTCCCAGCACCACTTATTGAAGAGGCTGTCTTTTCTCCTTTGTATATTTTTGCCTCCTTTATCAAAGATAAGGCGATCATATGTTTGTGGGTTAATCTCTGGGCTTTCTATCCTGTTCCATTGAGCTATATTTCTGTTTTTGTGCCAGTACCATACTGTGTTCATTACTGTAACTTTGTAGTATAATCTGAAGTTAGGGAGCCTGATTCCCCCAGCTGCGTTTTTCTTTCTCAAGATTGCTTTGGCTATTTGGGGTCTTTTGTGCTTCCAAACAAATTATGAAACTTTTTGTTCTAGTTCTGTGAAAAATGCCATTGGTAGTTTGATAGGGATTGCATTGAATCTGTAGATTGCTTTGGGTAGTATAATCATTTTCACAATGTTGATTCTTCCAATCCAAGAACATGGTATATCTCTCCATCTGTTTGTATCATCTTTAATTTCTTTCATCAATGTCATAGTTTTCTGCATACAGGTCTTTTGTCTCCTTAGGTAGGTTTATTCCTAGGTATTTTATTCTTTTTGTAGCAATAGGAAATAGGAGTGTTTCCTTAATTTCTCTTTCAGATTTTTCACCATTAGCGTATAGGAATGCAAGAGATTTCTGTGCATTAATTTTGTATCCTGCTACTCTACCAAATTCATTGATTAGCTCTAGTAGTTTTCTGGTAGCATCTTTAGGATTCTCTATGTATAGTATCGTGTCATCTGCAAACAGTGACAGTTTTACTTCTTCTTTACCAATTTGTATCCCTTTTATTTTTTTGCTTCTCTGACTGCCAAAGCTAGGACTTCCAAAACTGTTGAATAAGAGTGGCAAGAGTGGACATCTTTGTCTTGTTCCTAATCTTAGTGGAAATGCTTGCAGGTTTTCACCACTGACTATAATGCTTACTGTGGGTTTGTCACATATGACCTTTATTATGTTGAGGTAGGTTCCCTCTATGGCCTTTTTCTGGAGACTTTTTATCATAAATGGGTGTTGAATTTTGTCAAAAGCTTTTTCTGCATCTATTGAGATGATCATATGGCTTTTATTCCTTAATTTGTTAATGTGGTGTATCACATTGATTTGCGTATTTTGAAGAATCCTTGCATCCCTGGGATAAATCCCACTTGATCATCATGTATAATCCTTTTAATGTGTTGTTGGATTCTGTTTGTTAGTATTTTGTTGAGGATTTTTGCATCTATAGTCATTAGTGATATTGGTCTCTAATTTTCTTTTTTTGTAGTATCTTTGTCTGGTGTTGGTATCAGGGTGATGGTGGTCTCATAGAATGAGTTTGGGAGTGTTCCTTCCTCTGCAATTTTTTGGAAGAGTTTGAGAAGGATGGGTGTTAGCTCTTCTCTAAATGTTTGACAGAATTCACCTGTGAAGCCATCTGGTCCTGGATTTTTGTTTGTTGGAAGATTTTTAAATCACAGTTTCAATTTCATTACTTGTGTTTCATCTGTTCATATTTTCTATTTCTTCCTGGTTCAGTCTTGGAAGGTTATACTTTTCTAAGAATTTTCCATTTCTTCCAGGTTGTCCATTTTATTAGCATAGAGTTGCTTGTACTAGTCTCTTAGGATGCTTTGTATTTCTGCGGTGTCTGTTGTAACTTGTCCTTTTTCATTTCTAATTTTATTGATTTGAATCCTCTCTTTTTCTTGATAAGTCTTGCTAATGGTTTATCAATTTTGTCTTCTCAAAAAACTAGCTTTCAGTTTTATTGATCTTTCCTATTATTTTCTTTGTTTCTATTTCATTTATTTCTGCTCTGATCTTTATGATTTCTTTCCTTCTGCTAACTTTAGGTTTTGTTCATTCTTCTATCTTTAGTTCCTTTAGGTGTAAGGTTAGATTGTTTGAGATTTTTCTTGTTTCTTGAGGTAGGCTTGTATAGCTATAAACTTCTCTCTTAGAACTGCTTTTGCTGTTCTGTTCATCCCATAGGTTTTGGATCGTCGTGTTTTCATTGTCATTTGTCTCTAGGTATTTTCTGATTTCCTCTTTGATTTCTTCAGTGATCTTTTGGTTATTTGGTAATGTATTGTTTAGCCTCCATGTGTTTGTGTTTTTTGACATTTTTTTCCCTGTAATGGATTTCTAATCTCTTAGCGTTGTGGTCAAAAAAGATGTTTCATATGATTTCAATTTTCCTAAATTTACTGAGGCTTGATTTGTGACCCAAGATGTGATCTATCCTGGAGAATGTTCCATTTGCAGTTGAGACAAAAGTGTAATATTCCCTGTAATGGATTTCTAATCTCTTAGCGTTGTGGTCAAAAAAGATGTTTCATATGATTTCAATTTTCCTAAATTTACTGAGGCTTGATTTGTGACCCAAGATGTGATCTATCCTGGAGAATGTTCCATGTGCAGTTGAGACAAAAGTGTAATCTGCTGTTTTGGGATGTAATGTCCTATAAATATCAATTAAATTTATCTGGTCTACTGTGTCATTTAAAGCTTGTTTTTCCTTATTAATTTTCTGTTTGGATGATCTGTCCATTGGTGTGAGTGAGGTGTTAAAAGTCCCCTACTATTACTGTGTTACTGTTGATTTCCTCTTTTATAGCTGTTAGCAGTTGCCTGACGTATTGAGGTGCTCCTATGTTGGGTGCATATATATTTATAATTGTTATATCTTCTTCTTGGATTGATCCCTTGATCATTATGTAGTGTCCTTCCTTGTCTCTTGTAACATTATTTTAAAGTCTATTTTATCTGATATGAGTATTGCTACTCCAGCTTTCTTTTGATGTCCATTTGCATGGAATATCTCTTTCCATCCCCTCACTTTCAGTCTGTATGTTTCCCTAGGTCTGAAGTGGGTATCTTGTAGAGACTTTCTTGTCTTGTGGTAGGGGACCAGAGGAGATGTATCTTCATTTTACTAGCTCAGCCTACATCTCATCTTTATTAATGTACATTCTTGTATGTTTTCATCTTTATTCCAAGCTTCTGCCTTAACATATCTACAAAAATTCTTGGAGTTAAGTGTCCAGCTAGCTGTGATAATATAATCATTATAAGAAAGATGGAGGGCTTCCCTGGTGGCGCAGTGGTTGAGAGTCTGCCTGCCGATGCAGGGGACACGGGTTCGTGCCCCAGTCCGGGAGGATCCCACATGCTGCAGAGCTGCTGGGCCTGCGTGTCCAGAGCCTGTGCTCCGCAATGGGAGAGGCCACAACAGTGAGAGGCCCATGTACCGCCAAAAAAAAAAAAAGGATGGAGATATCATACTGGATTTTACAATATATTTCTCATGTCAAAAATTCTCTTAATTGCACAAAAATATATTGTTCTGGAAATGCCAATATTTCAAACATACATTCTCAGATCTTCCCATTATAACTAGAAACGTGGCAAAGGTCTACCATAAAGAAGAACCAATAATCTATTTAGCGTAATTCATTTTCTGTCTTGGTGGTTAAATATGTTTGATTACCAAAAATTAAGGCATGTTCCAATGTTTCTAGGCTCTGGCTGAAAATCTCTGAAGGTAATAATGGAACACTCATAAATTTTTCAACTACTTGCGCTTTTATCTTGAACTTATATTGTTGAGGGTTGTTTCCTTTGGCAAATAAAAAAATTACTAAAGATACTTTAACTTTATTTCCAATATATTTCCAGTTGAATGTTTCTGATTACTTTAGAGCACTTTCCCATGAGGCCATTTCTCTATCTCTGCATATTATATTCTGAAGTCCTAAAGAAATGGTCACTTGCCATCTGGCCATTAACCTACTTCCCTTCTCTTGCTTGGGATGCAAAGACAGAAATAATTAAGTCTACATCTCAAAGCAACCTTTGTGCTTGGTCCAATTACTCATTTAAATAAATAAATAAGTCCACTAATACATTGCAAATCACTGTATTGCCTTTCACTAATTCACCAGTCTACTTTATTGAATAAATAAAATATAAACTCCATGAAAGCTGGAACCGTGTCTGTCTTATTCATTGCTATTTCAACATCATCTACAATATGTGAAATAGATTAATGTATCAATAAATATATGTTAAATAAATGAATGAATAAGCCCTACTAGCACTGTGCCCCATTACCCAATACCACTCCAGTCACATACACGTAAAATCAAGTAAACATATTAAGACATATTACAGAAAGGTACAGCTTCATGAGAAATATAAAGCTTCACATACATCAGGAATACAAAGCTTCTCTTACTATCTTCTCTTCTTTGTAGATAGAATAATGGCAGAATCCTTTAGATGCTCTAGAATAATTTTAAAATATTTTAACTGCAAAATGAAAAACTTTAATAGGAATCATAAAAACAGAGAAACAGTGATAAGTGTATGTAAATACATGGTATTTATCAACTAATCTCTTTAATAGACCTACTACCCAGTTTAACAAAGAGATAGTACAGCATACAAGGCAAGGGTACGGGGCCCTAGAGTCAGACTGCATTGGTTCATACCCACTGTCGCCACCAGTTGTCCTTGGACAACTAATTAAAATCTCTGGCTCTTGGTTTATTTATCTGAAAACAGAGATAATAATAGCACCTACCTTACAGGATTGTATGAGGTTAAATGATTGTGCCTATTATTTGTCTATTGTCTCTCACTCTAAATCTACTTTCCTGTTCTCTGGTGCTGAGAAGGGAGTCTGCAAACTACATTTCTCAGACCCCTTTGCCAGTGGACATCTCATCGTTCTATCAATAAGAGGCACAAAGAAGTGGACTGGAAAGTCGGAGGATGAAGAAAGGACCTCCTCCTGTTTCTTGCTGTTTTTGTCAGCATTATTTATGCCCATTTATTTGAGTCTCCAACTTATTTCAACACACTGGCCCTCTTAGAGATACTAGCAATAGACTGTCCATGCCATTGTTTCAGAGAACAGAGCACTGGCTCTTCTATGGGGTTATTTCTCAAATTCATGAGATATCAACTACAGCTGAGTAGCCCTCTCATCAAAAGTCTGAGCACCCTCCTGTGATCTATGGCCCTCTTAGAGATACTAGCAATAGACTGTCCATGCCATTGTTTCAGAGAACAGAGCACTGGCTCTATGGGGTTATTTCTCAAATTCATGAGATATCAACTACAGCTGAGTAGCCCTCGTAGCCCTCTCATCAAAAGTCTGAGCACCCTCCTGTGATCTCCCGGATTCTGGTAAACCCAACTCTGTTGCTCTCCTGGATGTTGGGGAGTAAAGTACATGTAGCTGCTTCCATATGGTTATTATCTCTGTTTCTTTCTTCAGCTCTCCCACACCTGTATAACCAGTTCCCTAAGTTAAATGACCCCTACTCGAACACCTATTGTGGTTATTAGCTTTCTGACTGGGCCCTGACATAAAATAAGTGGATATTTGTAAAATGCTTAGAACATTGCATAGCACATGGTAAGTGCTCAATAACTTTTAGGGTTGTTATAAGCATAATACTGTGTTATTTATTAGGACAACACCTGATCTCTAGTTTCCACAGTCAGGTGAAAGGAAGCTGAATTTAGGAGAAAAAGCTGAAAATTACTCTCCCAGCAAACCCTGTGAATGAAACATACTAATCTACAACTAAAAAATAGTGTACAGTAGGTATGAGATAAATATTTGCTGAGAATAGATGAATAAACATTCCTCTTAACTCTTTATTGACGGGCTTCTCTAGCTATCTGTGGTAGAAAAAAAAATTTTTTTTTCATTTCTAACCCATCACAGACTGGTATGTGGTCCCCCAAACATGATCAAAATGTAGCTTGTGTCACCTATGAACCACGACATGAGTTCAGTATACCCAAACCATTCTATACCCTGTTCAACAAAATGAGGCCACCAATCATGGGCATGAATGTTGTGGTGATATTGTATTGCCAATAGACTTTCTAAACCCTACTCTCAATTTATATACTTATCTTCTGTGGATTGGTTCCCAACAGTTTTAAATGTTCCAGAACACACTTTGAGTAGCACTGTTTTATAGTGAAATGGTGTTACCCACTCCTTTTGTTAGAAAATCCCAATTGAGTGAGAGGTTTGGTTCTTCCCTGATAGGACTCTGAATTCTCTTTAATTACAGAGTTTTCTAACTACACACAGAGAAGAAAAGCTTGAATTATATTGGAGAACATGTGAATGGTGAGTCATGTAGGCTGCCATTGTAGAAAGGATGGTACATAACAACTCTGGCTATGTTTTAGTATCTTAATTGAATTAAAAAGTATCCCATTTCACCTCCCTTCCCCCAAACAGGAACTACTAGCCATACCTTATACTTTCTAATCTTCATTTCTTTTGACATAGGACATCTTACACTACAATGTTCCCTTATTGTTCCCTACCTAGTCATCCTTCTAAGCTCAAACCCAAAGCCATCTATTCCATGAAGTCCGCTTGGATCACCCAGTAATACTCTATTTACCCCCACATACTTATTAATACATACTTCCTGGTACTGTAGATTTTTTCACTTTAATTCATGGCTTATCTTCTTTAAAGATTTTTAGGTCCTTGAGGAAAGGACTCTTTCTTAGAAAACTTTGTGTCCTCCTAAGAAACTGCATGTGAGGCTCTACATAAAAGTGTTCTCTAACTGCAAAAGGGTACAGTGAGATATCCACGTTCACAGAGGATAGCAGTGGGAAAAGGAAGCATACATTTGATTACCAAGGAAGTACTAAATTTCAGTACACCATACTGGTTTTTTAACCAAACAATAGCGAGACCAATGTTTATAAAATATTTGGAAATCCTTGAGTAAAAGAGATTTTTATGAATGCAGAATAAAACAAAATATTTCCTGTTAGGAATAAAAAGACATGAGGTATTTATTAATAGTCTGAATAATATAATGAATTATAGTTTTATTTTTAGAGTATAATAATAATTGAAAGTTAAAAAATTTTATTAGAGAATATAGTAAAATAATTTGCATGGAAAACAATTACTGGTGAGTCACAGACTTCATGTCAGGAAAATTTTTTCTCTTTATGCATGAGGAATATTTCTATCATCTTTGGCCAAAACAGGTAGATAAAAACTGAAGAGTTCTCTATCTATAAAGAAAAAGGATTTGCCAAACAAGATGAAGAATAGTTTAGTCTCTATCTAAGTTATTTAAAATTCCTTAATCTTAACTGATTTGTTTTTCTTATGTGAAAATGTCAAAGGAATAGTAGAAATAATTCCATTGAGAGAACCAGGTTACATACATAACATTTTTTTAGTTGTGGCCCTGTAACTAGCCAGTTTTAAAATTCTCTGCATAGCTTTACACTTTGAAAATGAGATTTTAAAATATATGATCTCTATGTTTCTTTTCATCAGAAATAAGAAAAGTGTTTTTGAAATGGAAATTTCTCTCTAAGATGAGAAGGCTCAGTGATTGTTGAACTACACCAAGGGGTAATTTGACATTTCCCCAGTAGCTTTTAGACTAAGTCAAACCTTTTGAAACTTTAAAGGTGATAGAAAGAAAATGATTCACGTTAACAGTTTCAAAATCTGCCTGGTTGCTGGCATGCTTGGCAGAATTATTTTAACCCTAACCCTATCAGAACCTTCTTTTAAACAAAGTATATTCCTTTGCAATCAAATCTTCCTTTATATGCCATATACATCTCAAAAGTATGTTTTGACCTTGACTTCAATTTGGGAAATATATTTCATGCTATGGTCCATTTTAAGTAGAGCCTATGATAATGGAAGCTGATGCATAGCTTATTTCTGGCTAGTGCTTCATGACTTATTTAGACGACCCCTTTCCTAGGAATGAAAAGAAAGCAATGTCCATTAAAGTTTCTCAGAGATTACACTAGCTTTGGCTGTGTATTTTCTACTTGTTTATAGGTTTTGTAGTGCCTCTTTTGTTATGAATATTCCTCTGGTCCTTGAGAATTATAGGATCCATGAAAATTAGTAAATCAGGGAATGACAGTCCCACTCAAATCTAATTCTATGCAAATACTACTGAGGATAAGACAGACAAATAGACCATCTTTTTGTTCCGTCCTTCCTCATGGCAGGGATGTGAATGGAGACCAGCAGATAGTACGTTGATCAAATAATTAAGAGAATTAAAACTTATGTCCATCCTGGCACTGAGTGCAGACAAGGCACATGCTTTTCACATGCTTCTTGTTTGTGTTGCTTATTTTGTTTGTTCTTAATGTCAGCAGTTATGTATAGTTAGCCTTACTTTTGAGTCATATTGTACCAAAACAACGGTCACTGAAGTATGTAGGTGAACTCTTAATAATAACAGTTATAATTATTATGAAAAGCTATAGAAGTTGCCCCCCCATACCCACTGCACTGTCAGAAGTATATTTACAAAGATATGAAAAAGAGGAGCTTACCAGAGTTGTGAGCCTACTGGCATATCTCTATGCAAAAGGTCAGCAATGAAAATTGCATCAAGAACATCATTTAGTCATAGAAGAGAGACTGATGACATCTCAGCCTATAGATAACTTCTGTGCCAGTAACTTTAACTGCAAGAATTGTCTTTTGCCAAAAGTGTCTAGATAATGCAACTTTAATATATCTTAATTCTATCATAGCTGCTATAGCAGTTTGCTCTGTATTTTCAATATTTTTCATTCAATAAAAACACTAGATGCTAATGCTAAAAAACAAAATTTAACTGAGTAAATTTTAAAGATCTTATTGTCTTTAACATTTCATGAATTGTGCAGCATCCCATCTAGCAGACAGAAAGGAGCTCTGAGGAGCTGTACAAAATTTTTTATAGGCAAAAGGGAGTAGGAACAAGGAAGTTATATTAGGCAGAAAAAGAGGATTGGTCACTGCAAAGATACTTTCCCTTAGGTGATGGCAGGGGTCTATCAGGCAGGTGACCTAACTAGTGTTCATCAGGTGATTCCTGATTGACTGCTTTAAGATTCCATTTCTGGGAGACTGAAACTATAATCAAGTTTTAATTTGGTGAGGTGGTGCTTAGCATAAGTGACTCCATTTTGGGCCTGTTATCTTATTTTAAACACTGAGAGTGAAAGAACTGTCCAGTAGGAGAGAAGAAAAAGCTACATGAATATTTGAAAAAGCATGTACAAACACTGTAATAGAGATGAACAATGCACACTGGTAACACAAAGGAGGGAAACACTAACTTTCCTTAGCACTGGAGGAAGTTCTTACAATGAGAACATAGTTGATAAAGTTCTTTGTGATGAGTAGAAATTTTCCAAACAAACAGTTGGGTAGAATATAGGAACAAAAGAGGCATGAAACAGCATGAACCAACAAGATCCGAGTACTCCAAGGGAAAATTAGAGGGCCTCATCGCCCCCTACACCATCCAGTAATTTGGGAATTTATGTCCTAGGCAATGGGAAGCCCCAAATGCTTTCTTAAAGAACTGGAATAGTATGATCATGTTTGCCACGTGGAGATCATTCTGGCTGAAACATACAGAATTGACTAAGTCACACCAATTAAAGGTAAAATGAGTGGTTTGGAGAGACTTGTTATCATGGAAGTTTTTTGTTTGTTTTTTTTTTTTTTGCGGTAGGCAAGCCTCTCACTGTTGTGGCCTCCCCCGTTGCGGAGCACAGGCTCCGGATGCGCAGGGTCAGCAGCCATGGCTCACGGGCTTAGCCACTCTGTGGCATGTGGGATCTTCCTGGACCGGGGCACGAACCTGTGTCCCCTGCATCAGCAGGCGGACTCTCAACCACTGCTCCACCAGGGAAGCCCTATCATGGAAGTTTGAACTAAAGAGGTAGAAGATGGTAAAAGGAAGGGATTAATCTGAAAGGCTCTCAAGAGGAAAAATGGACTCATAGCAATGACATTGAATGAAATGGATTCACTTATTTTTTCAGCACTTTACCTAGGCAGTTTACCAGTCCTTAGGGATACAACTAACTTGAACAGACATAGAATTTATGGCCTAACAGGAGAGACAGAACTTTAAACAAGCTTTTACAGTGGAATGTAAGTGCTTTGATGGGGTAAGATGGGTTGCTATGGCAGCAGAGCACAGAGTCTCCAAACTTAGACAGGAGATTAGGGAATATTTTGCTGGGGAAATAAAATCTAAACTGAGACCTAAGAGGAAAGGGGTGGAGGGGAGATTTGCAGGAAGAGATGAGAGCATTTAAAAAGGCCTTCAGGTCAAAAATGGTTTTCACAGGAGAGAAAACCTAGAAGAATTTGTAAAGAGATGAGAAGAGGTAAGAAGGGGAAGCAGAGGCTAGCAGAGGGTCCTGAGTGCTGCATCCATCTGAAGGGTAATGTTGAACCACTGAGACAATTTTAATCACAGAAATAACACATATATTTGCATTTTAGGAAACTCACCCCAAATGTGATTTAGAGAACTCATAGCTAGAAAAGGC
Source organism: Neophocaena asiaeorientalis asiaeorientalis (assembly GCF_003031525.2). Lineage (NCBI taxonomy): Eukaryota > Metazoa > Chordata > Mammalia > Artiodactyla > Phocoenidae > Neophocaena > Neophocaena asiaeorientalis. The sequence continues at coordinate 7,711,454 of NW_020174703.1, read as the reverse complement.
TAGCCCTTGTGTTTTCTATGTCACAGTATTCATCACACTTTGCTCGGCTTATTTGTTTAAAGGCTATTCCTCTCACTAGACTACATGATTAAAGCAGAGAAAGCATCTTTCTTGTGCATTACTATATTCCTGCACAGGTGCTCAATAATGTTTGGATGAGGTAATAAACAAATGAATAAATGGGTGAGGAACAATTAGAATGCTATTACAGGATTCCACCAAGGGAATGTGGGAACATTGAAAGAATAGAGGTAATGGACAAAAAGATAACTGGACAGCTTCAAGAGATATCTAGAAGTGCAATTGACAGGTCATTGAAAGTGATGAGAATAAAGTTATGAAAAGGCAAGAATACTTTCTAGTTTACTGTCTTACAAAACAAGGATAGTGATGCCTTTATCAACTGTCTCTACTTAGCCAGCCAACTTTTATTTCCCATAATGCTCTAGCACTCAGCTTTATGCTCTTCACCATTTCCTTCCCAAATTATTCCTTAGACTTCCCTGGACAATTAGCTACCATCTTCAGATTGCAATCTATTTCCCTTGAGCTCCTTAAAATCAGATTTAAAACTCACACTTTCCAAAGATTTGAACAAAGAAAAATAAATTATAAAAAAAATTAGGAAAAATCTTATAAGCTAGAAGTAAAAAGAGAAAACACAACTGAAGCTCAAATTTAAAATAAGTGGAAACTGAGTGGCAATCACCATTAGAAATTATGATTGAGGATGAATTATGTGTAAGACCCTGGATAGAGATAATTAAATAATTGTATTGCTTTATTTCAGAGATAGGACATTTATGTCCCATAATGCATAAGAGTATAAAGAATAGAAAGCAGTATATGATAAGTACCAAATGAAAGGTAAAGAGAATAACGTCTACCTGAACCCAATTGATGAAAATATTTCTTTGTCCTGGAATACAAGGCAAGTTGAAGGAAGGACCCGGGACACTCCATATGTCCTAAATCTCTTCTCAATAAGGCTTTGTGTCCCTGTTAATGACTATATCAATCCCTGTCTAGTGAATTTTCCATCACAATAATATCATGCACTCCAAGTTCAAGATTTTTGCTCCAACCTGCAGCTGGCAATATTCCTGAGCAGACACAGCTAATACCCAGCAGCTGAATGTATTTGGATTGGTAATCAGAAATATTCATGGTGCCAAATGTGAGAGGCACTGATATTCATGCCACTCATCAAATGAGCAAATTAGTTATTTAATTTCCCCAGTCCTCAGAATCTCAGCACCCTCATATCCTCTTTGCTAAAAAAAAAAAGTGATATCTGGAGAAGTGAGGTAAAAATCAGAACCTGTCATCATTCACATAGAAATTAGACTACCAGCATTAATATTTCTCTCCCAGTTTGGCATGTTCACCTTAATGAAAATACCAGAACGGCAAGGAGTTTTCTTCCTGGCTCTTAGGGAAATAAAATGCAGCAGAATCCTAATGCTCTTAACATGATCTATTCACTTTGGATAATATAAAGTATCATGGGAAAAATGAAGGAGAGAGATGAAAGCATTACAAAAAATGACAATGATAGGTGATATAGTAGTCAAAAAATGGGAATGTAAAGAGACGAAAAACAAGACCACTAAGAAATAAACTATACATACATGTCTTCGTATCTCTTTTCCACATGAAGCTCATGTGTGTGTTGCTAGTGTGGTTAGCTCTGTTATTTTTTAGTGTTAATGGAGAAATAGCTAGCATCCTTTTCTTCCTACTAAAGATATTTTCCAAGCAGCACATTAAATATGTATATAGATGAAAAGAGAATTAAATGTGTCTTTTATAGGAGCAGAAAAATCCCAGAAAGGGGAGGGGAGAGAGGATAGCAAAAATAAATCAAAAACTGACATGGAATTGAGGTGGGACTGAGAAAGGAGGATGCAAGTAAGTAATACTGGAGAAATTCAAATGGCTTCAAGTGAACAGAATAAAAAATTCAAGCAATGTAGGAATTCAACAGAGAAAAATGAGGGTAGTAACTAGATGAAAATGAGGCTCTGATATCTAGGTGTCTTGGTGTGTTTTACTGTTACTTTTCATGGATTTTCAAGGATTTTGTGAAAGTAAAATGAAATAAAGAAGCTTAATCAGACCAACTTTTGCTCATTAAAAGGTGGGACTTTTTCAGGTTATATTCATAAGAGACTGCCAACCAAATCCTGTCTGTCACTGTTGTGGAAACTTATGGAGGACCCATATAGAAAGCGGGTTTTTAGAACAGGACATGGTGGGTGAAGAAACAGGACAGGTTTACTGGAGAAGCACAGGAAAAGGCAGTAGTTGACTTAGTTTCTAAAGCAAACTTGAACCTAAACAACTTAACACATTCACATAAACCGCCTTCGTGTGTCTGAATAAATACAGAAAAATCATCAAGTATCTCCCTTTCTCTAGTTTTTGAATGGTGAGGAAACCTCATGCATGGCTCCCTTAAAGGCAACAAAGCATGGGGTTAACACTGAACCCGTCAGAAAAATGGCTGACTTCCACATCAAAGTAATATTTGAGGAAGCACGGTGGGGTAGGGGGAAGGATGGTAGAGGCAAACAAAACTGGTTTGAAGGCCAGCTCTTTACTTATTCATCGTGTGACTTTTGCGTGGTAACTTATCTGAGACTTTGTTTCCCCTTTTACAAAATGCAGACAGTAATATCTATTTATGCAAGGGTATTTCAACACGTGAATACAAGTACAGGCATCCCTTGCTTTATTGGGCTCTGTAGATATTGGATTTTTTGCAAATTGAAGTCTTGTGGCAACCCTGCATTGTCAGATGACGGTTAGCATTTTTTAGCAATAAAGTATTTAAAAATTTTTAACAACGTGTATTTTTATGCACATTGTTTTTGTAGATATAATGCTATTGCACATAGACTACAGTATAGTGTAACCATAACTTTTATTTGCATGGGGAAACGAAAAAATTTCTGTGACTTGCTTTATTGCCATATTCGCTTTATTGCAGTGGTCTGGAACTGAAGCTACAGTATCTCTGAGGAATGCTTGTAATTTGTTCATTCAATAAACACTTTTGTAATGTCACAAGTATTGATGGTTCAGGGGTGAACAAGCAGAGATAATACCTGATCTCGTGAGACATTCTAGTAGACAGTATAGTAAATACACAGATGTTCAATGAACTGTAGCTAGTATTTTATTTGTTAAAGGAATAAGAAATGCATTCAAGGTAAAGAAAAGAAAATCCCCTGGACACACCATAAACTATCACCTGCACGTAGGTGAGTCTTTGCTAAATGGAAAAATGTGGCTGATTTGGCATAAACTGTAGTATTTTGATACATGCACTGACAAGTTCGACAGAGTAAGCAAGCTAGCTAATGAAAGAGGTAGATGAGAAAAATGTGCCTGGCTTTAAATGTATGTATGTGGCTTCTGTAAAAATCCACCCCAGCTGCCCCATTACATATTCAACAAGATTTCCTAAATTGAAGAAGCAGATACAGGTTGTATTACTGCTTCCCTACAGACTCACTGTGAGTATTAAGAGGGTTTTCAGTGTAATAAAAACAAAATTGAATACCTCTCTGGGCTGGTGAATAGGCTGCACTACTTAGCTCACTGCAGTAATAGAAAATTGACTTATTAAAAAAGAATCTCACAGTCCATACTCCTCCCAGTGCCAAGTCCAGGGAAAATTTCTTCTCCCACCACACAACCACAGGAGCTGCCAAAAGCAAAGACCTTGAAATTGAGGACAGCCTTTCTTCTGTTTTCAGAAGTCTCTGGCATTTAACTCTAGCTTCTTGGGATGCTGTTTTATCGACAGGTAATGCCCCAGACTAATTACTTCACCCAGAAGAAGAGCCTTTGCAGAAACCCTGTGTAAATGCTGCAAAGCTTTCTTCTTTTCCAAGATTCTGTTTAGGTTGTTTATTACAGTGACAGCTCAGTTGAGCTGGCCTCCAGTTCCAGAGGCCATCTCTAAGCTCAGGCATTAGAGGAGCTCCCAAGGAAGCACTGCTCAATGCTGAAGAAATTAAAAATACTATTAGTCTAGAAACCTCGTGGACAGCAGCAGCCCAATCTCTGTGCAGGACCCAGCAAGAGCTTGAGTGGAATTTCTCATTGAGATTCCAAGAGCATGCCTACATTTCCACGGTGAAAATGCATTTCCATTGTGAAAAGTACAATGAAGAAAGTTTAGGGAATAAAGGGTAACAATTCTCTAAGGAAATGAAATTAAAAAAGAGGTCGAATGGAATTAAGGCGGCAAGGAGAATGAGGAGAGTTCTTTACAGGGATGTTTTTCTACAATAATCAAAAGATTTTTGTGAAAAAGAGCTATATGATGACGAAAGATATATGTGCATTCAATTCAGTAAATGATACACCAAAAAGAAAACAGTAGTCAATTCTGTTTATTAGAGTTATATATATTAGAGTATAATATATAGAGAGAGTATAATATATATATATTAGAGTTTTTTTTTCTAATTTCACCTTTGGCATTATCTCTTTATTATAAAACAATGATGCATCAATTGGGTCAATAAATAAATATTTTTAAAATAAGATGAAGTGGTAGGCACCATGAGTCCTCTCTAGTCCATGTCCACATGCCAGTCCCATCTCCTCAGTCAGCCCCTTGTGATGCCATTCTTTACAACTGACCCACTAAATCCACATTCAACTCAGGACCTCATTATCCTTCCATATGAGGATGGCAGAGCTACAAATCACTTCAACTAGGACAATAAAAAAGGAGTGATTTATTTAGTACTAGGATATGGGTAGGATATGGGCTATGTCTTGGAACCCAAAACCAACAAAAGCAGTGGACCTGAAAAGGGATTGGAACCAAAGTTATTCTCTCAAATCTCTCTGGGGTTGTTGGTCTCTCATCTCTGACTCTTTCTACACATGCTTCATCACTCTTTCTGCAAAGAAGCTTCTTCCCACTGTTCTGTTCACATAGTGGGAAATTGCCATCCTCTACCCACTGGTTCTATTATGCCTAATACCAGATCCAGGGGAGAAATAGAGAGGATATGGGGACTTGAGTTCAAGCACTGGCCCTTATCCATCACACTTGGATTTTTTTTCTGTGACAGTAAATTTTGCTTAGAGCTCTCCACTGATGACAAGCAAATGCTAGAAATCTTACAAGGTTCTACTGCTCTATGACATGCAACCCCTCCAAAACAGAAAGTCAAATCTGGCTACTACTCCTAGGCTTCTGTGTCTAAGCAAAAACTTGAACTAGGACTTTACCCATTCCAATGTTCTGGAGCTAATAAGACTAATAGACCTACCTTTCCACTCTCCAGAATAGCCATTTCACAGTACTGCCTCATCCCCTTCCTTTAAAATCTCTAACACTTCTTCATACCTCATTTAAAAACATGTATACTCAGATGAGAACTACCTCAAACTTCCACCACAAAACACAGCTATTTGCATATATATTTCTTCCTTTCTTCATGTTACAATGGATAAAACTTCCATACATTTATCTCATGCCAAACCTTCTAGCTATGCTCTATATCTGTACTGTCCAACGCAATAGCCACTAGTTTTATGTGGCTATTGAGCATTTAATACACAGCTAATCAAAATTGATGTGTATTGTAAGCACAAAATGCACACCAAATTTCAGACCTAATATGATAAAAAGAAGGAAAACTATCTCAATAATTTTATATTAATACATGTTGAAATAACAATATTTTGATGTCTGGGGTTAAATCAAATGTTTTATATTAGTTTCACTTATGTTTTAAATAAATTTAATGTGACTTCTAGAAAATTTTTAAATTACATATGTGGCTCAGATTATATCTCTATTGCACAGAACTGCTCCATATCCTATCCCTTCTTGTCATTTCCCACTGCCCCCCTTCCCAGCAACATTAGTTTCCCTCTCATTCCTGGATCATTCTCATTGGCACACAAAGACACTTTTTTATTCTGTCTTTCAAATAAGAACATTCTTTGATTTTTCTCCACTTTTCTCCATAACTCTTCAGCACAGAATTCCTCAAAAGACTTGTCTATAATTACTATCTCCATTTCTCTACTCCTATTCTCTCCTAAAGACCACTCAAGTTGGGTTTACATCTTTTTACTGAGGTCACTTATGGCATCCATCTTGTCAAATCATATGGTTGGTTCTATTCCCTTCTTACCCAACCTCTTGACCACTCACTCCTGAGATATATTTTCCCCTCATCTCCTCTGACTATATAATACTCCCCAGTGTCCTTGCCTGGCCTCTCTTTTTCTTCCTGACTTAAAACACTTCAGTGTCCTAGAGCACAATCCTAGACCTCTTATCTATTTTCACTCACCTAAACTTCACTCAGTTACTCATCCAGTCCTGCTCTTGGTTTTAAATATTATCTATATGCTGATGATTCCAAAATGTATTTCTGTACCCAAAATGCACCCATGAGCTCCAAAGTTATGAATCCAGTTGCTTCCTCAGCCTTTACTCTTGGCTTGTGAATAGGCATCCTAAGCCTGGCACAACTAAAACCCAGTTCTTGATAACCATCTCTCCTCTTTCATCCTTTCCAATCTCAGTTGTGGCATAGTATCTTCCCAGATGCTCAGGCCACAGACCTAAAGATCATTAGTCATTTTCTTCTACTTTATCCTCATATCCAATGTATCCTCCTGGTCACTTCTCAGCATCTCCAGTGTAGCCCAAGCCATTCTCATGTCTCCTAGAATATTGCAAAGCCTACTTCCTCCCTTTCCCCACTTCAGTTCCTCTTGTTCAAAACATACAGAGTGTCCTTTTTTAAAGCTCAGTTGAGTTTATATTACTCTTCTGCTTGCAACTCTTGAGTATGTTTGTAATCATAATTGAAATAGAATCCAACTACCTTAACATGGCCTATAAGGTTGTATATTATGTGACTTTGGTAATATCTCTGATCTAATCTCTCACAGTATTCACCATCTTTTGCTGGGCTCCAGCTATTCTGAACCTTATTGCTGCCAGGAGAACACACTAAGTAAGTTCCTCTTTCAGGGTCTTTACACTTGCATTTCTTTTCCTTAGAATGCTCTTTGGATTTTCCTTATTATTTGGGTGTCAGCTCAGTTATCCCACTGTAAGAGAGAATTTCCTTGATCCCTTTAGGTAATGTGTTATCTTGTCCACCCCCACAATCACTTTCTATTCCCTTACTTTATTTTATTTTCTTCATAGTGTCTGATATTTCTCTCCCATTAGAATATAAGCTCTATGAAGAGAAATTGTGCTTTATTCACTATTGCATGTTTTATGCTCAGAAGAGTGCCAAGAACCCACTAACAGCTCAAAAGAAAACTGATGAATGAAAAGATTAATAAATAAATGGATGATACAGCCAACAGAGGCAAGAAAACAATGAACAGTTCTACAATTTGTTCTCATGATATATGAGGAATGCCAGTTCCCCCAAGGTCCATACTGAATTCTAGCCCAATTTACTGAAGCCACTTTACACTGAGAAACTGTATCAAGTTTATTCAACATGAGATGCCCACAAGAAAAACATTAAACAACCTAGCAAAATTGGACTCCCCCATCACTTGCACCTTCCCCCTCATATCAGTCTAAAAGTCAGAATCCTACTTTTTGCTGAACTGTGTAGTTTGGCCACAGATGTGCAAAAAGTGAATTCAACAGCTGCAATTCAACATGGCATTTAACTGATTTCTTGCTCTGGATTTCAGCAATTTCACAATTTTTAGACAGCTTACAGATAGATAAAGCTTTTCATAAGAGATTTTTGTATTTGCAATATTATACTTTTCTTCTGGCTGGCAAACCATCTTTTCTGTAAGATCCAGTCTTGGTTTGTACCAAGGAAATATGGGAAACAGTTTATTGTTTCATCATCCATAAGCAAGACCATTCCCTCAAATGAAGGAATTTTCACTTCTTTAATGTTCCACAATTTTTCCCAGGGGTCTGTTACTTACAATCCTACTGTCTGATAAATTTCTGTCAAGTTACCATTTGGTAGCAAGGTATACAAACTCACCTAAGCAAACTGGAAAATGTATCAGAAGAATATCAGAGATGTAGCCAAGACTCCCAAAGAGTGAAAACATTTGGGAACCAAGATTCTTTAATTTTCTATTTCTCTCAGAAAGTCTGTGTTAGTCTTCTCTTTCAACAGTGGCTTTTTTCCTGACTCTTCATTAACGTAGCAGGGACTAGCTATATAGGTTTCCTGCTTTTTACCATCTTGTAATTTAAGTGCCAACAAAGACTAAGTATATTTTGAGTTCAAATTCCAAGATCCTGGAGAGGGAAATGTTTTGTCCTAGCTTGGATCATGACTATATCTCTGGTCCAATGGCTAAATTATGGGGTCACATGATCCACTGCCTACTTATCAGTTTTTCTGGACACAGGCTTTCTGAAAAGAGGGAAAATGCAGATTCTTTAAGAAGGTAGTGTGGAGACAGGGAAGTGATGAAGAGTAAAATTCTTTGCATGTCTGGTACAGTGCCAGAAATGGAGGAAAACTTAACTTCTATTGACTGCTCATTGCTTCCCTAGACCATCAGGGACCATGTATTTCTATTCTCCAGTAGAATTATTAGTTCCAAGCACTGTGCATTGCATACAGGAACCCCAATAAATATGGCTTTCATAAATGAATGAATGAATGAATAACAATTGTCACACAAGAGACAATGCAGAAATAAACATAAAATAGAAAATTATAAGCCAGAAGTGAAGGGGAAGAATCATGGATGTGTGTCTTACTTAAAGAATGGGTAAACATTTAGTAATAGATATTCATTGCAGCTCTATTTACAATAGCCAGGACATGGAAGCAACCTAAGTGTCCATCAACAGATGATTGGATAAAGAAGATGTGGCACATGTATACAGTGGAATATTACTCAGCCATAAAAAGAAACAAAATTGAGTTACTTGTAGTGAGGTGGATGGACCTAGAGACTGTCATACAGACTGAAGTAAGTCAGAAAGAGAAAAACAAATACCATATGCTAACACATATATATGGAATCTAAAAAAAAAAGGTTCTGAAGAAGCTAGGGGCAGGACAGGAATAAAGACACAGACATAGAGAATGGACTTGAGGACACGGAGAGGGGGAAGGGTAAGCTGGGACGAAGTGAGAGAGTGGCATGGACATATATACACTACCAAATGTAAAACAGATAGCTAGTGGGAAGCAGCTGCATAGCACAGGGAGATCAGCTCGGTGCTTTGTGTCCACCTAGAAGGGTGGGATAGGGAGGGGGAGAGGGAGGGAAACGCAAGAGGGAAGAGATAATGCGAATGTATGTGTATATATATCTGATTCACTCTGTTATACAGCAGAAACTAACACACCATTGTAAAGCAATTATACTCCAATAAAGATGTTAAAAAAATAGATATTGGGGTCTGAGAGCAGAAACTTGCAGAGTAATACAAAAATTTTCAAAATATCCAAATAATTGTTGAATTCTTAAATAAGTTAAACTTTATATATTAAGGAATAGTGAACCACTGTGTGAGTTAATGCAATTTATACCATTATTATCTCCTAATTGTTCTCTAAGACTCATTGTCCAATCTGCTATTACTGCCATCACTGTTATGATAATTATAGATGTGTTGGTGATAGACAAGATACTCAAGAAAGATGTGGAAAATGCTAATGACAAACTTTACATTATTGAACTAATATTTTCCAAATAATTTCCACCTGTGCAGCTTTTACCCTTTATCCACAGCAATGATGCTTTCCTACATTTCTCCTTTACCTAAGCATAAGATTACTAGTGCAAAGTTTATACCCTACATTAATAGGAGAAGAAGTGGTCCTGCATTTTTGTTAACAAGGCAGAGAGATTTGCAACTGTGTTTATAATTAGGCAATGCTAAGGAGCTCAGAGATAAGCTGTATGCTTTGGGGGATGTTTATACATATCACAGAGGAAGGTAAAATGAATAGCCTATTGTTTGCTCCTCAAACAAATGAAAACTAACACTTAAAGATGTGCTTCCCTCTTAAAAAGGTAACTCAGATCTTTTAAAGCTATTTAATATACTACTACTGTTGTTTGGTTTGAAAAGGCATATTAAAATGAAGTGGCTGTCCTTGATTCCTCTATTTACAGTGGTGAATATATTTAGATTTTGAATGACACAATTCCTTCAATTCAAATCTCTAAAGCTGGGTTCCATTATTTATAATTTAAACATTTTACACTAAATATGTTTCCAGGAAAACTTGACTTATATTTTTCCATTTTATCCTTACAGTCATTCTTTAGAGAATGTAAATTTGACAAAAATATATTGTTCAACCACAAAACATCAGGCATTGTAGAAACTAGTTTAAAAACACACTCCTTGCCTTAAGTTGCTTCTGGGGGATACCACCATGTAATCAGAAAATCACCACAGAATATAATGAGAATTAAATTAGAAGTTAGTAAGGGGCTCTGGGAGCCCCTAAGCACACTGCAAGGGTCTTACCCAGTGAAGGAAGTTATTACCTCCAGATTCTTCAATGATAAGAACAAGATAGCCAGACAAAGAGAACAAAATAGGTGCCTGGGAAAGGTGGAGCAAACAGAGCTCAGTGCAAATATTATACCCATCTTACAAATAATTAATAGATGGACTTGAGCACATAGTAACTCCAAAACTGCAAGTTATATTGTATTTCCTCCATTTTGGCTTGTCTACTTTCCATTATCTTACACTACATCCCTTATACAAAGGAATTTTGTGATTACACAAAAAAATTTGAAGACTGAAATTATCTGATGATTGTAGCCAATGGAGTTCATTAAAATCTGGACTGAAAATTAATACTTATGGCCCTTATAGCATTTTGGTATTAGCCTTATCAATGTTTAAGCACTGTATTGGCTTATCTCATTTAATCTTACAAAAATGCTAAGAGGTATGCACTATTATCTTCATTTATAGATGATAAAATTGAAGCAGGGTTAAAAAACTTGCCTAAGATTGCACAGCTAATAAAGCAACGGGACTAGTATTTAAATTCAGGTACTTTAACGCCAGTACCTGTGCACTATGATAGTAAATGATACTGACTACCAGAGTCATCTTAACATTACTACAACTAGCTTTGTGGAATGAATAAACAATGAGCTGATACATTAAAAAAATAGTATGTCATTTGTGTTTTTTTTCATGTATTCATTGTTTTTTCACACTTTTTTCATGCTGTAATTCAAGTGTGTATTCATGTTTCAAAAGAGTTGCTAGAGCAACAAATCCTGAAATAAAAGAAGACCACATATATAAAGGGCACACTGTGTACCTGTGAAAATAGACTTCAAATGAGCAACACTGAGACTTTAATATAAGAGAGGAAGTTCTATAAACATACAGAAAAAATTCAAATTACTAATAAGGAAAAGAAAATTGGATTTCTATTAGAGTTCTCAAAGGAAAAAACAATTATTATTATTATTGTTTTGGTCAGGCTGCATGACTTGTGGGATCTTAGTTCCCTGACCAGGGACTGAACCCATGACACAGCACTGAAAGTGCTGATTCCTAACCACTGGACTGCCAGGGAACTCCCTCAAAGAAAATATTTTTTTAAATAATTTAAGTGACTTTAATTATTTATTTATTTATCTTTATCTGCATCGGGTCTTTGTTGAGGCATGCAGGATCTTTCCTTGCAGCTCATTGTCTCTTCATTGTGGTGCATGGGCTTCTCTCTAGTTGTGGCATGCGGGTTTTCTCTCTCTAGCTGTGGCCCACGGGTTCCAGAGCGCATGGGCTCTGTAGTTTGCAGCACTCAGGCTCTCTCATTGAGGAATGCAAGCTCAGTAGTTGTGGCACGTGGGCTCAGTTGCCCCGTGGCATGTGGGATTATCGTTCCCCAAGGATTGAATCCGCGTCCTCTGCATTGGAAGGCAGATTCTTTACCACAGGACCACCAGGGAAGTCCCAAAGAAAATATTTTTAAGGAAAGAAAATATGAGTAAACAAATTTATATCCAGCCAAATTGTCCTTCAGGTATAAAGACCATACACAGTTATTAACATGCAAGATCCTAAGAATGTTGATCCCAGGAGATTTACCTGAGAAATATAACAGAAAATAAGCTACAGACAACTACAGAATAACTTCAGAAGAGTCAACCTAAGATTTGCAGTTTAGCATTAAATATATTTAACTAAGTTACCAATATTAGAGCTAAGTGTGACATAATAATATTAAGAAATACATGATCTGACCATGCAGAAATAATATAAGTAATAAAAAATGAGAGGAGAAGAAAGAGACAAAATCTATAGGAGATAAAGCATGCTCATTGATTTATAGGTATTATCTGAGAGTAAAAGTTGATCACTTGAAGCTAACAAACAGAATAAGTTTAAGTACATTTAATATCATGTATATTAAAGCAAAAAATAAAACTAGTAATATAAAATTGGAAGGTAAGGGACAGGTAAGGGTAAAGAAGCAGATTCCATTATTGCTCATGGTAAAACCAAATGGGAGATTCTAAACAAAGAAGAGATAATAGAACTATACCACTATGAAGAAATACAAACTTTCCTAAGTTTCCAAAACAAAGTATTTAAACAGTCCCTGTGATGGAAAATTTAGTAAACATAATATAGAAAAACATGAAACAACTGAAACTATATACATAATTTATGTTAATAAATGGAAAAGGGATTACCTTACTGATGAAATAAAGATTTTTTATATCAGTTCAAAAAGATAAACTCTATGCTGTTTACAAGGTACACACATAAATCAAATTTATTCACAAGGCAAATATTAAAGGAACTGATAAAAATATACCATGAAAATGCAAATAATATAGCCTAATAAAATGCAGTCAATGTCAAACAAGGTAATATTCAGAACCAAAAATACTGAATGGAACAAAGAAGGACACCTTCATAATGCTATCAACATCTCTGTGTCAAATATACAGCAACAACTTTCATAAAGTAAAAACTACAGGAAATAAAAGGATTATCAGAGATGTACACTACTCACTAATAGGACATTTTAACACACCTCTCAGATCTAGACAGAGTTAGAGGACAAAAACGCTGGTAAAGATACAGGACATCTCAGAAACATATACAACATGTAGGCCTCATAGAAAAAATATTAAACTGTGTTTCTCAGTTATTAAAAATATATCTATTTTTTCCAAGAGCACATGTAATCATTGTGAAAATTACCCAATATTAGCTCAAAAGAAGGTCTTAAAATTTTCAATAAAGTAGAAATGCAAATCACATTTATCAAATTCACTACAATGTGATAAAATTGGAAATTAATACTCAGTCATAAAAACAAAAAGCCTTCTATCTGAATTTATTTTTAAATTCTCTATAAACACAATACAAAATTGCCAAATTTCTAGAAAATAACAAAAATAAAAACATGACATACCCATGAATCTATGGGATTCAGCTAAAGTAGTACACAGAGGAAATTCTATAGCATCAATAAAATAGTAACAGTAAAACTGAAAAACAAATTAATAATCTGGTTTCCAAAGCTATTGATTTATATATATCAGTGGAATTATGTATTTACAGTAATACAATGAATAGAGAAAGTAAATTAATTAAACATTCTAGTTTAAAAATTATTGATATCTCTATGTTAAAAAAATTATACTTCAATGAAAATCTATGCATTGGCTATAGCACACCATCTGGGTCTATCTCATTCTAGCACAGTTAATTGTCTTTGAAATATTTTGACCTTTTTGTAAACTGCAGGTAATTGATACATATGCAAAATCTATCATGTAGAGATTTACTGAATTCCCTCTCCACTATGAAAAGAAGTTTTGTAATTTATCTCGGTATTTCTTTACTCCATATAAATTTGCAGTTTTGACTTTTCCTTTGAGCCAGCTGTAACATCTGCCTGGTTCCCTCCTTGAACATTAACATAATATATTAAAAATCTTTAATATATTAGTTATCATTATATCTCTATGAGAATTATGATTTTACCTTTATTTGAAACTTATTTTTTACCAATTAAAACAGTAAAATTATATACTTATTTCAATATGATAAAATACTAACAAGATAAAAATAACGCTAAAGTTTGGAATTTAGAAAAAGATCAACAAAGTTCATAAAATAAAAGCAGAATAAAATTAATAATAATAAAATAAGATAAAAAACAAATAATAGAAAATGAATAAACGTCTTTTAAAAATACAAACCAATAACCAACCTAATAAAAATAAAGATTGGGGTGAAAGCACAAATATTCAAAATACAAAATCACAACAAAAATATAGCAATTAAGCCAGAGGAAAATTTAAAAGAGATTATTTTTGCATAAAATATGTTAATAGATTTGAAACATCAATATATGGATAAATTTATAGCAAAAGCATAAGATGTCCAATTGCCCTCACCTCAGTTGATTTATACATTTTAAATTATTTTCATAAAATCACCAGCAGGATTATTTTCTAGAGATAGACAAATCATTATAAAGTTCATATGGAAAAATAACCAAAGTTAAAATGGTAAGAAAGAAAGCACCAGAAAAACAAGAGAGTAATGTGAGGAATCTAGTTTTGTCGGTTATTAAAATATTTTTCAGGGAATCCTTATGCATTATTATAATACATACCATTACATATGATAAAGTGGTATTATATTCATAGTGAATTGAATAGTTTCTCCCCCAAATTTATGTCCATTTGGAAAGTCAGAATGGAAGCTTATTTGGAAATAGGATCTTTGCAGATGTAATTAGTTAAGGATCTTCAGATGAAATTAATTATCTAGGATTTGGGATGTGACCTAAATCCAATGACTAATGTCCTTATAAGAAAAGGAGAGGACACAGATATACAGAGAAGATCTTGTGAAAACAGAGGCAAAGATTGGAGTTATGCTGCCACAAACCAAGAAATGTCAGGAGCCACCATGAGCTGGAAGAGGAAAGGAAAGATTCTCCCTTCAAGCCTTCAGAAGGAGCAAGGTCTTGCTGACACCGTACTTTTGTTCTTCTGGTCTCCAGTCTGGAATTTTGTTATAGTCGCCCAAACAGACTAATACAAGCAGTGTGACTGAAATTGAGAATAAAGGGTAGAATTTGGTTTAAGATGAGGCTTGAGGAGCACATGAGAGGCTCTCTGCAGAAGACTGCCTTTATATCAAGATCAATAAATAAAACCTTTGGAAAGATTTTAAGAATGATAACATGATTCGATTTGTATTTTTGAGAAAGACATTCTAACATAGAATGGAGGTGGACCAAAATGCAGAACTGTTAGGAAGGTATTGCTGAAGTTCAGGAAAGAGAAACTAGTACCTTAGATTAGGATGGTGGTAGAAAATATGGAGAGAAATGAACACAGGCAGAAGATATTTAGGAGGTAAAATATAGAGAACTTAGTAACGAATTGGATTTTTTGACATAATATTGAGTGAAAGAGCCAAATGCAAAATTACAGATTCATTATAACTAAAACTGAGAGAAACATAGGGTGGAAATACATAAATTATAGGTAACATTCTCATTTTTCTACTTTCCAAGATAATAAAAATATGGCTATATTATACTTCTTTTCAAATAAAAATATTATTTTAGTATAACTGCCACAAAATTTCCATCAGGGTCACTCCTCAAGGGTAACTGAAATCTAACTATAGGTTTTGCTAAGATTTTGGGTAAAAATTAGTACAATCGAGAGAGGCCTGGCAGCAGGAATTACCTCTGACGTTAAATATGTCACAGAGAGTTTAGGATAAAAGGGGTGTTGCAGCACAAGAAGATCCACACAGAGCTGGAATCATCATTAACAAGGTTCCCCTGGTTAATTTTCCTGAAAGAGGATTTTATATACAGGTAGACCTGTATTATGCCTCTTTTACCTGAGGCAAATTTTCTAAACTCTGTGAAGTTTTGATTCATTTTATCATCTATAAAATGAGGGTCCTAATGGTACCTCTGACCATTGAATAATAAGGGGGTTGAGGCAACCCACCTCCCACACACAGTCAAAAATCTCTGCCATCTTTGCCTCAAAAACAAAGGAACTGATAGATGACTCACCCAAGGGCAGGAAGCTGAAACAGTTTGGATAGAATCAGGACTTAAACCCTAGTTCTCTAATCAAACACAAACTTTTCCCTACACTTAATTTAAAGATCTGTAAAATAAAAATTTATTGAAAAAAAATCCAGGTACAAGTGGACCCATGCCGTTCAAACCCGCGTTGTTCAAGGGTCAACTGTTCTTTCTCAGTAGAAGTGTTGTGAGGACAAACTGAGATAAAGTAGGTAGAGTCCTTTGAACCGTGTCTGTTTGGATACTAAGTGGTCAGACTGGTAGTGTGGTAGTGATGATGGGCAAGTAATTAGTAGCAGCAGTAGCAGTACTAGTATTTACTTCTCTCCACACTTAGATTTCTCAATGACTGGCATATGGTTAAAGTAAAATGGTTTCCACCTTATTTAGTTATGAGACATAGGTTTAAGTTGAGAGAAATTATTCATGCTGCATGGGAAAGAAAATCAGTTGACTGGGATTTTAGGAATAGATGTCCAGAACTGATTGTCTAGGTAAGATGGGCAATATTTGGTACTCACAGTAGAATCTTCGGCTAAGATGTAATCTGACATTTCTTTTCTTTTTTTAAAAGAAGATGTTGGGGTAGGAGTTTTTATTAATTAATTTATTTTTGGATGTGTTGGGTCTTCGTTTCTGTGCGAGGGCTTTCTCTAGTCGTGGCGAGTGGGGGCCACTCTTCATCGCGGTGTGCGGGCCTCTCACTGTCGTGGCCTCTCTTGTTGCGGAGCACAGGCTCCAGACGCGCAGGCTCAGTAGTTGTGGCTCACGGGCCTAGCCGCTCCATTGCATGTGGGATCCTCCCAGACCAGGGCTCGAACTCGTGTCCCCTGCATTAGCAGGCAGACTCCCAACCACTGTGCCACCAAGGAAGCCCATCTGACATTTCTTAAATGAGAATCCTTTTTTTTTTTTAAGCCCACAAGGGCAATTTGGGAAACAAACCAAAAAAGCTAAATCCTTGGGAAGTGTTGTCCAAGTCATCTAGAGAGCCTTGCAGGTCAAAGGTAAAGGAGGCAGATGGAGTGACTGGATTGGGAGAATTCATCAAAGTGATCCTCAAGCAATATCAAGGCACCTAGTAGGTGAGCACTATTTTTTTCTAAGCTATAATCATGAGATAACTTGTAATAAAAATAAAAGTGCACTTTCTGAACAAATGATGCTTTATCCTCCTAGTTGGCGATCCAATAATGGACACATTACAAGTTGTTTCTCAAAAATGCATTTTGGATGAAAGGAAGAACTTAGTAGCAAAGTTCTGGTTTTGTTTACCTCTTCCACCTCCAACTGAGCATAGGACCAGGAGCAGGTGACTCAATGACTCTGAGCCTTAGCATCCAGGTGTTCAATGAGGACTGTGACACCTCATTCACACGGTTGTTGGAAGAAAGTTTAAGCAGCAAAGAACATTGTAAAGACTTCACATGTGGCCTAGTGCATGTTATGAGTTTATGAAATGCTAGTATCCCTCCCCCCTTTCTTACCTCTGTAACCATTTTTAGAACATTTTGTCAGAGGAATATGTACCAGGTGTACAGTGGGATGAAACATACAGTTTTAGATCCTTTCTAGTCTTAAATCTTCTCTCTATGTGGGTGCAAGAACAGGAGCTAGATGATTATTTTTAAAAGCATAATTTCTCAATTGGGATATACTTCATAAGTAGACATGATTTGGAAACATACAGCAAGCAGATTTGATTGACATCTGATGGATACATTAAATCCAAAATTAAAACTATAATGAGGCATTTCTAAGTTCAATGTTTTGTTACTTTGTCCCTTTATTCTGTATTCAATTTAGCTGGAAACCTCTTCCAATGTCTATTCAGGGAAAACATTTTGAAAGGAGTATTTTAATGAGACCATTTGTGTTCCCAGTGCCTTGCTGAATGACAGGTTATAGAAAGCATAGATAAATATTGTTGGAATTGAGAATATAAAAATGGAACCGTTTTATAAGTTTATCAGTGTCTCACATTCAGAATGAACTAGTGAATTTCCCAAAGTGTGCCCCAAATATAAAACTTTTTAAAAAAGTAAATCACTATCCTCACTCTTCTCGTTAACAAAACATTTTGAAGATGCTGTCCCACAGTGTTACTTCTCAAGTAACTCTTGCTTCTAGGTTTCTTTAAAAATTTTGAAGTAAGCAGACAAGATATTTTCCTCAGTTTTACAATGGTAACAATGTTCATTTCGGAGGGTCTTTACACTTTTTATCAAGGCTTTCTCTAAGTATGTATATCTAGTTAAAAAGCTGATGTGCCATAACCTCTGTAACTGAAAAATTGTTTAACCTACAAATTCAGTTTGTTTTATAATGGTCTGGTGCCTGAAAAAATACTGATAAATGATGACCTCCCATTGTTCCAAATGCCAAGTATAAAATGCTGTCTTTCTATGCCTGCATTTAGTATTGATTCTTCAGATGGCAAAAGAATCTGTAATAAACACAGGGGAATTGAGAAGGCTTTTAGACTCAGCAGTAGACTCAAGGAAAGAGGGCAGGCCAGAAGTGGTTTTAAACTGCCTGGAAATTACTGTGTAATGTAGAGGGCTGGAAATCCACAATCTGTTAGTAAACCCAATTCACATCATGAAAACTGTCAAATCACTGATACACCAAGCTAGTTTTGTTGTTGTTGATGTTGTTTTTAACAGTTTATAATCTAGTAGTATAGGATCTGATGGTAAAATAGTTCAAGTCATTTTACGGAGTATTGGCCTTAGATCATCAGCAATCAAATTGCTGATGATCTTCCTTTTTTCTTCCTTGTACCCTTAGATCTGTCCTACAAATGCTATCAGCTTGGAAAAACAACTCCACTCTGTACAGTGTGGACAAAGGGAATGGTCTTGGGGTACTGCTATGACATAGAAGTCTCTTTTCTTAAAAAGGGCAGGTGGGAGCTTACACTAATTGAATCATTTATTGGCTGTGTCTTTTTAAAAGTGCTTTTCTAGTCGAGGGGCCAAAATCTATATTAACACCTTTGCCCTCAGCAATGCAGTCTTTCAACTCAAGGAGCTTTGCTCACATGTCTTCAAGGACTCAGTCGAGCTCACTAAATAAATAATAAGCAATAGTGACAGTCTAATGGATTATGTTGGATAAGAACTGAAAGAGAGATTAAAAAAAAATAGAGGAGCCAGTATCCATGGTCAGTTATGAAATGTCTCCTCCTGTGCTTCTTCCAGGACTGAGTCATTCACCTCTATTCCATTTGAATTAGAATGCTGATGTGTTTTGTTCAAATAAGTCAATGCATCTGTGAATGTTAATTTGTTAAAGGCATTCTGAAAAGAAATTTAACAGTATATTGTGCTACTCAAACTCTCCCCTACACCTCCCCAATGCCCCACATGCCTGCTAGAACCTTGTGAAACTAAAGATTTAAAGAACAGATAAGATCAAAAAGGGGTCATTCAGAATCTTTAGATCACTTTTTGACAAGGCTACATGTTAAAATCTTTATTTCCTCAAAAACAATGTTTTCTAAATTTAGTATACTATTTGTCTCTATTTTCTACATTGTTTGTTTTCAATCCAATTATTTCATAGTTCCTTCTCTCCTATCTCTCCTTTACCATGCTTGATTGCAAGACCTACCCTGCTTTATGTACTGAATCAGCAATTGCTTTGAATGTATCAGCAATTTTTTTCAAATTCAATCAAATTATTTTAATATTCATCTAGGAGCTATCATTTATTGTGTTCATACTGTGTGCAAGTCAGGTGTTGAATTAATCACCCTACAAATATTAAAGAAAAACAGCAGACACTGAATCAGATAGTAAGACAAATTTTTAAGCTACAATATTTCTAACAGCTTGTCAGAGTCAGTCATATGCAGATATGTAGATTTTGATTTAAGTGATGTTAGGAAGCCCCATGCCTACATGTTTTCTCTCCAAAAGACCCTGAAAATTTACTAATCCATTCCTTGGATTCTATCATTATTCCTTAGGAGTATTTTAAGCAGGACAATTCTCCCAAGTTCTACTCCCTAAGGTACTTTAACTCTCTTTCTCTTTGTTAAATCCCCCTACCTTTCCCTTCATGATTCTCTCTTTATCTTCCTATTTTTTGTCTCCTATAAGTTAATATCCTATAAAAAACTATTATGAAGTCCCAGGATATTCTGCTTATATTAAAAGAATCCCACCCCACTATGCCACATTCAAATTCTTTTCCCACAATGGAAAAATTCAGGTCTTACAGGAGAAATATTACCTTTGGTACAAAATTGTTAACTGTCTTAAGCATATGAAATTGATTTAGAAATTCATCTAATCCTATGAGTTCATTGCAGGAGGATGTCAATGCCCAGAAAAAAATAGAATTGATATTAAAGATCTAGAAGGAAACTTAGCCCAGAAAGAGGAAGAACAAATGTCATCCAAACTAAAATAACTGGAAAAGGACATCCAGTGCCTGTTTAAGACATTGGCACACATCAGAAGATCTAAACGGAAGGAGGACTTGGAAGGTGCTAGTGGGACAGTTTGGTGCCTGAAAGAGGGGAGAGCGGGGCTGGAGGATTTGAATTTGAGAGGAATTTACTCTAGGTATCTGATTTTGTAAACTTATATTTTATCTGGCCTGCCAGTATGGAAACCATTATAAAGTAGTCAACTCTAATACGCTCCTTGACACACGAAGAGACTGGGAAGCAATTCAAGAATTTGGTGGCAGACTTTATATGAACCACATTCTTCTTTACAGAAAAGGTTTGGAGCCCTTACTCTACCATCAGGTAATTATGAGAATGTGATCTATGATCTTCTTTCTGAAAACTAGTCATGTCCCAGTGCCAAGACCAAATCTGATCAACATCTCTCAGACTAGCCAGTCAGCCCAACTTTAAACATAGATCATGCTTCTACTCTCAAGAGGACTCTGATGTGACCCTGAGACTTCTAATCAGGCACCAGATCAGGGTGTTTCAGCAATGCTCACAGGCACTGAGAATCTGACTTTCTCCCACTTCTTTTTTTTCCATCTAAACTCCTGGCATGGTTTCTGTTTTGTTTCATGTTTTATTTTGTCTGGGCAAGCCCATTCCCAAGTGCCTGAGATGCTGCTGACACTTCTTGCCTTCCTAGGCATTGTGGGGACAGCCAAGCCTACCCCCATAGCACTGAGTCCCTCCTCTCCAACTGTTCCATGTTGCTGGCCAGACACATGAACCCCTGGTAATGTGTTTCATAGGAGAGTCCAGGGCCAGGAAAAGACTACTTGGGGATAGGGAGTTTCAAAAATATTTCCAAATCTTTTGTGCAATGTGGAGACTAGAGTTTCAGGATGGCAAAGAAGAGGACATGGATCCTAGATCAGCACTCCAGGAAGACAGCAAAAGAGAACCCATGTGGTATTTCTAAGAAGAGGTAACATGGACATCGGAGTACCCAGCCCCATGAAATAACTCTGTCCAGAGAGGAGCTGGATCTGAAATGGCCTGTTGTGATAAGCACAAAGGGCATACTGGTAGTTACTTGTGTAGTCACACAACCATTACCAGAGGGTGCCCCCTTTGCCCCTACCAAGAATGCAGGTGGCACTGCATAAAACCCTGTCATCTCTGGGGGTGGAGGGAAGCCCAAAGCATAATGAACCTTGAATATCTCACTAGCCAGCTAGATAAGGGCTTAGAATCAAAATAATGTCAAGTCATAAACAATGAAAAAAACTACAATATCTCTTGTAAAACTAAGTTTCTGGCCTGAGGTCTATACCTGGCTGTAATGAATGCCAAACTGCTAAGAAATGGAAAATCATTACTGTGTAACTCCTCTCACTAATATAGAATGTTCCCAGAGAATTCTGCACCATGTTTAAAAATTGTTGCTAACACGGATGGACAGACAGTTCTTGGCTGCCACGGAAAGCACTGGGGTGGAGGGCTCTGAGGGGAGGTTGATATTGCTAGAGAGATGAGAGACAGAAAATGTTCTGGAAAGTCCAAACAACTTGTAGAAGACATGAAGATATTGATCCAAGGAGAAGGATAACAGAAACCCAGATGAAGGGTCCAACTTTCGAAAATTTACCTAAAAAATAGAAGTAATCATATAGGCAGTATGTGCTCTCAATATTTAATATTTCGTTTAGCATTTTAATAAAACTCAGATAAAAATAAACAAAATTTTTTAAATGAATGAGAAAACACCAGGGTACTTCTGCAGGAAATCTCATGTCAAATTTTTAAGGAATAACAGATCTTTTGCTATGAGTTCAACATAGAATACATTGGAGATTATGTAATAAATCTATTATGATTTAGCCCTAATGCATAAAAGACAAGATTTTTTTCTCATTTGTTTCAGCTGTTTAGTGTGTCTATGGGATATCAGACTTTAGCACTAGAATATTTATAATTTTCCAGGAGAATGTTAAATTCTCAAAGTCAACCCAATGTGCCTATTTTTCAAAATGCAAGCATACATTATGTATTATTACATCACAAGTACTCTGGAAAATCATTGCTATCATCAGAAGAGAAACCAAGAAATCTTAAAGAAAAATTGAAATAATAAAATAAAGATGGGGGGCCTTCAAGATGGCAGAGGAGTAAGATGTGGAGATCACCTTCCTCCCCACAAATACATCAAAAATACATCTACATGTGGAACAACTATGACAGAACACCTACTGAACGCTGGCAGAAGACCTCAGACTTCCGAAAGGGCAAGAAAATCCCCACGTACATGGGTAGGACAAAAGAAAAAAGAAAAAACAGAGGCAAAAGAATAGGGACGGGACCTGCACCCCAGGGAGGGAGCTGTGAAGGAGGAAAAGTTTCCACACACTAGGAAGCCCCTTCACTGGTGGAGACAGGGGTGGGCGGGGGGGAAGATTCAGAGCCACGGAGGAGAGCGCAGCAACAGGGGTGCAGAAGGCAAAGGGGAGAGATTCCCACACAGAGGATTGGTGCCAACCAGCACGCAACAGCCTGAGAGGCTTGTCTGCTCACCCACCGGGGCGGGCAGGGTCTGGGAGCTGAGGCTCTGGCTTCAGAGGTCAGATCCCAGAAATAGGACTGTGGTTAGCTGCGTGAACACAGCCTGAAGGGGTCTAGTGCACCACAGCTAGCCGGGAGGGAGTCAGGGAACAAGTCTGGAACTACCTAAGAGGCAAGAGACCATTGTTTTGGGGTGCACAAGGAGAAGGGATTCAGAGCACTGCCTAAACAAGCTCCAGAGATGGGCATGAGACGCAGCTATCAGCGCGGACACCAGAGACGGGAATGAAATACTAAGGCTGCTGCTGCAGCCACCAAGATGCCAGTATGCAAGCACAGATCACTATCCACACACCTCCCGTGCCCCCCAGGAGCCTGTGCAGCCCGCCACTGCCAGGGTGCTGTGATCCAGGGACAACTTCCCCGGGAGAACACACGGCGTGCGTCAGGCTTTTGCAGTGTCACGCTGGCCTCTGCAGCTGCAGGCTCACCCCCTATTCCAATTATAGCTACCATACCCCTACCTCCCAAAGGCCTGAGTGAGCCAGAGCCCCCTAGTCAGCCGCTGCTTTAACCCCATCCTGTCTGGGCAGGAACAGAAGCCTGAGGGCAACCTACAATACAGAGGTGGGACCAAAATGACATCTGAACACCAGGAGCTGTGTGAACAAAGAAGAGAAAGGGAAATTTCTCTGCTCAGTCTCAGGACTGGTGGATTAAATCCCCACAATCAATGTGATGTACCCTGAATCTGTGGAATACCTGAATAGACAATGAATCAACCCAAAACTGAGGCAGTGGACTTTGGGAGCAACGGGAAGCTTGGGGTTTGGTGCCTGCGACTGGCTTGTTTCTGATTTTTATGTTTATCTTAGTCTAGATTTTAGCTCTTGTTATTATTGGTAGATATATTTATTTGTTTGGATGCTCTCTTCTTTATAATGACTTTTCTAATTTTTCATTTTAATAATTTATGTTATTATTTAAATTATTTTATCTTATTTTATTCTGTCTTTCTTTTTTTCCCTCTTTTTTTCCTTATTTTCTTTTCTCCCTTTTCTTCTGAGCTGTGTGGCACACAGGGTCTTGGCGCTCTGGCCTGGTGTCAGGCCTGAGCCTCTGAAGTGGGAGAGCTGAGTTCAGGACATTGGTCCACCAGAGACTTCCCGGCCCCATGTAATATCAATCGGCGAGAGCTCTCCTAGAGATCTCCATCTCAATGTTAAGACCCAGCTCCACCCAATGGACAGCAAGCTCCAGTGCTAGACACCCCATGCCAAACAACTAGCAAGACAGGAACACAACTTCAAGCATTAGCAGAGAGGCTGCCTAAAATCATACTAAGTTCACAGACACGCTAAAACACACCAACAGACACAGTCCTCCCCACCAGAAAGAAAAGATCTAGCTGCACCCACCAGCACAGGAACCAGTCCCCTCCACCAGAAAGCCTACACAAGCCAATGAACCAAACTTACCCACAGAGGGCAGACACCAAAAACAACGGGAACTACAAACCTGAGGCATGTGAGAAGGAGACCACAAACATAGTAAGTTAAGCAAAATGGGAAGATAGAGAAATATGCAACAAATGAAGGAGCAAGGTAAAAACTCACCAGACCAAACAAATGAAGAGGAAATAGGCAGTCTACCTGAAAAAGAATTCAGAGTAATGACAGTAAAGATGATCCAAAATCTTAGAACCAGAATGGAGAAAATACAAAAAAGGTTTAACAAGGAACTAGAAGAACTAAAGAGCAAACAATGATGAACACCACAATAAATGAAATTAAAAATTCTCTAGAAGGAATCAATGGAAGAATAACTGAGGCAGAAGAATGGATAAGTGACCTGGAAGATAAAATAGTAGAAATAACTACCACATAGCAGAATAAAGAAAAAAGAATGAAAAAAATTGAGGACACTCTCAGAGACTTCTGGGACAACATTAAATGCACCAACATATGAATTATAAGAGTCCCAGAAGAGAAATAGAAAGGGTCTGAGAAAATATTTGAAGAGATTAGAGTTGAAAATTTCGCTAATATGGTAAAGGAAATAGTTAATCCAGTCCAGGAAGTACAGAGAGTCCCATACAGGATAAACCCAAGGAAAAACATGCCAAGACACATATTAATCTAACTATCAAAAATTAGATACACAAAAAACTATTAAAAGCAGCAAGGGAAAAGCAACAAATAACATACAAGGGAATCCCAATAAGGATAACAGCTGATCTGTCAACAGACACTCTGCAAGCCAGAAGGGAGTGGCAGGACATATTTAAAGTGATGAAAGGGAAAAACCTACAACCAAACTGGCTCTATCTAGCAAGGATCCCATTCAGATTAAACAGAGAAACTAAAACCTTTACAGACAAGCAAAAGCTAAGAGAATTCAGCACCACCAAACCAGCTTTACAACAAATGCTAAAGGAACTTCTCTAGGCAGGAAACACAAGAGAAAGAAAAGACCTACAAAAACAAACCCAAGCCAATTAAGAAAATGGTAATACAGAACATACATATCGATAATTACCTTAAATGTAAATGGATTAAATGCTCCAATCAAAAGACATAGACTGGCTGAGTGGATACAAAAACAAAGACCCATATATATGCTGTCTACAAGAGACAACCTTCAGACCTAAGGACACATACAGACTGAAAATGAAGGTATGGAAAAACATATTCCATGCAAATGGAAATCAAAAGAAAGCTGGAGTAGCAATTCTCATATCAGACAAAATAGACTTTAAAATAAAGACTATTACAAGAGACAAAGTAGGACACTACATAATGATCAAGGGATCAATCCAAGAAGAAGATATAACAATTGAAATATTTATGCACCCAACTTAGGAGCCCCTCAATACATAAGGCATATGCTAACAGCCATAAAAGGGGAAATTGACAGTAACACAATAACAGTAGTAGACTTTAACACCCCACT
The DNA here is from genome assembly GCF_003031525.2 of Neophocaena asiaeorientalis asiaeorientalis. NCBI lineage: Eukaryota > Metazoa > Chordata > Mammalia > Artiodactyla > Phocoenidae > Neophocaena > Neophocaena asiaeorientalis. Next base: position 7,685,456 of record NW_020174703.1, on the reverse strand, counting down.
TTCACAAAGAGACAGATCATCCAAAATGAAAATAAATAAGGAAACACAAGCTTTAAATGATACAATAAACAAGATGGACTTAATTGATATTTATAAGACATTCCATCCACAAACAACAGAATACACTTTCTTCTCAAGTGCTTATGGAACATTCTCCAGGATAGATCATATCTTGGGTCACAAATCAAGCCTTGGTAAATTTAAGGAAATTGAAATCGTATCAGGTATCTTTTCTGACCACAACGCTATGAGATTAGATATCAATTACCGGAAAAAAAACCTATAAAAATATAAACACGTGGAGGCTAAACAATATGCTACTAAATAAGCAAGATTTCACTGAAGAAATCAAAGAGGAAATCAAAAACTACCTAGAAACAAAAGACAATGAAAACACCACCAGCCAAAACCTATGGGGTGCAGAAAAGCAGTTCTAAGAGGGAAGTTTATAGCAATAAAATCCTACCTCAAGAAACAAAAAAAATCTCAAATAAACAACCTAACATTACATCTAAAGCAATTAGAGAAAGAAGAACAAAAGAAAACCCCAAAGTTAGCAGAAGGAAGGAAATCATAAAGATCAGAACAAAAATAAATGAAAAAGAAATGAAGGAAAGGATAGCAAAGATCAATAAAACTAAGAGCTGGTTCTTTGAGAAGATAAACAAAATTGATAAACCACTAGCCAAAGTCATCAACAAAAAGGGAGAAGACTTTAATCTACAGAATTAGAAATGAGAAAAGAGAAGTAACAACTGATATGGCAGAAATAGAAAAAATCATGAGGGATTACTGCAAGAAACTATATGCCCATAGAATGGACAACCTGGAAGTAATGGACAAATTCTTAGAAAAGCACAACCTTCTGATACTGAACCAGGAAGAAAGAGAAAATATAAACAGACCAATCACAAGCACTGAGACTGTGATTAAAAGTCTTCCAACAAACAAAAGCTCAGGACCAGATGGCTCCACAGGCAAACTATCGAACATTTAGAGAAGAACTAACACCTATCCATCTCAAAATCTTCCAAAATACAGCAGAGGGAGGAACACTTCCAAACTCATTCTACGAGGGCACCATCATCCTGATACCAAAACCAGATAAAGATGTCACAAAAAAAATCAAACTACAGGCCAATATCACTGATGAACATAGATGCAAAAATCCTCAACAAAATACTACCAAACAGAATCCAACAGCACATTAAAAGGATCATACACCATGATCAAGTGGGGTTTATTCCAGGAATGCAAGGATTCTTCAATATACGCAAATCAATCAATGTGATACACCATATTAACAAACTGAAGGAGAAAAACCATATGATCATCTCAACAGATGCAGAAACAGCTTTTGACAAATTCAACACCCATTTGAGAGAGAAAAAAACTCTCCAGAAAGTAGGCACAGAGGGAACTTACCTCAACACAATAAATGCCATTTTGACAAACCCACAGCCTACATCGTTCTCAATGGTGAAAAACTGAAACCATTTCCTCAAGAACAAGACAAGGTTGCCCACTCTCACCACTATTATTCAACATAGTTTTGGAAGTATTAGCCACAGCAATCAGAGAAGAAAAAGAAATCAAAGGAATCCAAATTGGAAAAGAAGAAGTAAAACTGTCACTGTTTGCACATTACATGATATTATACATAGAGAATCCTAAAGATGCTACCAGAGAACGACTAGAGCTAATCAATGAATTTGGTAAAGTAGCAGGATACAAAATTAATGCAGAGAAATCTCTTTCATTCTTATACACTAATGATGAAAAATCTGAAAGAGAAATTAAGGAAACACTCCTATTTACCACTGCAACAAAAAGAATAAAATATCTAGGAATAAACCTACCTAAGGAGACAAAAGACCTGTATGCAGAAAACTATAAGACACTGATGAAAGAAATTAAAGATGATACAAACAGATGGAGAGATATACCATGTTCTTGTATTGGAAGAATCAACACTGTGAAAATAACTATACTACCCAAAGCAGTCTACAGATTCAATGCAATACCTAACAAACTACCAATGGCATTTTTCACAGAACTAGAACAAAAAGTTTCACAATTTGAATGGAAACTCAAGATACCCCGAATACCCAAAGCAATCTTGAGAAAGAAAACTGGAGCTGGAGGAATCAGGCTCCCTGACTTCGGACTAATACTACAAAGCTACAATAATCAAAACAGTATGGTACTGGCACAAAAACAGAAATCAAAATCAATGGAAAGAAAAGAAAGCCCAGAGATAAAGCCACACACAAATGGTCACCTTATCTTTGATAGAGAAGGCAAGAATATACAATAGAGAAAAGACAGCCTCTTCAAAAAGTGGTGCTTGGAAAATTAGGCAGCTACATGTGAAAGAATGAAATTAGAACACTTCCTAATACCATAAACAAAAATAAACACAAAATGTATTAAAGACCTGAATGTAAGGACAGACACTGAAAAACTCTTAGAGGAAATCATAAGAGGAACACTCTTTGCATTAATCACAGCAAGATCCCTTTTGACCCACCTCCTAAAGAAATGGAAATAAAAACAAAAATAAACAAATGAGACCTAATGAAACTTAAACACTTTTGCACATGAAAGGAAACCATAAACAAGACAAAAGACAGCTGTCAGAATGGGAGAAAATATATGCAAACGTAGCAACTGACAGAGGATTAATCTCCAAAATTTATAAGCAGCTCATGCAGCTCAATATCAAAAAACAAACAACACCATCCAAAAATGGGCAGAAGATCTAAACAGACATTTCTCCAGAGAAGATATACAGACTGCTAACAAACACATGAAAGAATGCTCAACATCACTAATCATTAGAGAAATGCAAATCAAAACCACAATGAGATATCATCTCACACCAGTCAGAATGGCCATCATCAAAAAATCTACAAACAATAAATGCTGGAGAGGGTGTGGAGAAAAGGGAACACTCTTGCACTGCTGGTGGGAATGTGAATTGGTACAGCCACTATGGAGAACAGTATGGAGGTTCCTTAAAAAAACTACAAATAGAACTAGCATATGACCCAGCAATCCCACTACTGGGCATATACCCTGAGAAAACCATAATTCAAAACGAGTCATGTACCAAAATGTTCATTGCAGCTCTATTTACAATAGCCAGGACATGGAAGCAACCTAAGTGTCCATCGACAGATGAATGGATAAAGAAGATGCGGCACATATATACAATGGAATATTACTCAGCCATAAAAAGAAACGAAATTGAGTTATTTGTAGTGAGGTGGATGGACCTAGAGTCTGTCATACAGAGTGAAGGATAAGTCAGAAAGAGAAAAACAAATACTGTATGCTAACACATATATATAGAATCTAAAAAAAAAAAAAAAAGTTCTGAAGAACCTAGGGGCAGGACAGGAATAAAGATGCAGACATAGAGAATGCACTTGAGGACACAGGGTGGGGGGTAAGCTGGGACGAAGCAAGAGTGACATGGACATATATACACTACCAAATGTAAAATAGATAGCTAGTGGGAAGCAGCTGCATAGCACAGGGAGATCGGCTTGGGGCTTTGTGACTACCCAGAGGGGTGGAATAGGGAGGGTGGGAGGGAGACCCAAGAGGGTGGGTATGTGGGGATGTATGTATATGTATAGCTGATTTACTTTGTCGTACAGCCGAAACTAACACAACATTGTAAAGAAATTATACTCCAATAAAGATGTTAAAAGATAAATAAAGATAATTTACTAGTGACACTGTACGTAGCAATGGATTTACTTTCTCAAAGTGTAATTTAAATTCTTCATATTTCTGGGAAAATTTTTGAGATATAACCTAATTGCATCAAAAGATTAAGTGTTATGCCAATAAAAATTTGGCAATTTTGTTGGCATTGCCTCAGAATCAACTTTTTATGAATTTTGAAAGAGGTATCGGCTCATCCTTGTCTGAATGGAAAAGAAATGCTGATAGATTGTTAGTGGAGGTCAGTAAGCAGCCAGATAGGGAAATCAGTAAAACTGTGCTTTTATGTAAGAGAGGGTTATTGAACAGAAAAGTGCAAGATTAACAGTAAGGTTCTATGGAGGAGAGAGGTTTGTGTTCAAGTTAGAATTCTTAGAAGCCCTCTCTCATGTCATGCTCAGAAATAACTATAATAATATTTAGGAAAGCAGATGGAATTTGGCACCATTTCAAAGACTGCAGATTGGATGCTATGTATTTAAATTACATGTAATTGGTAAATTATGAATGAGTCTTTGAGATAGAAAATGGCAACCATTTCCTGTTACGCTGCAGTTGGTTTGATTTATAACGACTCTATAAATAGTAAAATTAAAGGAAATGTATGTACTAAAATATTAGAGCAGAATAGGAAAAGATCGGTGAAGTTCTCAATGACAAAGAAAACCATTTATTTTTGAACGGAAAATGGCTGACATTCAATTAAGAGACAAAAGTAATAAATAAGTTTGCCCTTTTATTGCCATTCGATCAAATGTAGAAAGCATTGTGATACGCCAAAAGACCAATCGACAACGATACACAATAAATAATGTAGGGTACAGCCTAGCTTGCAAGTGGGGAAGAAAAAGCCTAATTACAATTTTTCTCCATTGTTCCAAAGCCAATATTTTTGTTCTCTGATATATCTGCAGACAGTTTATTTTGCTTCTGACTGTTCCGGTAATCAACGTCTTGCCCCAGGCATAGCTGGATATTCAACCAACGTTTCTCTGGGGACTCAGTAGGGAAGCCAGTAGTAAAAACAGCGGAGTAGGAAGATTTAACATGTTAACTAAAAACTCAAGGACTGCAGCTTGGTGGGAGTGCTGGTTTTTCGAGTCAGTCATTGTACTAAACAACACAAAGGGAACTTGGTTTATACAATGATTGAGTCAATGAGCCAACCCATTTTACATTTACATATCATGCTCTCTTAAGTCATTTATCTCAGAATTACCCTGTACCATGACTCAAAGTCTCTTGCTGTTTAATGAAAACAGTTGCAAATGAAACCTCACTCCTGTAAAATTTGCCAGAACTTGCCATCTGTCTCAGGAAGCACTTTTGTGTCAGTTTCCCTCATCCAAATCCCTGGTTCTTAATCACCCAAATAAGTAATGTTTTTTTGTCCTCTTTCATTAGGAGTAGATAGTGTCCCATATCCAGCAATATTCATGGATCCTCTCCAAATTCTGGGTAAATTCTGAATGTTCAAAAGATTTAGAAATGTCTCAAGCAGTCGGTCCACTTCTAGCTAGGCTTTTGTCTGGTTTTCCAAAGCTCTGAAGAGTCTTTGAAAGAAGTATTGACACCTGGCCCTCTCTGCCCAGTTTACTTCAGAAGCAGTTCCCAATACAGGAAACATAAACTCTGGAGAGACCCACTCAATCCTCTGTTCTCTCAACACTGACATAGAGTTAGTTGATATATAAAATCGGTATTTAAATTGTGTGTGGAACGTAGAGAAACACGATCCCTCTTACAAACGAAAGATAAAAATATACAAAAATTATTTTTGGAACAAACTTGTATGCTTTTATCAAATAAAAAACATTTCTGGATTTAGTAAGGAGAGACTTTATTCAAAAGAATAATTGTAAGGGGGAGGGACTATTGGAATAGGAAGAGGGGGACTATGGCAGCAGGGAGAAGCTGTGGCCATAATATCTGTTCCAAGAGTTGCAAGAGTTAGGCAGAAGAGATTTTTCTATTATAGAGAGAAGTCAACAAGGCTCGAGGGCAAGATGTGGGGTAGTGGGATGACACGCAGTGGGATCAGACAGAAGATCAGAGAAAGTTTCACGCTGAGGCCAGTCTATTTTTCTATTTTTTCTGGAGGGGTCCATAAGAAGGCTTCTGTGCTGGATCAGGCTCAGCATAGGCCAAAGTTCAGACGTTTGGGAGAAGGAGACAATCTTACCCCAAATTTGGTTAACAAGCACTTTGTTCCTTCTGATTAATTAGAGAAGAAACAAGCAGTTCAGCTAATTGTTTGAAGCAAGGAAAGGGAATTTGGAGGGTCTTAAGTCTGGCCTTGTCAAAGGCAAAGGAGACATACCAGAGCATTATCTAAGTTTATCTGAATCATATGGGGTTGGCTGGTTCTTAGCAGTAAACGGTTTTTCAGAATAAATAAGGGTGAGGGGATTCCTTTCAACTTCATCGTTTACCAGAAACAAAGGGCACGGGGAAAATTCAACGTTATGGTCTTTTATGTAGAGACTTATTTTATGGACATAAGAATTGCTTATCTTGGAGTCCCAGTCTCTAGATTTGGCTGGAAACATAAGAGATTTTCAGTATTTTGCAAGGTAAAGGGTAATATTTCTTATCTTCTATAAGCACGGTTATGAACCCCTTGGATATTCAACTCCATTTCTGCCTTAGTCTAGAAATGTCAATAGGCAAAAAAATGGTTGTAGGACTAGAAAAGAAATGAAGTGTTCCCAAGCAGTCTTAATGACTTTACCATTTTTAACGTTTGTGCAATTCTATTTTAGACATATGAAGAATAGAAGGAGGCCTGTGATTGCTAATTAAGATCACAGACCACCACAAAGGTTGATTCTTTAAAAGAACTGTGTATTGATTTTGCATGAACCCAGTCAGTTTAAATTGACATAGGAAACCACTTCTGTAGACCCTTTGACTTCTTACTCAGACACACCTTCATCATCGCGGCCACACTGCCCTGTTAGATAAATTGAGGTTATTTGTTGTGGTTACTGGTGTCCCTTGTGTTACTCTTCTCTCCTAGTTTCACACTGATCTGATGTCTCCATAGAACATAAGGAACATTAAAAATACCCAACTGACTATTTAATTGCAGTGTACAAAATGCTGTTTGTATATTGAATAAACTGTTGACAGAGGGAAAAAAAAATACCCAATTGACCTTAATGGGTTCCTTCACTCCTTCCTGCCAAAATAAAGGTCCTTTGTGTACTTCAAGAGTCTAACATAACTAGAGATGATACAGTAACTGCGGGATCTGGGAAAAGACAGTGGAGACTCTGAACAAAGCAGCCCAACTCTTAGGGTGGAGAAGAGATGCAATTTAGGTCGTTTTATTTCTTATTTCATTAAGCCTTTGCTACACAACTTCCTTAATGACCAAAGTTTTCCAGGTAACTTATTTACAAATACATTTCAAAATAATGTTCTTGAACTTAGCCCTTAACTCTATCCTTTGTATTTTTCAAAGTCAATGAATGGTAGTTTCTGCAAAGTCAGAATTTATTCTTCCATACATCTGTCAGTAAAGGGATAGCCAAAAACAAACAAAAAAAGTTCCTAGGTTTGGTATGGTGGGTAAATCATTCTTTTCCAGCTCACTTCTACAGATGATTATGTCTCTGGCAAATAATTTTGATCCTGAAAAGATATGGCCCGACTTCCTCAGGGCCAGAGAACAGGACTCCTGTTTTCAGCTGCTCTCCTTCCTACACCTCCCTCTCTGCCTCTTCAAACCCACACCTCAAGGGACTGAATGAATCAACAGATGCTAGAGGCTTAAATATCCACCAAGCACCTCCCTGGAGTGTGTGGAGGACCACCCCAGCTAGGTGATTATGGAAGATTTTACTGGTGGCTCATGGATGCTACAGACAAAAGGTGAAGTGGTAGCGTGGGACTTAGAAATTCAGAGCTGCTGCTAGGACTAAGTGTTCCCTCAGAGGACTTAGAAATTCAGAGCTGCTGCTAGGACTAAGTGTTCCCTCAGAAATTGATCCCTAATACCCATTTGGATTTCCATTTTCTAGACACATACACACAAAGACACTCTTTGTTTTCTAGTGAATGCCAAAATGATTCCATTGTAAATATCCTTTTAAACCATTTAAACAGAAAACAATTTCACTGTCTTCAAACTTATGACTTCTGAATTTTTATATTTAATGTTCCGTTCCCTTCTTCTCCCTTCGGTTAGATGCTTGATAATTCCAATATCATTTCACTCCTGGATAGATAGCTCTCGTGAAAGTGAATACTGGGATCAGGTGCACTCCTAACATTTGGTGAATCCTTCACCTAATTAATGAGAGGTGAGTCTCTTAACCTACTGCCCAGGTCCCAGGGCAGATTATTAGCACGACTGCTTTTGATGGATCTTTTAAGGGTTCCTCCTGGGAAAGATATTTGAAAGTCACATTTAAATAAGGATTCAAAAATTACTGAACATTAATTCTCCTCTAGTCTCAAATGCTATTTCTGGCCAAGGTTACAGAGGCCATTTTAATGGGAGAAACACACCATTATTTAGTGGTTTTGCTCATAGGTGACTCCATAACCTTATGTAAATAGTTATGAGGTATTTATTTTTTTATAACATGCTCGTTCCTTTTTTCCTACGGGATTTCCTATGGGAGTGGAAAAAAAGGGAGGTTATGCCTTGTGTGTTTGGGGTACATAATCCTTGGTACATGCATGGGAGTATGTCATGCTTATCAGTGTCATCCGTCACGTTCAGTGAGTCAGTTAGGGTGTAACATTTGGATGGTGTCATTGAAAGCCCATTCTCCAGTTTGGGGATGGGTGTGGTCAAAGGTTGAAGGAAAAGGTGAAACTCAGAGAACAAGGCAGTCCTTCGAGAAGCATAATGAAGAAGCAGTAACTGTTGTGAGTAGAGTACTCTCTCTTCTTTAAGAAAGCAGCTTCCACTTCTGGTGCTGCAGATGGTTTCCAAAATCAGAAATAGTAGCACATAAACAGCAACTGCTGCATGAGACAACAGGGCAAAAAGCAGGACTGGTGGGAGTGGCAGGAAAACAGAAAGCCAACAGAAATAGTTGCACCCCAATGTTCATAGCAGCACTATTTACAATAGCCAAGACATGAAAGCAACCTAAATGTCCATCAACATAAATGGATAAGGAAGATGTGGTATATATACACAATGGAATATTACTCAGCCATAAAAAGGAATGAAATAATGCCATTTGCAGCAACATGGATGGAACTAGAGATTATCATATTCAGTGAAGTCAGTCACACAGAGAAAGACAAATACCATATGATATTCCTTATATGTGGAATATTTTTAAAAATGATATCAATGAACTTACGTACGAAATAGACCCACGGCTTTAGCAAACAAACTTACGGTTACCAAAGGGGAAAGGGGGAGAGGGGTAAATTAGGAGTTTGGGATTAACATATATGCACACCTATATATAAAATAGATAATCAACAAGGACCTACTGTACAGCACAGGGAACTATACTCAATATTTTGTAATAACCTATAAGGGAAAAGAATCTTAAAAAGAATATATACATATATATTATATATATAATCCTAATCACTGTGCTATACACCTGAAATTAATACAACATTGTAAATCAACTATACGTCAATTAAAAAAAAAAAAAAAAAAAACAGTGTAAGAAACCACCACCATGCCTGGTAGGAGCAGGAACTTGCTGTGTTTGAAGATCTCAGTAACTGTATTAGTTGAAGACAGGAAATCAAACCCCAAAGCCAGGGAGAGTTAAGAGAGGGCTAGCACTCCCTCCTCTGTGCTCCATAATTCATAACAAAGGACAATTTTTCATCTACACAATTGATTCTTTCACTAAATTGTAAGGTTCTAAAAGAACTGGGAACATGTCTTACTCACTTTCCTGTCCCCATCACCCCAGTAGTACTTAGCACACAGTAGAGGCTCAAAAATGTTTACTGAAACAGAAAGTATAAAGTCCCCTGGAAGAGGCATCCTGAATAGGAGAAAAGACACAGGCATGGTATTTTAGGAGATTGCCTATTACAGTTCTGCCTCTGGAAGGAACCAGATGTGAGACTCTAGAAAGCCATTTAATATTTCTGAGACTTGGTGTATTTATTGGCAAAATAAACTTATCTTTCCAAATTACTCTAATATTCTATTATTTCAAAGTAAAATCTAGATATTTTGGAAGTTTGCTTATAATAGCTAAGTACCAGCTTTTACTAGATTTAACACCTTCAAAAAATGGGATATGTTAAAAGCCCCAACTTTTCAGAGTTTAATTCATTTTCATAAATGTAGTAAACACTTAAAATTAACTCAACTACAGCCTCAATAATAAAATCAATACACTGTGAGAAATATTTTTAATCTCTCTGATCTCTCTAAAATGAAAATATTCTGTTCTTACCATTCCCATGTAAAAGCTGTGAGATTGTTATTATTTTGTGCTAGTTTACTTTCTCATTAGAGAGAGAATTATTAAGGTTATACCTTAAATTGATGAGTTCTATTAATCTTCCAGGTGATGCCTTTGTAAAAGAAAATTAAAATTGCAGGTATAGAGTATGTCTTTATTATTCCAAAATGAGGGAGTTTTATAAAGACTGGGAATGTTTAAAATGAATTGTGTAAGAACGTATTTGTTTGTTTAATTATCTGTGTAAGCCATAGTATAGTGAAAATGTTGTAATTGTGCCACTTTTCACAGAAACACTAAGGAGAAAATTGTAAACATCATGGACGGGCAATTATGCACGCAAAGACTAATAGCTACAATAATGTTATTCAGAACTGTGCTGGTAATTTGCCCCTTAGGGGGTAAATTTGGAAAAAAATATGTATAAGGTTTAATCATGTGACTCTCACTTAATGGGTGTTGTACTGTAAAAGCCACACATACCACATTGAACATTCAGTAATAATTATTTCTTTTAGTTATTCTCCTGGGGGCTTCTCTAGTATCTGTAATTGCCATGTTCTCAAAAGCAGCACTGTTAGCATGGCACCTGTCCAACAAATAAAATGGACTGGCAGTTACAACATAGAATTAGCAATTAGAGATACTTTTTTCTTTCAAAATTGTATTACTGAGGGCTTATTCTAAAGAGAAAAAATAAAATGAGTAGATGAAGTTTTCCTCTCTTGAGACCTAGGGATCTCAGTTGGTGGTGTCTCTTTATTAAGTGTTTTACTTAGGGATTATTTGTCAAATATGTTAGAGAAAATGGTTTGTTTTGTGGATAGGAGAGTAATCTACATTTTATTTGGGAACTGTGATGATTATTTTGTATTTGCAAGTCTTATCCATTCTTTGCTCTTATCATTCTAATCCTACTCTTTGCCCCAGGAAACTAACCCTTGTGCATTGCATCTCCCAGACTCACTTGTTAGTTGCCTTCCAGTTGGGCTGGTCAATGGGAAGTCAGAATGTAATCAAGGGCTTTGGCATCTATCTCCTCTCTATCAGTAGTTTTCATCTCCAAGACTATATAGCTCCTTCTGGTATAGACTTTCCTCCATGACTCCAACACTCAATGGGCTTCTGTATCTCCCTTTATGTGCCTTGTCCTTTCTACACCAAGGGAGTTAATTGCATCCTACTGTTACTATCTCTCGGTACCTCATCATCCCTATTTATCCCCTGACCTGTCCATGTCTTTGAGCTGCTACTTTAATAGAAATACCATCATTTGAACTATTTGAGGTGAATTCTGTCTTCTTCCAACACATTGGCCATAAATCCTAATGGCAGATGCACTTAATAGTTAATGTAAATGATTTTTAGCATGTTGAGTTGCTTGATTATAGGTCAAATGTTGCTATTACAGTTATCTGTGCACTGTTTCTTTATGTAACAATGTACTGTAGTGGATACTGAAGTGCTCTATCCAAAGAAGTAAATTACTATATTAATTGGAGAAAAAATGTACTTGTTCTTTGCCTCAATCTGGGATAACACTGAGGGCCATCCCAGCTGCAGAGCTTGCCATAGATTGATTGATGCCTCATTAGTTACTTCAGTATGGCACAGATTTTCCCTTTGCCCAATTTTGCAGATATGTCTCCTGAGAGCAGCCCCCAATAAACCTTTCACATGCAATTCTCACTTTCTGAGACTGTTTCCAATCTAATTCATGAAATGACTGGGATGAGCCTACACCTGAGCTAGTGGAGGAATATAGCTAAAGCTCCACATTCAGCAAGTACTCAGACCATGACTATAAGAATCAAAACCTTCTATAGATAGTATCTCATGAAAAACTTGCTGTAGTCATTAATTAGCGCAGCTATCACTGAGAACAGAAAAAGAAACTTCCTCCCTTCTAGTGTTAGAGCTCTTTTTACTAAGCACCCCCAAAGAATGCCTTTAGTCTAGAAGAATATGTGTTGTATTTCATGAGGGACTAGGTGGGTAGACATTTGAATTGTGCCAACTAGTGCTGTCTCCCAAACCATCTCTCATGTTTTCTGGCCTCGGTTCTCCCTTCTTTCAGGGATGTGGCTATCCCTGCCTGTTGCAGCGAGTCGGTTCCATGGAACCAAATTAGAGCATGGGTTCCTTCTTGAGGCAGCCAGTTTGTTATGACTCTGAGGAGTGCAGCAAGTCAGTCTTTAAGAAGAGTTGATCAAAAGCAATCACTGAATTTAAAAAACTAGAAACAGGTTTAAAGTTTGAACTGCACAGGTAAGAATATTGCTAGGGATGACCTGGGGCAAAAACAGGCCAGCAATAAGTGAAAAGAATTCTGGGCATCTGTACAAAAAGTCTTCGGCTTTAGAGACTTGCCTTCACGTGTGTTGATAAGTGGGAATGAGGGAAAAAAAAAAAATCAAGATTATTTCCACCATCACAATCCTTCTTCTCCAAATGATTCCTAGGGTAAGGATCATTAATTAGTAAGCTGATGACTCGTTTCTATCAGGATCCAGGGAGGCTCAGAGAAGCTACAGACAACAGGGTCCTCAGTGCAAGCTATTGCAGTCAGCTAAAATGGATGAGAAAGCCAGAGCCTTGGAAGCAGTAGAATAAGGCAGTTAGGCACAGAGCCTTTAAATCTACAGCAGTGTAATCAGCATCAAGAAACAATGTTCACAAAATATGTATATAAGATAATGCATATTTGAAATTACATTTAAATGGATTAAGTCTACTGAAAATGATCAATAGTAATTTTAAGGCTTCTTTATAAGATCAGCCTCACACAACTCTTAGAGGCTTTTTTCTACACAGAAGAGTATAAAATAAAATCAAAACAGAAAAAAGATGAACATAGTTAATGATTGAAAAAACTAAATGACCAATCAATTTTCCTTGGAAATATACGTTTGAATACCATGGCTTAAAAGCTTACATTAGTTCCTGTTCCAACACTTGAAATTTAGCAATAGAATAATGCAATTTTCTTTGCAATAATGATAGTCTTGCTGTGCCTACTTAATATAAACAAAAGATAAAAATTGCTCAATAACACAATGTGTTTATTTACCTCTGATTCTCCTAGGCAGACTCTAGTTAAATAAAAAAGGTAATTTAAGGTTAGACTTTCATGGAAATGCTCTTTTAATGAAAAACAAACTTATTTTAACTAATACTCATTTTAAAGCAGATTTAGAATTAAGAATCCTCTTTGAATTCAGGCTAATAAATTTTGGTTAATTCTAAGTATTTGTAGTCCAAATAGATTTTTACCAAAAGATTTCTTATTACAGCAGACCAGATTTAGTGGGACTGACACCGCGAGCAACGGAGGTTCCGAAACACTACTAGAGTTACTCACAAAGCACTATTAATGAGCTGCAACTAACTATAATGACCATTTTGCAAGGTGGCTCCTGCCCAATTTAATCATAACCATGGAGGTAATACTGTTTTGGATGGGGTGTTCTTAAAGTGCTCTTTCATTTAAAAAATTCTCCATAATTTCCTAGGTCTTTTAATCTCATAATGCCCTAGCCAGGTGACCACGTTTTCCCACAATATCTCAATGAGGAATACCAGATTTGTATTCTGTTCTCTTTGGGAGCCTGTTGGCAAGTCTGAGGCAGGAAGCACACGTGGTGTCTCCCATGGCATCCTTCCCCATAAAAACCCATTCCCTTTATGGATGCAGGGAGTTTGTAGAAGCCTGAATTCTAAGATGGCTCCTCAGATTTCCACCCCAAAGTGTACATGCCCTGTGTAATTCTTTCTACATGAGTGTGAGTGAGACCTGTGAATATGATGGAAAAGTTTCTTTCTTAAGTTGTGTTATATGGCAAATGTGACAGGATAGTCAATCCTGCTGGACTTGAAGAAGTAGGTTGGCATGTTGTGGAGAGGGCCACATGGCAAGGAACAGTGGGTGGCCTCTAAGCTGAGATCCTCAGTCCTATAATTACAGGGAACTGAATTCTGACAGCAGTCACGTGAATTTAGAAGAAAATCTCAAGCCCAGCTGACACCGTGACTTTAACTTTGTGAAACCCTGAGCAGGGGACCCAGCTGGGACTCCTGCTTCACAGGAGGTCCTAAATGGATGTTGTTTTAAGTTGCGAACTTTGTGTTAATATGCTACACAGCAATAGCAAACGCATACAAAGAGGGAGGTGTGTGTGTGGGGGGGGGTTGGGATCATGAACCATGTTAATGACTCCTCTGTGGTATGTATATAAAATATTTGGATTTTCTCAAAGCTGCATTTTGCATAGGCCCTGATAGCAAAGAAGGAGACAGTACTGCATAGTGGCTAAGAAAATGGGCCTTGGAGCCAAGCTGTAGAGTTTGAATTCCTATTCTGCCACTTAATCACTGTGTGAACTCAAATAAGGAAATTAATTTCTTTGTGCCTCAGCATCTTCATTTATAAAATAGAGATAATAACAGTCCCTGGGATTGTTGTAGCTATTAAATGACCTAATGTATACAAGGTGCCAAGCTGGGCATATAGTGACCATTCAATAAATTTTAGCTGTTTTTATTTCTCAGATGGCTGCCATAAATGTGAGGATTACATCTCCAATGCCAGCATAATTGAATTAGAAGACTCATGTTGCAGGAATAGAAACTCAAACACACTAGCTTAGATGAAAATATATATTTTCTTTTGTCTCAGAAAATGGAAAAGTCTAATAATGGGGATGGTTTTGAATACTGACTGGCTGGGGCACAATATCATCAGGGTATAGCTCTCTATAACTGTTGGTATCCTTTCTAGGCTGTATGTTGGCTTTATCCATTTTCTGATGCCCTTGGTATTAGTGAGATGGCTTTAGTCAACCCAGATTTCAAATCCTTATACTGTATTTGGTCTCCAAGTAAATAAAAGGAAAGAAAGAAAAGAAAAAGAAAGAAACAAAGAAACACAAAGAAAGAGAAAGAAAGAGAGAGAGAGAGAGAAAGAAAGAAAGAAAAAGAAAGAGAGAGAGAGAGAGAGAGAAAGAAAGAAAGAAAGAAAGAAAGAAAGAAAAACCCGCTTTTTTCTAAGAACTCTAGCAAATGCCTCCTAGTGTCTCAACAGTTTTGACTGAAATACATACACACCCAGAACCAAGCAGAGGGGCCAGGGAGATGGGGCAGGATTCTCTGACTAAACCTCTCATAGTCCTTCCTTGGAATTGAGAGTTGGTCAATTCAATCCCATTAAAGATGTATGCTGGAGAATTAAAGAGTCTGATGGTTTCTCAAAAGAAAATTAAGCTATTTGTTATGCGTTGAATTGTTTCTCCCAAAAAAGATATGTTGAAATTCTAACCACCAGTACTTGTACATGATCTTAAATGAAAATAGGCTCTTTGTAGATGAAGTTATTAGAGTGAACCCTAAATATGACTCATGTCTTTATAAGAAGATGAAATTTGGACACAGACACGCAGAGAAGATGACCACGTGAGGACAGAGGCGGAGATTTTAGTGATGCATCTATAAGCGAAGGACACCAAGGATTGCCAGCAAACCCCAGGAACTATAAGAGGCGAGAAAGGATTCTCCCCGACAGGTTTCAAAGGAAACATGCACCTGATGACACTTTAATTTCAGACTTCTAGTCTCCAGAACTGTGAGATGATAAAGTCCTGTTATTTTAAGCCATTCAGTTTGTGGTACTTCGTTTTACAGCAGCCCTGGGAAACTAACACACCACTGTTGGTGAAGATGGAGAGACACAGGATGCTAGGGAGGCAACAGAAAATTTCACTTGTAGTCTTCCAAAAAAGCAATGAGCGCTCTTGGAAAATTAAGTCAGCCAGTAGACACTTATACTTTGTGGGATTTCACAACTATTTCTGTACTCTGCTTGCCACTCGTTTGTAACCCCTCTTGAGCTCAGAGTCATTGGAAATGCAGTAAATAATTTGGCTTCCCTCCTTCTCTGAGACTTTCAAAAAAATTAAAGCCAAGTTTCCAACAAAGAAAAATGCAAGTGTATGAAGTGGAGGGGGAAATAATTCCTTAGCACCAGGTTAAGCGGCCATAGGGTCTTATATATTTTGTTTTGGAAACCACTGCACCTACCACTACAGTTTCAGCAAGCAGTATAAACAACAAATACCATAGAGAAACTTGAAGTAGCTAATGCATATACATCCTAGTTCTACCCCCTTTCAACATGAAGTATGTGAGCATGTGTATTCCAGTAATGGAGAAAGAGAAAGGAATATGGAAAAAAGTTCAGTCTACAGTAGGCACCTACTATGTGCCCAGTTTTTATTTCCTTTGATTACTGTAACAAGACTGTGAGGCTTATTTGACAAATGAAAAAAAGACAAAAGTCAGAAAGATAAAGAAGGTTAATAATTCACTGTTGTAGGTTGAATATTGGTATATAAAATGATCAGGTCCTAGTCCTGAGAACCTGTACATCTTACCTTATCTGGAAAAAACTTCACTGCATAAGTGATTAATTTAAGAATCTCGAGATGGTAAAATTATCTTGGATCAGGGGCGCCCTAAGTGTAATCACAAGTGTCCTTGTAAGACAGAGGCAGAGAGAGATTATACCACATCAAGAAGAGGAGAAGGTAATACAAAGGTGGAGGTAGAGATAGGAATGATGAGACTACAAGCCAAGGAATGCAAGCAGCCAAAAGAAGCTGGAAGAGGCAAGGAACATATTCTCCCTTAGAGTCTCCAGAAGGAGTGCATACCTGCCAACACCTTGAATTCAGCCTAATAAAACTGGTTTCAAACTTCTGGCCTCCAGAATCGTAAGTGAATATATTTCTATTGTTTTAAGCCACCAAGTGTGTGGTAATTTGTTACAGCAGCCATAGAAAACTAACACATACATCTAGCCAATAACTATCAGTGCTTTACAATGTTCTGGGTTCTGTTAAAAAATATTATGCAACAAACCTAATAAGTGGGTAGTATTATAATTCACATATTATAGAAGGGGAAACTGAGGCATAAAAGATTATGGCCCAAGGTCACACAGCCAGTGTGTTAGGGTTATCAGCTATGCTAGTTTATTCAATACTGTCCTGGGTTTAGCACTGAATGTCCTATATTTCAGGAAATCTCTCTCCTATATTTCTGGAGGTTCGATCATCCTATATAGAGATTTGAATCCAGGCAGTCTGATGTACAGATGGTGTTCTTAAACACAGGCTGTACCTTCCATTTCAATCATTGTCATTTGGGTGATGAGGCATGACATGATTTGAATCACTCATGACTGGCCTAAAGCCTATGCTTTGTTATCCTGCAGCACAATTCATCACTGACCCTATAGCCCTAGATATTTGGCAGAAACTTCACTTTGCATCCAAAGAATGGAAGCTATGGTTGGGGCTCATGAAGGGCTCATGTATGCCACAATGACATACTGATTATTTTGAATTAAAGTTACTGAAGTAATGGCCAATGCAAGAGGAACACTCTGACCCTCTTTTCTGTCTCCCTGAAAGCAGAAAATAAATCTCCCACGTGAAAGGTGCCCGCCCTGCATCGGGAGGTAGACAGACACCCTTTCTTATGGCCAGAGACAGGAAAAGCCTATATAAACAAACCCGGTTACTTGTTAATTTACTACCCCAAGGACAAACTCTGTTTAGATTCTTCACTAATTGAGTATCCAAAACCTAAGTTTCTTTGTCTTGTCAGTTCCTCACAAATGTACTGTTTCATTGTCTAAAAAGTATAAAAGCTGCCTGCTTTAGCCACTTTTTAGGTCCCATTTCTATGAGACCTCTATACGCAAGAATTAAAATTTCTTTTTCTCCTATTAATCTGTCTTCTGTCAATTTTATTATTAGTCTAGCCACAAGAACTCAAGAGGGTAGAGGAGAAAATTTCCTCCTCCCAGACACTACCTTTTCTTTGTCTCCTAAGAAATGTGGCAATTGGATGTCCCCACCCCATTGTCAGAACCACATCTCAAAGTAGGAGGAGATCTTCATTTGCCCAGAGGCATCCAGAGAATAAGGGCAAAGTGCATGTTTCCCCAGGGGCTCCTTTACGGGGAATAAGACTTGGAATCACTAAAATCTCTGAATGAAGAGACAGAAGGGACAGGTGAGCTAGGTCACCTGGAGTGTGACATTGTGCTCAACCTCAGCACTTTATTTCAGATCAGGATGATCTACAAGATCTGAATGCTCAGGTACACTATGGATTTCTTCTAAAAAAAAAAAAAAGACCTTTTAATTCTATTGATATCCATTTTCTGATGGTTATTGCTCTTGTTAAGAGTCCCATGGTACAAACTAAAGTCATTTTTAAGTGCATTACCAGTCATATTGGAAGAATAATTTCAGGCACTCTCTTACATTCCCTTAACCTTCCTGAATTAAAAGCACTCTACTTGTTGGAGATGCATCAGAAAGACAGACCACTAAAGGCTGAATTTCCTCTTTTCTAATTCAGTGCCTTGAACCGTCCTCTCCATGCCTTTCGCCTGCCACAAAATTTTCCCTTATCTTTCAGATTCAGATCTAAATTCTGTCTTCTCCAGGAAGCCTCCCCAATCTTCTTTATATACAAATAATGATAAAATGTTTATATTGTAACATTTTACCAAGTACCAAACACTGTGCTCTATAGGTAGATTAGACAGATAATCTTAAATATATACATATAATCTTATTTTATTTTCACAATCACCCTATGAAGTACATAGTATTCTAATTATCTTAATTCACAGATCAGAAAATTCAGTCACAGAGAAATTAAGCAGTTTGCCCGATATCACATAGCTAGGCAGTGTAAAGGCTCAAAACTAGACCTGCTAACGTGTAATTCTGTGTCCTGAACTATAACTACCTCATGATAATTCCCCAAAACACTCACTTCTGGAAACAGTCGTTGAGTACACTGTTCAGTTGTGGCTTAACCTCTGTTCCTGATTATTGTTAGGTAAATTTCAAGTACATGCCTTGTTTACTCCATGTATATCTAGAAACTCCTACATTACAGGAAGGCTACTCTATGCCTCTGAATCTTCAGCACTTAGCATAGTGCCTTCCTCAGTATGAACCTTGGTCTTCATCCAAATCTAACATTATGATAGCATTTGTCTTGGAAGAAATGCAAGTATCGGTTGACTGTATACCACAAGTGAGTATTTGATTTATAAGTGCATAATGTTTTATTTACTAACATTATAATTATTGAAATATTTGAAAACGGATGAAATGAAAGATATTCCATTAATTCATTATATGTTCAGCATTATCTGTCAAACATTTATCTACATTTTCTACTTAAAAGATACTGTTTTGAGCACTGAATGAATGCAAAGATGAATCGGATAGATTTTTGCCTTAAAAGAATTTGCAATTAAGCAAGGCATATATGTAAATGATTAGGAAGTAAAATAATTGAAGAGTAATTATGTAAGAGAGACAGGTATTCCTCCCAGTTTGACCCTAAAGGTGGGTGGAACCTGGACAAGAAGAAATGGGCAAAGGCAATCCAGGAAGAGAGAATTACGGGAGCAAGACACAGAGGCAGCAAAGGACAGGCTATATGCAGAGAACGGTGGTTCCCAGACTAGATGAAGTATTAAGAGCAGAAGCAAGTGAGGCTAAAAAGGTAGGTTATATCATGGTGGCCTCAGTAGGAAGCTAAGACTTCTAAGCTTGGCCCTGAGTGCTTAACAAAAGACATGATAGTAAGAGAATTGCTTCCAGAAAATTAATACTGCAACAATGTGAAGAACTGACTAAAGGAAAAAGAACTGCACAAGGGGAAACAATTGGGGCTGAGGTGGATTCAATTATAGTGGAGATTATCAATATTTTGCTTGTGCCTATAAATCCTCAATAACAAACTAAAGATATTTATCATCTAGATTTCAAGTAGGATTAATAAAATATTGACTCTAAAATATTTTGTGATCTTTTTAAGAAATGTTAGTAATAGACATCTCTATTAAATTACCAATTCTGGAAACTACCGGTCAGACTATAAATATTGAATTTCAGTTGGTACAATCACCTCCTCACTTTCATCTCCATAGTTCTTTGTTTATACACCTATTAGATAATTTATCACAGTCTGTCTTTCATTTAGAATAATTTGTATGTATGATGACCATTAGGTTGGCAACACTTACAGGACAGGAAACATAGCACAGATGATATTGTCTAGAAAAGCACTGGTAGTGGATAAATGTTCATTAAATTAAACCAGAAGTTACTACTAATTTTCATTGATGCATTTAGCTTTTATCATCCACTGATTTGTTGAATAACCACTGAGTACCTACTATGTAAAGATGCTGAAACTAGGAAGCAAATATGGAAATTTAAAACACATTCCCTGTTTTGAAGACATTCACAGTGAAGAGCAAGTGAATCATTAATTATAACACAGTCTTATAAGTGTCGTGATGGAGATGGTCACAGTTAGGAAGCCTCCTAACTTACCTGGGGAGCCCTGAAAAACTTCTCAGAAACTGGAACTTAGAGAATAAGTAGAAACGACACAGGGAGACAGGACATCAAAAACCATGGTATACAGTCCTATAAGTTTTCTATATTTCCAAATACTCTGTAATTTCAAATTAAATACAAGTCTTAACTCAATTATACCTTATTTACTTAAGTCCCTTATCGCTGAAGGGAAAGACTATTGAAGGTATACCTCTTATTTTAGTATTCCTTGGGCTTTGAAGGCAGACAGAACCTCAATTTGATTTATACATGTTCTGCTTAGTAACTACTTGAGACCAAATGTTCTCACCTGTAAATGGCAACACAGTGTAAGTGCCTTCCTTTCAGACCTGTTGCAACAATTACATGAGATCACCTATGTAAGACACCTATCAAAGTTCATTGTTCTCTCAACCCCAACTTCAGCCCGCACTGTGGATGACTCCACCACCCAGTCCCACACTCCTTACTTTACCACAGTTTCTTGAGAAAGTATCTTCAAGGTGTGGTTTCTGGAGTGGTAGGGGTAGGCAGTAGCAAGTAGAAAAGTAAAAGGGTGAGAAACCCCTGTCCTTTGATACGATATTCAAGCTACATGTTCAGACATCCCTTAATCATGCCATTCCATACTCAGAAACCCTCATGATCTGCCCAATTGTTATACTTTATATAAATTCCTATCCTTAACCATCATAGTTTACATAATGCCGTCTCACTTCTATTTCAAATTATTGCCCATGCTTTCTATTACAGAAACTCTACTCACACAAATACAGTAGGCCCAGTTCCACCTTTATGTCTTCAATTGTGGAGCTTGCCTACACCTAGAAGGTTTTCTCTAGTCACCTTTATTTGTCACCACTCTATCCATCTTTCAGCAACAAATTCAATTTCTGCATCTATCTCTATATTTTTTCCATTCACCAGGCATCACATATCACTTCTTCAAACTCCTGTTATATTACAATTAGTACCATATGATTTAATACTATTATTGCTCACTGATTGTTTCAAATGTTACTTTTTTCCTTTTCACTTCTCAATCTAAGTAACCTACTTTTTGCCCTTGAGACAACCAATTTAACGTCACTAATGACCTAATTTACAAATCTATCACCAAATCTGGGCAAGCTAATTTTATCCATCCATTAAAACTGACACTGGGCTTCCCTGGTGGCGCAGTGGTTGAGAGTCCACCTGCCGATGCTCCGCAAAAAAAAAAAAAAAAATTGACACTATTGATACATGACTTGAAAAGATGGCTTATTTCTTTTTGTGACTTTCTTCTCCTCCATTAGTCATGATTTATCTCTTTTCCTCTTCAGTCTGTGTGATAGATTTCTCATGCTTTGTCTACCCTATTATTGTTGCTAGTTTACCTTGGCTCTCTTGCCTTGCTCTGTATGTTCCCTCTGGGGATCTCCCTATTCTAGGAGTTTGTTTACCATATCCTTACTATCTCCAGCCCAAATCTCTTCTCTGTGCTTCAGGCCTCAGTTCCTGGATCACTCACAAGTATCTCAAACTCAACAGGTACAGAACTGACTCATTTTCCCACATCAATCTCTTCCTCCACTCCCTACTTTGGGTGGTGGCACCATCCTCAGCTTAGTCATTCAGCCTAGAGACCTGGGCATCAACCTTCCCTCTTCCCATTCTTTTACCAACCACATGAAATTCATCACCCAAACTTGTTGTGTTTACTTAGTAAATGTTTTATGAGTTATTTTCTCAGTTCTTACCCCTTTTGCTACTACGTGTGTTATTTCAATGACCTCTCTGAAACGAAAATCAGATCTTCACATCCTAGTTTAGAACTCTTCAAGTTTTTCTCATTGCCAAAAAGATAAAATCCCCACCTCTCTAGAATTTCTTGCCACACTCACACATTCCCCCTATATTTACAGCCCTGACCATGCCATGCACTTCACTTCTCCAGGCTGTTCCCTTGGATTGGAATACCTTCCTCCTATTCATCCTAAAGGATTCTATTTAAACGTTGCCTTTTCTGCACTTTCTCAGACTCCAACAAGAAATAAAGTTCATCATTTCAGCACTCTACTTCTCCCCTAGAGCCTCCAGAAAGAAACAGAGCTTGACAACAGGTGAGACTTCCGGATTTCTGACCACCAGAACTATAAGATAACAAATTTGTGTTATTTTAAGCCAAAAAGTTTGTGATAGTTTTATAGGGCAACACAGAAAAACTTACATAGTAGATATTCAATGAATACCTGCTTTTGGACATAAGAGGTTCAATTCAATCTGGTGAGTTGCATGGGAGTTTGAAAGCATACGCAGTACAACATCCCATCTTAAGGCAGGGAAATCTGTCATCAGTGAGGGCTATTTGTTATCAAGTATACCACATGTTCAAGAAAAAAAGGCAGCACTGCTGCTCTCAGCAGGCAATTTCAGTGTTTTACCACCATATGATCAAGTAACACCATGTCCAACAGAGCTCTCACTTGCCATGGATTTAAGACTATTTTCTTATGACTATTTCCTTGTTGACAGAGTATAACTGGCCAACATCCCCCTCCTAAATGTCCTACAAATTCTCACAGACAGGAATCAAATTTGCCCTTAGTTAAACTCACCAGAGTTTAACTTTTCCTCAAATGACTTTTCAATTTCTATGATCATTTTTATTTCCCTTCTTTGGACTACTTTTTAAAAGATTACCATGAGATGCAATATATTTGGTCAGTGCTAAGGTTAGGCTAGAATTAGAAAAAGTATTCTTCACTCTCAATCTTCTTGTAATGACAAAACCATGCAACTTCAAAAACTAATATGTTACGTGGAATTTCTCAGATTAGGTTAATATTTGCTCAGCAATAATTCTTCTTAGCTGCTTTCAATCTATTTGGACCAAAGCCTATAACATTCACACTGTTTTGTAAAATCTTTGACCAGAGGAATTGAAAGGGAGAGAGAGAAAAGTCAAAGATGAGAAAATGTATTTATAATGGAAAGACCTATTTTTATAAAAGTATATATCTTTCTTAGAGATGTCTATAAAGATGTTTCTCTACCTGTATAAGGGCCAGCCTTCCCCTATCAAGGATTTGACTTTTATGCTTCCTTTTAAATCATAGCCAGCATTTCAAAAAATCAATATGCTTTAGTAATAATTCATAATTCTCTCTGTACTGCCTTTGTTGGCCAGTTGGAGCAGTCATATCTTGCTCGCTGGGAAAAGCATTCAGCAACAAAACAGGAATCACAAATCACAAGTACAGAGTTCTCAGAAGCCTGTTCAGTCTGCTGGGCAGTGTCCCAGTGTGAGCCAGGCATATCCAATAATTTTGATACAAGCAAAATCAGAGTCTTCTATGGAAAAAGCAATTTGACACTTTGCCTAATGTTCTTGTTGTACCCTTAGTATAGAACAGTCATGGGTCTTAAAGAACCGTGCCATCGTCATTGATCTAAGCCTATGGAGGCCAATCTGTGGTCCTCGTCCCCAAGAAGACCAAAGAGAGTCCCTTCAATCCATATGCATGCTAAATGTTTTTTGTAGAATGAACGAACAAAATCTTTTTTAGAAATATGTACTTGTAATAGTTAATTTTATAAGTCGACTTGGCTAGACTGTAATACCCAGTTATTTAATCAACACTAATCTAGGTGTTGTGAAGTTATTTTTTAGATATGGTCAACATCTACAATAAGTTGACTTTAAGTGAAGGAGACCATCCTCCATAATGTGGGTGGGCCACATCTGACCAGATGAAAATCTTTAAGAGCAAAACTGAGATTCCCTGACAACAGAGAAATTCTGCCTCAAGACTGCAACATCGGCTCCTCTTCAAGAGTTTCCAGATGCCAGCCTGCCCCCTCAAATTTTAGACTTACCAGCCTACATAATAATGTAAGCCATACATGGCATAATTACTGGCTCAGTTTCTCTGGAAAGCTCTGATACAATACTATTTTTCCAAGTGTGTACATATAATTGGGATTTAAATATGTAAATTGATTTCAAATATATTCCTATGTAGTAATATTTGTCATTATATATTTTCACAAATAATCAATAAATACTAAAATAAATATAATAAAATCTGCAAAACTTTTTGACATTAATCAAGGGTTCTTATGCTAATAAAATTTGGGAACATTTAGAAAGTGATGACTACTGAGTTTGGAGACTACATTTTACCAACTCTACAGTAGAACAGAACCTGTGTATGACTCTGACTATGAAAGGGAGAGAAAGTGATACCCTGAGGTTCAGAGTTTAAAATCACAGGCTGCTTTTAGGCAACTGTTGGCGGTGGGGGGATGGGATATGAGCTACCTTCAGAAACTTTTCCTTAGCTAGCCCTTATCACAGGATAGCAATTATCTGTATCCCCTCCATGAGGCCCCACGCGGGCAAGGCCTACAATCCCCACTCATAACAGGCATAGTAATAGCCACTACACCTTGAGCACGTCCTATGTGGCATGCCTCTTTAGAAAGTACCCCACATACCACAGGTTATTCTCAAAATCCTGTAAGATAGGAGTTATTTGAAGCACTTCTTTTACATGTGAAAAAAAACTGGACCTTGGAGAAGTAATTGCCCAAAGTGCCTTTAGTTTGATGTTGACTACCTAGCACTCACCAAAGTACTTTATACATTGTAGGTGCCCACTAAATATTTGGTGAATGAAGTAATACAGATGCTCCAAAGAGAACTGAATTCAACTCATGTGATATTTAACAGACAAGGAAACTGAGGCCAAGACAGGCTAAGTGACTTGTTCCACAAAGCACAGAAGGTTAATGGCACCACAAGCCAGTTCTCTTGATTATTAGGCCAGGATATCATAGAGTCAATGTTTCTGTTCCTAACAGCTACAGCTTTCCAGGTCCTTTGCAGGGTCAAAATATTCCTGTAACAACTAACCAAATGTCATGTGTGGGCTTTGCCAGAGAGTGGGCAAAATTGGCTGCTAATCCCTCTCTCTCATCCCCGCAAACCATCCCTACCCAGGACCAATGCAGTCCTCAAGAAAAGATCATTGATGATTTCAGTCTTCTCTTGATGAAAAATGACAAGTGTAAAAACCCTCTCCTAACCCATCCAGCTAGTAGGTTACCTATTTGAGCTTAGAAATTCTGCTTAGATGTACAAGGATGTGCAATGTTTGTGTAAGACATGTATAACTTCCCCCAAAGAACCAGGGAAGACACCAAAAGTTGTGAATGTTCCCCAGCCAGTGGTTCTAAGACAGGATGTTACAACTATCTCTTAGGCTTTTAAATTCCTACCAGGGACTATTTTTAGAAGTGTTAACTGAGAAAACTAATTTTTTGGTGAAAGAAACTTTTTAAAAAATTAAAAGAGAAAGGGTGCAAGTTTTAAGGTTCAGAGGTGAATTAAAGATATGTGGTAGTGATGGCATTTAGCTAAATACATAGTTTCGAAACCAATACCAAACATCTTAAATGTGTATATTATAAAGTGTGTAATAGAATGAGAGCTTCAAATTCATGGCAAAAACCCCCCCAAAAAAACCTGGAGTTGGGAAAAAAAATAAGATTCCAAGCTTTCAGAAATCCTAGAATTAAGAAATATCCTGGCCACTGGAACTCCTGAGTTTTCCCAAGTATAAATTAACTATTCATGTGTCTTTGAGAGATCTCTTAGCTGTGACCTGAATGAAGCCACTGGAGGAGCCCAACAATTGATGGGCAATTATCTGTAATAAAGATAAATAAGCTTCACTTTCCCAGGATTAGAAAGGAAGGGGCTATAAGATTCTTCCCTTCCAAGCTCTGATTTTTGGCCTGTAGAGGTCATCTTTGTCTAGGTAGAAATGTGAGCCTATAAAATTATGCTTCCTTGGATAATCAAATACATTAAGCTTTGTCTCCTGAAATCCTTTAGGATAACTGGAAATGCTTAACTGAATCCTTAACCCACCATTTTTAAAAGCAACTTATCTGTTAACCATATTTCAGCCCCAGTGGTCTTTGAATTCTTCCACTATTTCAAGCATCCTTCTGCAAGGTTTTTGGAATTTGTTTCTTTCACTTGAATAGTTTCTTCTAACCCTTCAGATCCACATAAATGTACTCTTAGGAGTGGATTTCTCTGATCACACTATCTAAATTAGTTCTTTTCACCTGTTATTCTCTCTTAGAAACATGTTTGTTTTCTTTACAGTTCTTATCTCAATTTGTAATTTTTGGGTTTGCTTCTTTATTTATATTTCCTTTTATAGACAGTAGTCATTGAAGTCAGGAGTACACACACACACACACACACACATATATACTCTTCTAGGATCTAGCAAAGTATCTAGTATCTAGTATATAATGGGTGCTCAATAAATATGGATCAAATGAATGTTCTAGCTCATAAATACAAATACGCAAAAGTAAAAGCTGTACATTTATGTTTGATCTGCACTCTTGTGAGCCTGATATATGTCTGAAGTCTGTTTTTTCCTTGTGCTTCTCTATGGACAGCTAATAAGTTTGGGGCATTTTACCTAGAATTTTTTTAGAAGACACAGGGCATAATTTTGCTTTTCAGTTTAGTTTATAATTCAGCACTACAGAGAGTTAAAAATTCTTGACAGACCTTAAAAGTTAAAAAGGACCAGGATACCCTTTACTGACTGCAGTCATATGGCACTTACTTAACTTACTTAAATCGCTCAAGTCAATTATTTCAGTTTCCTTCTCGATTAGAGATAATAATAGTACCTTCCTGATTAAAAGAGTATTTCCAGGATGAAAATAAGAAGGAATATAGAATTCTTAGTATAATACCTCACACTTAATAAAAACTCAAAAAATGATAGCCATTACTCTGATAATTTAAACTGACAACAACTAGGTAGTCAAGAAGGAATCCGGAAGCAACACATTTACATGCTTTTCTTTCTCTAGACAATATTCAAACAACTCTTAAAATACTGAATATAGCAAAAGACATAATAGTATTTTCAAAGAAATTCCATGTGAATTACAAGAAGATATCTTATTCCCACCTTTCAGAACGCATATGGCAGATTTTAATGCCTTGGCTCTTTCTGACCTTTGATGCCTCCCATATGGTGTTTGAGATGCTTCTTGTGTGCTTTAAGAAAGCCCTGGAGGACACTTTCAAAAGCCAGTGAGTCTCTAATAGTAAATACACATTTGTATGCAGTAACCAATTTGTTAATAACCAAGATCTTAGAACTATCACATCAGCTCTACTGAGCGACCCTCTTGCAGTCTCCCTGCTACAAGCTCACATTTCTTCAACAGGTGAAGTTGTGAATGTACAGTTTATTGCTACTATCTTAGATCTTTTCTCTCTTTGAAAAGTCAGTGAAATGCTTTTTCAGTTAATGCAGTCTTCCATCAATACCTCAGGAGTGACTGAAACCTAGAAGCCAGCTAATTATATGCTCTTCGAAACTCAACTTCAAACCTTTCAGCGTTCTTCTGAATGTTTTAAACTTACTTGTTTCAGTGCTACATTTTATGACCTCCATCAGCAAATGCTACTGATGTGGTCTCAAAACAGTAGGAAATGAGCCCTATTTGTCAAGAACGAGTGTTCTATCCAGATATCACATTAGCAAGTTTTAAAAATTCCATTTGCAAGTAGAAAGTCCTGTTGGTGAGATATTTATAAGAGGATATTTTTACCCATACACAATTAAATTGAAAAATGAGAAATGCAAAGATTGTTTTTCCATATCTAAAGTATAGAAAAGAAAGGCACTGCTCTCAGTAAAGTCAGCCTTGGGTACGATAAATTCAGTTCCATATGTAAGAGTATATAAGATATAGCATGTAAGAGTATATAACAAAACTAGAGGAAATGTTGCCTATTAAAAGCACAATCTTTAAAAATGTACCTTATAAGTAAAGGGTAACATAGGAAAACTAGAAACAAATTGATGCTATCATTTAGAACATAGCCACTGTGTCCTCTCTTTTCTCCTTTGTTTAATCAATAGACCAGTTTGAAAACTAAAGGTTAATTTCTACTGTCATCTCTACACCAACCATGGAAGATGTGGGGGGTCAGAGATCTTTGGACCCTTCACTTACTTTGCCCTGACCCACTCTAATCCCTAATGGGCAATGGGTATATTAGCACAATAAAGTATAGGCTGTTCTTAGGAAGGCAAAAAATATTATCAAGACAGATAGGGGCTTGGTTGTCTTGTAAATAAATGAAAATTTGGAGCAAACAGGGTTTTAGAGCCTTGGTCTCAAAGAATAAATAGAACTTGGCCTGGGGCACAAAGAGCTGAGGCTAAACAGAGGTAGTAGCCTGAAGGGAGCAGAAAAGAAAGGAAGAGACTTTCAGGTTCCCTTTAGCAAATAAATGCTTGTGTGCTGAACTCTGGGAACTGAGTGTGTCTGTAATTACGAATAATTACTGGGTTATTTCTGGTTAAAAGCTGAGCTCATGAACCCTTCCAGTCATCGTAGGATATAGGCCACGGTTTACAAAATTGTTGGTGAATTGTCATGTAAATGCAACCAATATGTAGAGCCAGACTCAGACTTAAATGTAATACTTTTTTGGCCAAGTGTTTTATAGGCTTTGCCTGAATACTCCAGACATTCATAGAATGGTTCACTGTAACTGTATCAAATAACTCTGAAACTAATATTTTCAGTGACTAAAATAGGGCATAATAGCAACCGAATATTTTGATTTAATGGTTTCTATTCCTCTAATCAACCCATCTCTCCTAGATGTAAACCCACCGAGTGACTGTTACAACAGCATAATTGAATGGTTAGGAAAAAAAACAATCAGCTTCTATCAATAGGGCTAGGTAGACATAGTCATAATCTATAGACCAAAGACTTTGTCATATTCACCATTAATTGAGATAAATAACAGATACCAAATATATAGAGAAATCAAATATATAGAGGGTAAAGATATATAAGACTAAACTAGAACAGCTGCTTAAACTGACCAACTTTATTACATATTTCCATTTTCTTTTATTTATATGGACTAGACTTAGTGTATAATTGTCTCTCTTTTGATTAAAAAGTTTATAACATTGAGAAAATTTAAGAATTACAAGTATTTGGTTCTTCAGAGTGAGTCTACTATTGTCTATTTTCCTTAGGATGGCATTTTCCCATTTCTGAACATTACTGCTGCTGTAGGCCATTCAATAAAAATATTATTTCTTCCCTATAAATGTCTGCTCTGATTTACTTTTATATTGTTTCTTTAACCCTGATTTAGTTTTATCCTACAGCAATGTTTTGAACGGAAAAGGATAACTTAACTTGGAATTATACCTATAAGAATTACTGATGAGAAGATGTCACAGTTTTAAATCAAGTGCAGCAATGATTAAAATAAAAGAGTAAAAAGAAAAGAGTGAGTGTTACTGAAAAATATTCCTTTCAAACACCTAATCCTTAATGGACACTATTCTCTAAGTATGAGAGTAAATTGTATGCTTCAGCATAGTCGTCAGTATAGAAATAACCTTTGAGAATTGAAATATTATTAAAATAGTATACTATAATAAATGGAACAGGTTGGTGACCACAAGACTTGTGGTTATTTTAATTACCAAAGTATTCTGTAAAAACAGTTGCATGATTTCTTTCCAGAACAAAGGCATGGGCTGAAATGTCCTAGCCAGCAAGAAAAGGTAACAGTCAGCTGAGGGATGACCTTCAAGCACAGACTGACCTTCCAGCACCAGTCAGAGGTAAGCAATAGTTCTCCTGCTACAGAAGAAGAGGCAAAGTGAGCAGAACTGAATAGAATAAGTGGAATAACTGGATCAGAAAAGCTGTTCTTTTCTTACGAGTCTATCCCAACCACTATCACTTAGGGGTACCATGAGGAAACACTGAGAATTGCCCAAATCTTCAACATTTAAATATCAAGGGAATCTTTCCCTTTCCTACATTCCCCAAAGAAGTTTACATGCTGCCAGAGATCCCAGGGCAAACTATCACCACCCACACTTTGCCAAAAAGCAAGAATTCACATCAAAAAATAAATGGCTGTCGTTTTTCCAGCAAATCAAACTTCATGAGTTAGAGATTATTCAATCAGGGATAGGTGAGGACACATACCAGAAAGCTTGAAATTCTCACCCGAAATAATGATGAATGTGATACCTTAATATAGAAAATAAAATATTATTTGGATGACTATTGGCCTACAAAACAATGTGCCTGCTGTCTTTTCCTGACAGTATATATGAGAAGCTAGTGATTCCCAGTACAATGAGGATTATTAAATGTAGACCCTTGTATACAACCCTCCCATAGAAGTTTAGAGGAATGACCTCCAGCCTAGGGATTTGCGATCATCCTTCTTCCTCCAAAATCTACAATTTAAACTTTCACCACCCCCCCCCAGCACCATCTCAGGTGAAAGTTCCTCAAGAAGTATAAAACACAGAAAGGATAATGGATGGAGAAAGTAAATTGAGATTCTGACTAGAGGGAATTTCTAAAGTTCAATATCTATAATCCAACTGTGGTAAATGCAATTTAATATGTTTTAAGTTTAATAACAGAGCAGCTTCTCTGTAAGTCACAAAGTTGGCATCTGAAAAATGGCTGATAAGGAGACTAGGCTGTAATGAATCTCATCACTACTACGTTACTTATAAATGTTTTTCATTTAGTATTTTGCATGGTGTGATGAAATCTGTTTCTTACACTTTTGTCTGGCAATGTAAAACTACCTCTGAATTCTCTCATGTGTTCTAAGAATGTGAAAAACGACTTGTAAATGTTGTTTGCAGGTATTCTCCAAGCCCCCATCTTCACTTTTGAAAATCTCCAAATGAAATGTGCAAAATGAAGGAAGTACTTTGAAAGTCATATATATCTGTGTGAGGCGTAACATTCAGACTTCGGAGAGAAAAGCACCAGAATATAAGAGATAAACACAACGAAAGGCATGACCGCTATCAAACACAAACTTTGCTCATTTCCGAACTTTGCCTAAAGATCATCTTGCACCCAATAAAGTGAGGGTTTTTTATGAATATCTTTCATTCACTGCAAATTTCAGCCTATTGTCTATTATGATTTCTAACCCTATCTGTTGATTTGTCTCTTTTATCAATTTAATAAATCTTGTGAACCAGTCTATAAACAGGCTTTTTGTGAATTGAGAATTCAATCATCACTTACTATGTTGTTCCTATTATAAATTATGGTTCAGATTTTTAAAAAAAAGCATTTAGAACACATTATTTAAAAGTCAAGGAAATAGGGAGAGGAGCAAATGGGAATTTGCTCTTTAATGGATATAGAGCTTCGTTTTGCAGGATGTAAAGAGTTCCGCAAATGGATGGTGGTGATGGCTGCACGATATGATTATACTCAATATAACTGAATTGTACACTTAAAAATGGTTAAGATGATAAATTTATTATGTGTGTTTGAAGACAAGGGAAAAAATTTGAAAAAAAATTTAGGGCTAACTGTTTTAGTATTTCTTTATAAATAAAATAATTTGTACCTAATTATAGTCAAAGGGAAATCTCTGAAGTTTACTTTCTTTGTTATGTATGAAATTATAAAAGACCCCAAAAGTATATTAGATATGAACTACAAAAATTATTTTAAAAAAAGATGTGAAGTTACAAAAAAGAATCAAAGGATCATCATACATATTGCAGGTAATTTACCAATTTGGCAACACTGGTCTTTATCAACTAAGATTTCCTTTGTTTGCATCTGTTTGCTCAAAATGAAAATACAATCTTCTTAACTCGCTGGTTAGAACCCAGAATAGTAAGGTCTTATATCTACCACTTAATCTGCATCTTAATTATACCATTAAATGCTATCTCAGTGCATACAGAAATTACTTTGCCTTCTTTATCTCTTTTCATTCAAAGGTTTCAATTTAAAATTTTAAAAATTCCTTTTCAAGAAAGTCTAATAAGTGGCCAATAAAAGCCAGGGTCTTGGATTACAGATTAATTTTCTAAAATTTGTCTTTTTTCTTTTGGCTTATAAAGTTACTTATTAGAGGATTAATCATTCCATTCCCAAAGGAGATTTTACAAATGAGTTTTCAGTATTCTTTATAAAAAGTTATTATAATTTCTCTATAGCTCCTAGAAGACAGGGAGCATTTAATGTCTCCATCATATAGAATACTAGAAGTGGATGGAGAAACTGGGATGTTTAAAGCAGAATTAAAAGATCAAGTTCACAGCATGTTGGATTGTAGGTAGAAGAAACTGGTGTTGTTACCCTCTGGCTTTGGACCTTGGCCCACATAACTGGAATTTGACCCCCCCAAAACAGTTCTTCCTTTTCCACATTACTTCTTAGAGGAAGCCTTCTGCTTTGGGGTGCATGCCCCTCTTAAACATTACAATAACACTCTTTATAGCCCCTCTGTGACAATCAGCTTATTTATTGTAATCATCTACTTGTTTGTCTCTCTCTTCCACTAAACTGTGAACAGAAACTGATTCTACATTCTTTTCTATGTTGGTTTCAGGTTCTAGCATATTGTTTAACATGTCAGGATTAAATACACAAGAATAAAAAAAATACATAGGTCATTGTTCTAAGCCTTTTACATTTATTAAAGTCTCAAATCAATCCTTTGATGTAGGTACCATTATTATCCCATTTTATAGGTGAGGAAGCTGAGGTACATACAAGTTAGCTGAGTAGCATACATTCACAGAGATATTAAGTAGCTCTGGCATATACTGTCACGCTAACCTGAATAAACAGAATAATGAGAGCTAAAAGGCACCCCAAGAGATGAAGGGCCATATGGAAAGGAAAACTATTCCTTGCCTCCCCCATGCTTTATATTAAATGAGTAAAGTACTTTTATTCGTGAATAAAATTCTAAGGGATTTGGATTATCACCATGCTACCAGAGTTAACCAGCTTATATTCTGATACCAATCCTTCTAAACTACTTAAAGACAAGTTTATACAGAATGGAATCATACTATGTGTATTCTTAAATAATCTGCTTTTGTCTCTTAACATATTATTGTACATATCTTTCCACAGCAATAGATGGAAATCTTCAACATCAATTTTAATAGTTGCCTCATAAATTTTTCTTTAAATGCATTGATTTGGCATCACCTGTGTGTACACCCTACTAGGTCAGTGTAGAGATGTGAAATCTTGATGTTATTCTGAAAAATGGAGATGTTCAATGAAAGAGTGAAAGCTGAGGTATGGGAATGCCACTAACAGGAAATTAGCAAGAGACAAACAGAAGGAAGTTAAAGGCTATGATTGCCCCCCAGCAATCAAGCAAGATGTGGTGACTCTGGCAGCAGATACAAAGGAGGGAGGTTATAAGAATGTGGATACAATACTTTCATGGCTAGGTTCACAAGTGTACCCTCATTAACCAGTTTCGCTAGAAATTCCAATTAAACATAAAAGAGCCGAATGGCTTTTAGAACACCTTTGAGGAAACTTGTCACTGGTTAAATAAAGTTGGTCATTTAGACATGTGAGGCAAAAAAACCATTGTAACTTTTGTTTCCTTCTCAGAATGGTTGTGTGTTTTGGTTTAAAAATGGCACCAAAAATGTCCTGGCATTCAGACTCACATATTGAAGAGCCTAGATCAAGGATGCTTCACTACAACTAAAAGTATGAGTAGCAGAAGGGATGACTGCCAAAAGTTCAACAAGTTCATAGTGCATGTGTTTGTATATTTGAACATCTTGGGCATTAATGGATCAGTAGCTAAAGACACATCTTGACAGGGAGCAAAGAGGAAAGATTCAGAGAACATTCACAAAGCGACTCACACTTTGCTGTGACACCACACTAATGGCACTTAAACTGTACATAAAACACTTTTACAAGTAGGTCTCTTTCCAAGAAAATGAAAAGACGTGCTTAATCTGTAGGCAAATAAAATTTCCTGGGGTGAGGTCTCAGACAATTGGTTTTAAAGTTTCATTCTTTTTCAATTATGGTATTCTGTTTTAAAGAGGCACATGAAATGCTTCCACTTACCGCATGGCCACCTTAAAACCTTATTTTAATTCCCATATGTCCTTAATACGATTCTTTGGAAAGAGACATTCCTCCATTTTCATGAAATCCAGCCATGAAAAGGAGCTCAAGCCTCATGAAGGAGAGAATTCTTGGATCACTAACTAAGAAAGTAGCCATAGCACAGATGGATGTCAACCCGGCTATATGGCAAGAAGTAGCCAACGTCCTAAATTTAAGAGAGGCCTGATTTGGTTGACAGCCTCTTCAAGATCTATGGTAGGGAATGGGAGAAATGAGGTCATTACATTGCATAGAGTATCTCACACCTTTCCTCTCTTCTTCAATACCACCCTCCCTACTTCACTCCTAACTCTAACTATACTGAGGAAATGAGTGAAATAAAATTAGAGGGGCTTCCCTGGTGGCACAGCGGTTGAGAGTCCGCCTGCCAATGCAGGGGATGTGGGTTCGTGCCCCTGTCCGGGAGGATCCCACGAGCCGCAGAGAGGCTGGGCCCGTGAGCCATGGCCGCTAAGCCTGTGCGTCCGGAGCCCGTGCTCCACAACGGGAGAGGCCACAACAGTGAGAATGTACCACAAAAAAAAAAAAAAAAAATTAGAGGGCAGCCACCACAAAGGCTAACAACCCCCCTGCATCCACAGTCCATCAAATAGACTGTTTTGATTTCTAAGGGATAGATCCTTCCATTTACACACTGATCCCAACCCTCTTCTCATCCTTAAGAATTTTGCTCCTGCAATATTCCCCATTCTTTCCTCAACACCTTTTCTCTCCCTACAGGATCACTCTTATTTTTATGAGAGGCAGTGCCCTGTACTCTAAATGACATGGACTCTGGAAACAGAATGCTAGGATTGGACTCCTGGTCTTACCCTGTAATAGCTGCATGACACTGAGCTCACTACTGACTTCTTTTGTGAGTTAATTTCATCTGTAAGATGAAAGATTCTTAGGAAAATTGAGAATTAAATAAATTGATATTTTCAGAACACTTAGTTTCAGGCACATGGTTAGTTATGTAAGAATGAGCTATTTTTATTATTCACTTAAAAATATACTTCAATATTTCCCATACTTGAAAAAGTCCTCTTTAGACACTAGGCCAACTTCTATCTATAGTCCCATTTCACCAATCTTCTTTCCTGTGAACATTTCAAAATAGTCTTTTCTCATATCTCCACTTCCTCACCTCCCACTCTTCCAATCAAGGCCCCAACCCCTGCCTATGACTCCACTAAATCAGCTCGCAATTACTGTTACCACCGACTTTCATATTGCCACAGTGAGTGTGACATATTCCAGCAAAAGCAAAACCCAGAGTCCAAGGTAGACTATAAGCAATCAAAACTTGCACAAGTGTTGGGGCAGCATATTAGACTATCTGAGATGCAAGATAATAAAACTGCTAATTTTATCTTACTAAAAAGGATAGAATAACTTCAACTAACATCTAGGTTACATTAATATCTATGTAAACAATATCCCCTAGGATACACAAAATACATTCATTTTAACATTTAGACCCAAAGCCCATTGGGTCACTGGCTCTCACACACTAACACAGGACCTTATCCCTCTGCTGTGTAGTATCGTTGCAGAAATTCCTAGAGTGGGGCTGTCACATATGGTCTGTCCCACCGTCTCTTCCCATTTCTCCCTGCCTTCCTGTTGTTCTCCTGCAATCTGTTTCATTCAATCTTTACTCTGCTTGCTTCTGCTGCACTAGACTGATGTCAAGGGTGAATTTATCATCCAAATTTCAACACTCTTGAGAGTGAGAGGAGGTTGCTTTAGGTTAAGTCCCCTAGAAGTAGAGCCCTCTTTCCCCCAGACAAGGATTCATGTGCACATGATTTACTAAGGAAAA
Source organism: Neophocaena asiaeorientalis asiaeorientalis (assembly GCF_003031525.2). Taxonomy (NCBI): domain Eukaryota; kingdom Metazoa; phylum Chordata; class Mammalia; order Artiodactyla; family Phocoenidae; genus Neophocaena; species Neophocaena asiaeorientalis. Next base: position 7,649,034 of record NW_020174703.1, on the reverse strand, counting down.
GCTCTTCAGGATAAAACTATAATGGAGTGAGGAAGTAGAGAAGGAAAAGAGGGACGAACTGAGCAAGGATGTGGTCTCAGTGAGGTATGGTCTTGGCCTGATCCACAGGAGGCTCTGAGGCATAAACTGCTCTAGAAAGGTGTCCCCAACTTGAGCTAAGGGGAGAATCTTTTGCACCTAGTCGGCCACTGACTATGGATCAATCACTCCTGGAGGACCACTCCTTTCTTAGCTGAGGGCACTTCTGTGTGTGTGTGTATGTGTGCATGTGTGTGAGCCTGTGGGCAGGGGGGGCTGATGTGGTATCAGCTATAAGCCATTAGCAGTCCACACTCACAGCTATTGAGATATGGGTGCATCAGCCTGTAAAAGAATCTGGGTGAGTCACTAATAGCACCCACTGCAGAATCACCATTAACATTTATTATGCCTGGATCACTTCAAGCAAACCAGGACAACTGGTCACTATATGTGTGCCTCTTACACTGCCACCCATGCTGTGGCACTGCTCTGCTTTGAGCCACTCATGGCCTGACAGTCCTGAGAGATCACTGCTACACAGCACCACTGCATGGACACCCTCAGGCTGCTCCATGAAGGCCACTGCTGCCAGCCAACACCCTTCACACAGACCACTATACAGACACTGGAATGCAGCTCAGAAATCTTCGCCTTCATGACCCGTCTTTGGGCTCCTTTGTACCTTGTAGAAGAACAGGTCTGAACATTGAAAACCAGGATCCTCAGTATGGTGAAACTATTAATTTGTTGTCCAAAATAGGACAATTTTGAGAATTAAAGGAGGTGTTGTATATAATTACACTCAGAAAAAATACATATCCTGACTATTCTAGTCAAATCTGGATACATAGTTACCAAGCCTAAATGATACCACTGTGGGGCCTTGCTAAAAGAATATAATTCAAGGTTAAGAAGGATTTTTCTACTGTTGGAAGAGCAAAAAGCACCAAAGATTAAAAGATGAATTCTGATGGTGAAAAGCTCCAAGAACCATGGGCAAGAGGGACTCATGGATACACAGGAATGGCAAGAAGGCCTTGGGCAGAGTGATTTCAAATGCAGCCTCTCTCTGTTCTTAGAATCACTAACCCCCTACACACACTTCAGGCTATGTCCTCAAATTTGGTTCATGTCATGAGACTCCTTGTCCCTTAGCAAATTCTCTCCAGGATCTCAAAGCACTCTCTGTACTTTAGATTTACTTGGGCCCTCTCCTAAGATCAAGAGATATTCAAACATAGTTCTGATCCTTCCGTATGGACAAGTTATTAACTAGGGTGCTCAAAGTCTTTGGCAAAAAAATGCATAAAACTAGAACTACACACCAGGATGCGTTGCCTGACTCCAAATACAAATCATAGTTGAGCTTCCACTGTGAACTAGAGACTCTGAAGACACTATGTTTCTTGTAGACAGCATATATATGGGTCTTGTTTTTGTGTCCATTCAGCCAATCTATGCCTTTGGGTTGGAGCATTTAATCCATTTACATTTAAAGTAATTATCGATATGTATGTTCCTATTTCCATTTTCTTAATTGTTCTGGGTTTGTTTTTGTAGGTCTTTTCCTTCTCTTGTGTTTCCTGCCTAGAGAAGTTCCTTTAGCATTTGTTGTAAAGCTCTTTTGGTGGTGCTGAATTCTCTTAGCTTTTGTCTGTAAAGGTTTTAATTTCTCCATCGAATCTGAATGAGGTCCTTGCTGGATAGAATAATCTTTGTTGTAGGTTTGTCCCTTTCATCACTTTAAATATGTCCTGCCACACCTTTCTGGCTTGGAGATTTTCTGCTGAAAGATCAGCTGTTAACCTTATGGGGATTCCCTTGTATGTTATTTGTTGCTTTTCCCTTGCTGCTTTTAATATTTTCTCTTTGTATTTAATTTTTGATAGTTTGACTAATATGTGTCTTGGTGTGTTTCTCTTTAGATTTATCCTGTATGGGACTCTCTGTGCTTCCTAGACTTGACTATTTCCTTTCCCATGTTAGGGAAGTTTTCAACTATAATCTCTTCAAATATTTTCTCAGTCCCTTTCTTTCTCTCTTCTTCTTCTGGGGTCCCTATAATCCAAATATTGGTGCATTTAATGTTGTCCCAGAGGTCTCTGAGACTGTCTTCAACTCTTTTCATTCTTTATTCTTTATTTGGCTCTGCAGTAGTTATTTCCACTATTTTATCTTCCAGGTCACTTATCTGTTCTTCTGCCTCAGTTATTCTGCTATTGATTCCTTCTAGACAATGTTTAATTTCATTTATTGTGCTGTTCATCATAGTAGCTGGGTCTTGGCACTGAGATGGAGATCTCTGGGAGATTTTTGCCGTATGATATTACGTGGAGCTGGGAGGTCTCTGTTGGACCAGTGTCCTGAACTTGGCTCTCCCACCTCAGAGGCACAGCCCTGACACTCAGCCAGAGCATCAAAACCCTGTCAGCCAAACGGCTCTGTTCAAAAGGGAGAAAAAATAAAAGAAAAAAAGAAAAAGAACTAAATAAAATAAAGTTATTAAAATTAAAAAAAATTTTTAATAAAAAAATTGAAAAGTAATAAAAAAAGCAAGAAGAGAACAAGACCAATAAGCAAAGCCACCAATGATAACAAGTGCTAAAAACTATACTAAAAAAACAACAGAAAAAGGACAGACAGAACCCTAGGACAAGTGGTAAAAGCAAACCTATACAGACAAAAATCACACAAAGAAGCATACACATACACACTCAGAAAAAGAGAAAAAGGAAAAATATGTATATAAATTTAAAAAAAGAAAGAGAGCAACCAAATCAATAAACAAATCTACCAAATATAATCAGCTCTAAATACTAAACTAAGATAAACATAAACCAGAAACTAACTAATTACAGAAAGCAAACCCCAAGTTTACAGTTGCTCCGAAAGCCCACCGCCTCAGTTTTGGGATGATTCATTGTCTATTCAGGTATTCCAGAGATGCAGGGTACATCAAGTTGATTGTGGAGGTTTAATCCGCTGCTCCTCAGGCTGTGTGGAGAGATTTCCCTTTCTCTTCTGTGTTCGCACAGCTCCGGGGGTTCAGCTTTGGATTTGGCCCCGCCTCTGCATGTAGGTCTCCCTGAGGACATCTGTTCCCTGCCCAGAGAGAACGAGATTAAAGTAGCAGCTGATTAGGTGGCTCTGGCTCACTCAGGCCAGGGGGAAGGTAGGGGTATGGAAAGCGGGGTGAGCCTGCGGCAGGCAGAGGGTAGCATGACGTCGCACCAGCCTGAGCCGCGCCGTGCGTTCTCCCGGGGAAGTTGTCCCTGGATCACAGGACCCTGGCAGTGGAGGGCTGCACAGGATCCCGGGAGGGGAGGTGTGGATAGTGACCTGTGCTTGCACACAGGCTTCTTGTTGGTTGCACCAGCAGCCTTAGCGTTTCATGCCCATCTCTGGTGTCCATGCTGATAGCCGCAGCTTGCACCCATCCCTGGAGCTCGTTTAGGTTGTGCTTTGAATCCCCTCTCCTCGTGCACCCCGAAACAATGGTCTCTTGCCTTTTAGACAGTTCCAGACTTTTTCCCTGACTCCCTCCCAGGTAGCCGTGGCGTACTATCCCCCTTCAGGCTGTGCACCAGCTAATTCCAGTCCTCTCCCTGGGATCCAACCTCCAAAGCACGAGCCTCAGCTCCCAGCCGCAACTTGCCCCGGCGGGTGAGCAGACAATCTTCTCAGACAATCCTGGTGAGTGCTGTTCAGCACTGATCCTCTGTGTGGGAATCTCTCCGCTTTGCCCTCTGCACCCCTGTTGCTGAGCTCTCCTCCGTGGCTCCGAAGATTCCCCCCCCTGCCTACCCCCCATTTCTACCAGTGAAGGGGCTTCCTACTGTGTGGAAACTTTTCCTGCTTCACAGCTCCTTCCCACTGGTGCAGGTGCCGTCCCTATTCTTTTGTTTCTGTTTTTCCTTTCTTCTTTTGCCCTACTCAGGTATGTGGGGAGTTTCTTGCCTTTTGGGAAGTCTGAGATCTTCTGCCAGCATTCAGTAGGTGTTCTGTAGGAATTGTTCCACATGTAGATGTATTTTTGATGTATTTGTGGGGAGGAAGATTATCTCCACGTCTTGTTCCTCTGCCGCCTTGAAGATCCCCCCTCCATACTGAATATCAACAATGCACTAAGCGTCGTTTTAGGCCTGAGAGTACACTTGTGAGGAAAACAGACAGAAATCAAGGGATGGAATAAATACATGATATAACATACAGGGTTGCTTGATAATTTCTGTGAAGGAAAAGAATGCAGTGAAAGAAGATTAAAAAAATAATGGGCACGGTTATGCTATTTGATAGAGAGCAATCAAGTAGGGCTTTCTCTAAAGGAGTGATATTTAAGAAGTAAAGGCACAGCGATTTAAAAAGAAGAGTGTTTGAGGCAGAGTAAAAAGACCCTAAGACAAAAATCAACTTGGTACATTCAAAAAACAGCAAGAAGGCCAGTGTGAACAGGGTGGAGTAAGTAACAGTGACAAATACAGTTGGAAGTCTCAACTGGGCATGTAATACAGAACTTGAAGAATATTTGGAGTGTAATATTTAGCCACTGAAATGCTCTGAGCAGGGACGAGGAATGAATTGAACCATGTTTGCTTTCTCTGAATTCTCTGAAATTGAATTAAAAATTTACATAAAGCAAAACAAGAAAACCTTAAGTGCACAGATCAATGACTTTTTACACAAGTATATACCATGTAACCACCACTCAGAATTCTGCTTTTAAAAGATCACTGTAGGGGGTATGGGAACAATTAAAACACAAGAAAAGAGCATGGAGACTAGTAAGGAAGAGATGGCTATAGTTTATGTAAAAGAGATAATGGATGCTTGAAATAAGATGATAACTTCTTGAAGTGGTGAGAAATGCATGTTGGAAATTGGAGTTTACATTTCAAGGTACAGACAATAGGGATTTTTTGTTTTATTGAATACAGGTGTGAGGAAACCAGAAATACAAAAGATTATTCCAACGTTTTGGTTCTCAGCAGTGATAGTATCAATTGGTGGTGCTATTTTTGAGACAGACAAGGAATTGATTGAAGGTGAAAGATTATCAAGAGTTCTGTCTGGCTGTGTTGAGTTACAGCTATCCATTAGAATCCCTGGAGTCTGAAGCTTTAGGGGGAGGTTGGATGACATGGCCTATAAAAGTAAAAGTAGATAGAAAAAAACAGAGGACAAAAAGAAGTAGAGCCAGAATATGCCTATGAAGGAAAAGCCAGGGAAATAGCAGGCAAACAGATGTCCTCCCCGCAAATCATATGTTGAAGTCCTAAACCCCTGTGCTTCAGAACGAGTCTATGTTTGGAGACAGAGTATTTAAGAGAAAATTATGTTAAAATGAGGTCATTAGAGTGGACCCTAATCCAATATGACTACTTTCTTTAGGAGAAGAGGAGACTAGGACACAGACACAGAAAGAAAACCATGTAATAATAAAGGGAGTAAACAGCCATCTACAAGGAGAGGGGCCTTAGGAGAAACCTACCCTGCCAACACATTGATCTCAGATTCCTAGTCTAGAGCTGTGAGAAAATCAATTTCTGTTGTTTCAGCTACATAGCCTGTAGTACTTTGTTATGGCAGCCCTGGCTAACTAACACAGACAGAATGAAGATTTATGGTCCATTTCTGAACAATCCAGAGATGAGGAAGGGAAACGTCATTATGCCAACCAGACATATTCACGTATTGCCTACTTTTCCTTGCATCTGTAAGATATTACCATACACTTAAAACCAAGTTTTAAGGTATATCAGTGTGTGCCCACATTTATTATTGGGTTTAATATTAAAAGAAACCCTAAGAGTTTTATTACTGAATCCTTAAGGCTAACCCCTAATAAAGATGAGTAAATCTTAAAAATTCGAGTAGGATATGAAGTCCTGGGAGATGCTTCCCAGCCTTAATTTTGGAACTAAAGGAAAGGGATATGACCAGAAACCAATATGTTTAGCAGAGACTGATAATGTTTTTCTAATACTCATTCTCCCCTTCTTTCCTTCACAAGTGCTAACTCAGGTTTTAGGTAGAATACACACAGCCCCCTTGAATCATGTGGTTAAGTTTTGACCAACGAGATATAGGCAAAGGGGTTTCCAAGAAGTGTCCTTAAAGAGAGATGCATGCCTGTTTCCTCATGTCCTCTTTCCTATGGTCTGGAATGTGGGCATGATTGCTGGAAACTCAGCAGTCATATAGCAGAATGCTGCCTGCTGAGAATGGCAGGGCAATGGGAAAGAAACATGGTCCTTGACACGATGAAGCGACATGCCAGTCCTAGAAATAAATATCTACCTTGTTTTTCATCATTATTTCTGTTGTATTCTATTACTTCTAATCAAATAGTCTTAAGTATATATCTCCAAAGGCACCTTCCTGATAGTATAAACAAAGGTAATACAATGAAGCATGCTGTTTAATTTTTCAGTGCCTATTTCAATAAAACGCTCCTTTCCAGACTTTGAATTTAGGTACATACAATGGTACAACTTGTGCGTGACACAACTCCATGGGACCTTACTCACATAGGGGTCTATGGAAATGGCACCCCTGGAGTTATGCAGTGAACCAGGGTCTGATGATCCCTATTTAACATCAAAACATCTTTCACTTCCCATAATGATATAAATTGTATTTTTAGAAACTGTTGATTAGAAAAAAAAATAAACATCTCATACTTATTTAACTACATTCATCTTTTTATTAATCATATGGCATCCACTTACTCTTGAAATATCATAGTGCATGTGTGTATGTAATGTCATCCAGTCTACAAATTTTGCTCTGGACACATGTGGACTGTGAATGTCTTACAGCAGCTGTGAGCCCCCACCCACAGGGTCGAGAGAACAGGAATTAGGGCTACTAACAGAGTATCTGAGCTGTGGGAACCCTTAAATTCACATATAGTGGGTAATTTAGGGTAGTGTTTTAAGTACAAGGGCTGTGGAATCAGAGAAACATGTTTCAGTTTCTTTCCTGCCACTTAACCTTACGGAGAACTAGGGCCCCCGTGACCCTCATTGTCCTCTTATTTAAAATGTGGATTCTAATAGTTGGGAGGATCAAATGAGATTCACAGATAAGCACTTAACAGTAAGTACCCAGGCCGTGTTAGCTACTACTACTGAGTTTTCAACAGTGTTGTTAGTGATTCAGTTAATGATACTATTACTTCACCATTTTGCAGGTAAATAAACTGAAACTAAGACAATCTGAGTTATGTTCCCGAATGCCTGTTCTACTTTTGCCTAGTAACAGCAAAGCCCATGCCCTTTCCCTTAAATGTCACAGGAAAGCAGACTCTGGAGGTAAGACTTCCTATCTGAGGCAGCTGTTATCACAAAATTATTGCCATTATCATCTCCTAAACTTTGCCTTTTAGGTACTTGCTTAATTTAGCCGGACTCCTTCCTGACTATATGTTTTTAAACTAATATAATGTTGATAACAGATGCAGAAATTGTGTTTTATGTTGCAAGTCTAATCTTTTAAAACAAATTACCTCAGATCAACAATTATTTTCAACAATTTCCCAAGATTTGAATAGGTTTTAAATTGGGAAACATTCTCTTTACAGACATTGCACTGCTACCACACCAGAATGCTTCAATAGATTTTTTTTGCACCAAATGAAATGCTCACAAACTATAATCTCGTAGTCAGGGCCATGTGCACCATAGATAGTAAATAAGTATTGTTTCTTTTTTAACAGAGGTAAGGAATGAGAGTGTCTGGGGTCAGATTTCTTTGACACTAGGTCAAGGTGATGGACAGGGCTGGATGTTGACTGGCAAACATTTTCATGATTTCTAAGAACAAAAATCAAGAATAAAGTTTGGATGCATGAAAACATTAAAATAAATACCATAATGACTATCAAATCTTAGATGTATACATTGATTATAATACTAATCATGTCATTTTCCACATTCTCAGTTATTGAATATGTTATATATATATACACAAATACACAAATCTAAATTTTCAGACCAGAAATTCATTTTAGCTAAATACACTTAGTATGAAACATCATCCTCAAAAATCTTTTAAGTAAAATTCACCCTTACATAAAGTATATGCTCAATGAATGGTTTTCACGTTAAGTGAAGAAGTAAAATTCAAGAATTTCTTAAGGGGGAACATTTTTACATAAAACAAAAGATTCTGCTTTATTTTTAAAGAAAAATATAATCAAGTAGCATATAAAGGTCTGTGATAAAAACAAACTTACGTATTCATCCCCAGTCCTTTCTACATTTCAGAAACAATCATGTTTAGCCACTTCTGGGTGTGATATTTTTTTCCCACAAAACTGTACTATTATTAATGTATTAACATTTGAATTATTAACTTAGGACGTTGTCTACTAACTTCTTGCTATAGTATAGGTTTTAACTCTTACCTCCCACATCTCCCTTCCTCTGCCTTAGTAGATGTGATCTCTGTGGCCTCAAATAACATCCTTAAATCCCATCTCTTGTTCCATCAACTAAAGAAGGTCTCCTTTATGCCCTTCTCTGCACAATCTAATATCTTCCCTTATGCCCTTCCACCTCCCAGACCCCATCAACTATAAGTTTATGCTGGCATTTACATTTTCCCCCTATATTCATTTAAATGTTTTTTGTAATTTATCTGTCAGACTATTTAAAAGTTGATGACCAGGACACTATGTTTCCATTACCATGACTATGTAGCTATTTTTTCCTGAAGCATCAAGCAGTATACTAGCATTATATTTACTTCTGTATAGGTCATGGGCTCCCATGTCTCTCCTATATGGTTTAAAAAAGAATTTTATTTATTTAACTTTCAATGGATTTTCCTTTTTTTTATTTCACCAATGGTATTTATCAGAACCTTGAGTTCTTCCAAGCTCTAACTAATTCTATCATTGATATCACAGTCCCTGTTATCCCAGACACCTACCTCCCAGGTTTATAGTGAGTGTTAATTAAAAGATGAATATAGAGGGATTAGCACCAGATCTGGCACTGATAGTTAACAATAAATGTTATTATTATAGCATTATTGTTATAAGTTCTTAGCTGGTCAGAAGGCACCATTAAGTTAAAGCCCAGTTTTCTTGTTTACTATTATATATCTATGTCATCTGGCACTGTACCTAACTGTAGCTATTCAAAAATGGTTAATGAAAAAATTACTGATGCATATTTTGTAACGATCTTTAAGAATTAGGAAAAAGTTGCTTAGTTGTCTCAATATTTAACATTGCACATACTCAGCAAGGTCATTTAGTATAGTAAAAAATGCAAGTAGATGCTCTTTTTATTTTTTTAATTTATCTATATTTTTGATAATCTTTTGGAAAAAATACACTTCAATGTGCTCTAAAATTTTTAATGTAACTACTCAAACTGACTCACCCACAGACATCATGGTGGAAAGTAATAGTTTTCCATGCATTTAGAGTAAGTAGGACTTTATATAGACTACACTGTATTCTGCTCAGTCCTGCTGGATTATTTTAAAGCAAGTTATATTTGTTATATGTTGGCAATTTTATGAGCATGGTGCATGAGCATAACAGTAATTCAGAATTCTTTTGGAACCATATAAGGGAAATCTTATTGCTTTCTGCTCTGTAGAAAAATTGCAGTTTCTAGATTCTTCCATAGTTTTTCAAAGAGTAATTTCAATGTGATAGCTTTTACAATGCTTAAATATCAATTTTAAAAGAAGGGAATAAAAAGTAATATTTTTATGATATTCACGCTTGTTTTTAGTTTTAATTTTGTGCTAACTGCAGGTTCTCATGCAGTTGTAAGAAGTAATACAGGGAGCTCTAGCAAGCCCTTTACCCCACTTCTCCCAATGGTAATATCTTGTATCACCTCAGTACAATATCACAATCAAGAAATTGACATTGATACAATCCATAGACCTTATCCTGATTTCACTAGTTCTAAATGCATTTGTGTATATGTGTGTGTGTGTGTGTGTGTGTGTGATTTAGCACATGTGCAGATTCATGTAACCATCACCATAGGCAAGATATAGCGCAATACCATCACAATTATCCATTGTTTTCAACTTCAGATTGCTAGAGTAAATGTACACTTTAACCACATTTTAAGTATGGTTACATGTTCCAAACTCAGGCACAATTACGCAAAATAGTCTTATTAGTTCAGTTTCAACTTACATAAATATTTTAAGCCCTAAATAATCACATAAATAACAAAAACACTAAATATAACTAATTTCTAAAACTATACTTTTCTAAAGGTAAATATTTATCACAATATTTAAAAGAAAAAAATGAGTTTCCTGGAAGCGTCTTTTACAGATAACATCTGACCAATCCCAAATACGGCTGTAAGTAGCTCTTGGTTTCCCTCAGATGTTGGTAAAGCACACCTTTCTAATTCAACCAGAATTTGTTGGCAACTCTGAAAATTCCAATGAGCTTTGGGCTGGGGTGGGTGGGCAGAATCTGACAAGTATATTCCCAGCTTTTGCTCTTGTCTTTATTGAGTCACACCTGAATAGGTGTGACTTAACCTGGAATGTATCCAGTTGCCTTCCTTTTCCAGGTAACCAGGTATACCTCCTCATATTCCTCAGCACTCCCTACTCTCACCCCAAGGCAAGCAAAAATGAAAGGGAAATTAAAGAAACATCATGATACTGCTGGTCTGCATGAAAACACCATGATTATCTTTTTCTAATCAGATGGGAGTAATTTTCTTGCTCTCCACCTGACTAATTTTCTCCACTCTTCTCCCCTCCCGTCAGGTATCTAACCACTAAATATTTATAGATTAATTTGCATGAAATGGTCCCTTAGCAACAATCACTCACAGGATCAAATTCCTCTGCTCTCTGATACAGACTTTTTTTTCTGATGATAACCTGCTTTAATAAAGATTTAAAGTTAAAAATAAAAGTCAAATCCCAGAATGTAGCCTATATAAGGCTATAGGTTTTAAAATCTATTTAAAAGAACATGTTTTTTAGACTGATATAAGGTGTTTTCAAGCCCCAGAATATTTTATGTGTTTTAGATCACATCCACACAACAGAAAAATTTATATAGGGCTGATTAGTTTTAAAATACAGTTGCAGTTTGCTGTCAAAGTAGAGTCACCAGCTCACCAGACTTTTCTGTCTACCTCTCCCTAACACCTTTGCCCTGTAGGATGAAGTAATTGATGCCTGTAGGAGTGATAGGAAATGGTAATAATGAAAGGTCCATGGGTAACAAGTCTGGGCCGTTTCTTGCACTGATTGATTCTATGATTTTGTCAAAGGCAGTTTTTTGTTTTTTTGGGGGTTTTTTTGTGGTACGCGGGCCTCTCACTGCTGTGGCCTCTCCCGTTGCGGAGCACAGGCTCCAGACGCGCAGGCTCAGTGGCCATGGCTCACGGGCCCAGCCGCTCTGCGGCATGTGGGATCTTCCCGGACCGGGGCACAAACCCGTGTCCCCTGCATCGGCAGGCGGACCCCCAACCACTGCGCCACCAGGGAAGCCCTCAAAGGCAGTTTAAAGCATGAGCTTCCAATTCTGTCAACTGATTATTACCATACTAACTTGATTTATCAGTTTGTTTTAACCCCAAATTACAGCCAATTGAAGACTACTGTAATATGGAAACAATTGTGGAGGCTTCTAATGCACAGGCAAATTTTGCACCTTCTATTATAGAGATTCCCAAACCAGCCCCTCCTCCAACCATAGCAGAAGTGGATTTTCAGCAACCGCACCCATGAAATGTGCCAGCTAATCACCAATAACCATATCTTTGCCATGACTGTTGTCCTACCTGTTTCTCAGAAAGCCCAAGGTTAAAGGAAAATTATTTTTTAAATTGATTTAGTTGCAAAAATTTTAATGTTTCAAAATAAGTAAAGTTGAACATGATTTTTCTGTTTTCTTAAGTCAGGCCAGTTATAATCTGTTATTAGAGTCGTAAGATTTCCTTTGGAAATGATTTAGTGTCAGGACCCTAGTGGACCTGAGCCTTTATGTCTTAACTAACCCAGAGAGCCAGACTTTACCTAGAGAAGCTTAATGGTCCAAGAGTGTCATCTCAATGTCACAAATTGCTCTGGGCAACTGGGGGGAGGGGACACTAAATATGATACTATTAAATATCATTATACCTGACATTCTGAATGTTTACAATGGACTTGAGACGTCCCCAGACTCTTCGTCAGATAGGCAAAGAATACTATTACCATTTTACTGATAATCAATATAATATTTGTATTAGTCAGGGTTATCCGGAGAAACAGAACCAATAGGAGATAGGTAGGTAGGTAAGTAGGTAGTTAGATAGAAAGATAGAGTGATAGATAGAATAAGGAGACCCAGGTGAGCCAAAAATTTAGTTCTAGTCCAAAGGCTGGCAGGAGACCCAGGAAGAGGTAATGTTTCAGTTTGGGTCCAAAGACAGGGGAAAAAAATGATGTTCCAGTTCAAAGGCAGTCAGGTAGCAAGAATTTCACTTACTCTGGGGTATGTGTATGGCGGGGTGGGGGGGAGGGGTCAGTCTTTTTGCTCTATTCAGGCCTTCAACTGGTTGGAAAGAGTCCACCACATTATGGAGGGCAGTCTGCCTTACTCATTCTATCTACTTAAGCATTAATCTCATCCAAAAACACCCTCACAGGAACACCCAGAGTAATGTTTGACCAAATAGGTGGGCACCCATGGCCTAGTCAAATTGACACATAGATTTAACCATCACAGTGTGTTAACTAACCTTATTGTGGTAATTTCACGATATATACATGTATCAAATCATCATATTGTACACCTTAAACTTACATATATCAATTATATCTCCATAAAGCTGAATAAAACGAATCATCACAATGTTATTTCAACATATGCAAGAAACACATACCAGTAGAAACATCTGTATTCCCTGCAGTCTATTTTGTAAACTTCATATTTAGTGACAGTAAACCTGGATTGACAGAGAGGCCAGCAGAGGATCTGTGTGAATATTTTGCCTATTTGTGATATACGGTATTACATTCCCGGGGGAAATATTGTTTGGCATAATCCACAGTGCTACCATCTTTCATTTAATTGTTCTGACCTTGGTCTACAAGCATAAACAGAATATATTTCAGATAATGTTAGTTCCCATCATAATTATATTCTGTGCACATTCAGGTGGAGAGGAGTTAAGGAGCATCTGTGTTTGCCAGCGGGAGCAAGAAACCTTGAACCAAAAACAAATGTATAAATCTAATCTTAGGTTAGATTTATATTAGATGAACACTGACCATGGACGGGGAGATGTGAAACTGCAAATCTTTACTTTAACCAAAACTATAGCATCCAGAAGATAACATTAATGATAAATTACCATAACCTGTGCCTATAAAATGAATCTTCTGAATTGGCTTGAAAAACCTTTGTGTGATTACATCTATCAGATACTGGGTATGATAAACACCTTTTAATGTATCCTAAAATTTGCTGCAGGCTTGTCAGTGTTAAAAAACAACTGTCAAGTGACCATGTACTGACAGCACTCTGAATCACACTGCATTTACCAAAACAAATTCTATTTTCATGAATTTACAAACTAATTATGACAAGATGATGATTAATAATAATTGGAAAAAAACTTAGGGTCCTAAAAGTAACTTTATAATTTACAAACATTTGGCTTACAAATCTTTACTTGATTTGCTAAAAATGAGAAATCAATGTGTATCATTTTTATAATTTTTCATGCATCTTTATTTAAAATATGTGTCAAAATAATATATTGAATAAATTTAATTTCCAAACATGCAAAATCTATGAGTCAGGATACTTTAAGTTACACGTGAATTAAACCTAGCTGAAACCAGTTTAGATAAAGGGGGACTAAGCCATATAACTAGGAAGTCCAAAAGTGAAGTCAGGTATGGCTAGATCAAGGAGTTAAGTGGCTCTCTTTCCATATTTCAGCTCCATTTCCTGATGCTCTTTGTATGTTGGCCTCATTGTCTTCTTCAACAAACTGACTGACTTTATCTATATGGACAGATGGATGCTGGTTGATCCAAGCATATATTTTTTACAGCTTACCATTCAATAGGAAGAATTCCTCTCTCTTAACATTCATATGTAAAATGTCATAAAAAGGTTTTAATTGACCCTGTTACAGTTGTCTATTCTACTTGGAATGGGAAAAATGCCTGTATTTAGAGAACTCTAGGGCATAATTCCTGTTGTCAGGAACTGGGTGACACAGATTAATAGACATGTTGTATTACATGTTTGAAAGAAAAGAGACAATCTTCCATTGGAAAATAGGTATTGGAAAGGCCAGAATCATCACTTAAATCCCACTGCTTTAAGTGATCAAAAAAATTCCGTGAGATATATTAATTTATATTTTTGTTTCTAACTTGACTCAAGAATCCTGAGCTTTTTAGGACTAGACGTCTACTGTTCCAACAGAATGCAGTTACTCACAATTTATTCAAAGCACCATATTAAGCATTAAAAGCAGTTATAAAAGAAAGAGAAAATATTCTTCCAGTGACCTTATAACTTATGAAGACTCTGTGGGGGAAAAACATGGAAATGCATTTTGAAAAAAGAAAAAAAAAGTTATAAAATTATAATGAAACTCATTTCATCAAATATTTTATATCATATTCCATAAAACAAATCAAAGGTCGTATACAAATATAGGATGTTTTCAAGAATAAGTAAGCATTTACTTATTTTCTTTATTTATTGACTTAATTATTCTCTTCCCTGGTGTTCCATTTGGCAAATTAACACACCAGGATACTAAATGGTACTGAGGTGATCTAAAAGAATTTAGATACCTCTCAATCTGCCCGAAACTCAATTTGCCCAAAGGTGACCTAATTAAGTAAGCTTTAAAACACTCCCAAGAGAAAGCTCACCCTGTCGTTGAACAGAAAGCTGTTAATACAGTATTTCTGTTACATAGCATCTATGGCCCTGCTGTACTACATAAATGCTTAAGCAATAGAAAAATCTGTGCAAGAATGTCCAAGAACAAGGACATCAGGGAAAGAACTCAAACATCATGCCTGAACACATACTTTATTTACATCATACTTACTGTGCTTTCCCTCTTTCATTAGCTTTGAATTATAGATCTTTTTATTTATTTATTTATTTATATTTTTGGCTGTGTTTGGCCTTCATTACTGCACGCGGGCTTTCTCTAGTTGCGTTGAAAGGGGGCTGCTCGTCGTTCCAGTGTGCGGGCTTCTCATTGCGGTGGCTTCTCTTGTTGCAGAGCATGGGCTCTAGGTGTGTGGGCTTCAGTAGTTGTGGCTTGCGGGCTCTAGAGCGCAGGCTCAGTAGTTGTGGTGCATGGGCTTAGTTGCTCCACGGCATGTGGGATCTTCCCGGACCAGGGCTCAAACCCGTGTCCCCTGCATTGCAGGTGGATTCTTAACCACTGCACCACCAGGGAAGCCCCTATAGATCTTTTAAAATGTGAGTGTTGGTCAATAAATCAATAGGTTCCTGTAGTATATTACATTTATCTGCCACTCTATATGTTTCTATAAATTGTGTTTTTTTCTTTTGGACTTTAAGGAGAAGGTCATGCCAGAAATAAATGTATCATCAGGAGAAAATGTTTGGACTAGAAGCCATTCTGCATCATTGGAGAAAATATCAAAGTAAACATACTACCCAGAGAGGAGTCCTGTCAAGCCATTCAGTATAACTTTTACCAAAATATAATTACAGGGGCTGTAAATATATTTGCTTTAATGGTTGGTACTACACCTACAATTATAAGCAGTCCATTTACCTGATGTACCTCTGAACAAATAAAGCAATAAAAGGCTTGGAGGGCTTCCCTGGTGGTGCAGGGGACACGGGTTTGAGCCCTGGTCCAGGAAGATCCCACATGCCACGGAGCAATTAAGTCCGTGCGCCACAACTATTGAGCCTGCGCTTTAGAGCCTGCGAGCCACAACTACTGAGCCCACGTGCCACAACTACTGAAGCCCACGCTCCTATAGCCCGTGCTCTGCAACAAGAGAAGACACCACAATGAAAGGCCTGCGCACCACAACGAAGAGTAGCCCCCACTCGCCGCAACTAGAGAAAGCCTGCATGCAGCAATGAAGACCCAATGCAGCCAAAAATAAATAAATTAAATAAATAAAAACTTAAAAAAATAAAATAAAAGGCTTGGAAATACTGGACAGCAGAGGGTGTTTTGCAGTGAGTTACACCCATGACAACAATCTTAGTGATAGAGAGGCCATTAGCCTCATGCACTCCACGGTGAATCCACACCGCAAGTGCCACCGAGTTCTCCAGACATACCCATCACTCTTGTTGTTTTGCCTTTTCTGACCAATTGGGTTGTTTTTACTGTTTTTCCAAACTCAAGGTACCAGAGGAGGTCAAAAACAACAACCAAAAATTACCTTTCATCTGTTTTATATACAGAGGAGAAATCAGAAGGATAAATACCGTCATTTAGCCTTTTCACTAATTACTGATTTTAGCATAAATGAAGAGGTCAGGTCAGAGATAAGACAGTAAGCAGGTTCAAAACTACAAACCTGGGGCCTAAAGCAAATCAGTTAGTAGAAAAACGTGGAAACTCTGCATGGCAAAATATCACAAGTCCACAATCCCTTCCCTAAAATCCAAGTGCTTTTCAGAATTCAGAAATTTTCCAATTTAAAATTTTAATTTCCATAGTGTCCACACCATGTATTGCATAACCCTCCCCACAGCTTTTGAGGTAGTCAAGGCTCCAACATTCTGCAGTGAAACTTAGGAATTTTCTAAGTTGGTCAAGTATATGCATGAATTCACTTCAGATTTTCCCACCATATGTGTTTGCAGGAAACTCAGGAAAAAATCATTGTTTTCAGAGCTGTTTGGGTTTTGGGTGGAAAACAAATATTGTTCAGCTTCTCAGACCTGGCTTCTTCTCTGCAAAGACCTCTCTCCTCAGATCCTTTCTACTGCCTTTGCTAGTACTCTCTGCCTAGACCTGCCTGAGCCTCAGCAATGGATACTGAGAGTCCTGATCTAAGTGTATGTGCTTCAGGGGAGGATTTAAATGCTTAAATCCAAAAACCATGTCTGTTATCATTTGTATTCAATTTTCCTACCACTCGAGTTAATTCCATTCAAAGAACCACCTACCATGAGAGTCAATATGTTTTGCAACAAGGCTGTTGAATAGTCAGGATGCCAAAATATTTTTTAAATCAATTATGATAGTAAATTCATAACCAATTCACCAAATTACTCAGATGATTGTGTTTAAGTGTGGACTGGGATAAGAAATAGGCACACTAGAGGCCAAACTCAAATGTAGCTGTCTTAGTCCGTTCTAGCTGCTATAACCAAATACCACAGACTGGGTGGCTTATAAACAAAAGAAATTTAGTTCTCACAGTTTTAGAGGCTGGAAGTCTGAGATCAGGGTGCCAGCATGGTCGGGTGAGGACTCTCTTCCCGGTTACAAACTTCTTGTTCTATCCTCACATGGTGGAAGGGACTAGACATCTCTCTGGAGCCTCTAAAATAAGGCACCAGTCCCACTCACAAGGACTCCGACCTCATGATTTAAGCACCTCCAAAGGGCCCACCTCCTAATACCATTAGTTTTGGAGGTTAGGATTTTAATATATGAATTGTAGGGTGACACAAACCTTCTTTAAATTTAAAAGCCTCTAGAGAATAAAATTCCGTTATTTACTCCAGATCTATTTTGTAATGTTTAATACTTTCTACTACCAGGAAATTCTCTCCTATATTATCTAACTAACCAAAATCTTTCTTGCTCCAGTGTCTCTTATCCACATTAGATGTTGGGAACTATTAAGAAAGTTAAAAAACTTCAATAAAAGCTGAAATAAATCTGCAGGTAAAAGAAAATAAACAAGGATAAGCTAATTTTGAAAATACATTATTTCCTTTGTGTTACTGGAAACCCAACAATTAACATGGCTCTAAACCAAACATTTAGAAGGGACCCATATACAGTGAAAGAAGATGGGTTAATTTTTTAAGCCTGAAATTTCTTATACATCTCAGCAGACAGGTTTCTAACTGGGAGCCCAATATCTCATAAAGCATTATAGTACTAATTTCCACTTATTACAAAACAGCTTTTTTGCCTGTATGACATTGCCTCTTGGACCCCATACATAATTTTAACTAGGATCTAACTTATTCATGACTATAATTCAGATCTAACAACCAGTCTAGTCAGATCAGTGTAATTAGTCCCAGAGGGTATTGTAAGAGAGCTCATTTTTCTTTTCACCTTTATATTTTGGCAAACAAGTTGAGGTACTGATTCATTTGGAGAATTCTATCATTCAGAGAACTCAAAAATGTGGGAGTGAATAAGCTAAATAAATTATTTTAAGAGATTCTTATAAAGGGCTCATGTGCAGGTTAATTTGGTTTGTGTGCCTTTACTGTGGTCCAGAACAGAAACAATAAGGATGATTAACCAACATCAAGCTAATAAACTCTTAACAGCCTGTTACCAAGTTTATTAGAAAATTTAAAGGCAAGAAGTTAACCCTTACATATCACATGCCCACTTGAATTTCAGTGCAGTTGAAAACATTTATATCCTACTCTTATTTCCATTACTTTTATTGTTGTTTTATTGAGGATTCTATTAAGAACTTATATATTCAATCAACTGGAAGGATGAAACACCTTACATAAACCAGGGTGAGGTAAAGCAAAGCTATTTTCTCATTTAAAATGTTGCTATTACAGTGTTCCTTTTTGTACTGTCATTGTCTGATGCTAGAGGACATCCAAGCTTATTCTTACTAGTCACTGTACGGGCAACCACCTTCAACATTATAGAAGTCTCCTCCTTCCCCTTTTATCCCTCCCATCACCTTTATTTTGTAACACATTATCACAGTAATTCTAAATAGTATAACCAAAGAACCCAGAGCCTCAAGGGATTTTAGAATATGGCTTATTAAATTCCTAGCTTAACATCTAGGTTATCACATTCTGTTTAGTTCGATATATTCTAGGGAGCAAGGTATTTAACCAAGAATAATTTTAAGACGAAGAATTACCCAATGATGTATAATGCATGCTTCCTGGTCTATACCAGATAGCCAAAAATTATATATTTCCAATCATTTCCGAGAAAAATATATGAGTAATGCCATATGCCAAGTCAATCCAGTAGATGACCACTTGGTAGATGGTTAATGTTGATGACCAAAACCAAAGTATGTAGGACAGTGTCTTCCCATCCAAAAGACAGTAGTTCAAATGCAATAGAGCTAGAACACTGGGCTATAAAGCAGGAAACCAAAATTACCATTTCAAAAACATCTTTATCCCATTTACTTCCTACCTTTATCTGTAATAAGGCAGTAATCAGAGCTGTTGATAGTTGTTGAAATGGAAAGGAAGGTAGAGTTTAAGTCTTAAAATCTGGATTCAAATTCTAGCTTCATTTTATTTTATTTTATTTTATTTTTTGGCAGCACCATGTGGGTTGCAGGACCAGGGATTGAACCTGGGCCCTCAGCAGTGAAAGTGCAGAGTGCTAACCACTGGACTGCCAGGGAATTTCAAATTCTAGCTTCATTATCTTAATAGCTGCATAACCTTGGAAATGTTATTTACTTTTCAAGTCTTCTATGCTTCAAAGTAAAATGGAAATAGTGATTCCAAGCTCACAGAATATAGCAAGGATTACATGAAAGCATGTGTGCTGATTCAGGAAGAAGAGGACCTGAAATAAAGTAGGTTCCTTCCTCCTTGCTCCTTTCCCTCATCCCTCTTTCTTTCCCTCCCTCCCTCCCTCTCTCTCTCTCCCCTTCCTTTCCTTCTTTCCTTCTTTTTCTCCAGGTGCATCTGAATGAGGGATATTTCTCCTCTAAATTGCTAGTTATGAATGTGGATTACAGAAGTTACCTCTGAAAAGAGAAGTTGAGGGAGGAGCCTCTTTTCCCCGCCCCAATTCCTTTCCTTTTTTCCAATTCCTTTTCCTCCACCAATCAAACTGCAAGACTAATAACAGCTGATCCTATTGACAGTAAGGAATTGATGTTGAGAATTACTTAAACTGTATCAAAGCACTATTAAAACAGCCAAAGGTAAGCCCCTACCTGGACCAGGTAAATAAAACAGCATCTTTAAAAGCTTAGCATGAAAGGGCAGGAATGTAAGGGGAGCAGTGGGGGATCCAGAGTGAGGAGAGAGTAGATGAGGGGGACTTTGAGGTAAGGAAGGAGCAGGTGGAAATGAATGAGAACGAACTGGTAACTGAGACCAGGAAGAGGAGCGTGTGTTGTTAAGGTTTCCTCTGCATTGACTAAATCTACCTTAATCAGTGGTCCCCAGCAATAATATCAGTTATATTTAATACACAAATCTCTCTTATTCTGGTCTCACTCGAGATGAATTTGGTTACAGTAGTCCCAACAGGACATCATCATAGGTAGTAGGCCTATCTATAAGACACCCCACATCATGAGGAACTTATTGTAGAAGTTATATTATAGAAGGAGGGGAAGTTATTTCCATGTAAATAAACAAACATCTGAAAATTCATGATATATCCCATCTCAGCATCATGATGATTGAATTATTCAAATAGAACAAAACTGGAAAATTAACTGTATCCTAACTTTTATCTTCATTTTTCTAAAACAAAACTGGAAAATTAACTGTATCCTAACTTCTATCTTCACTTTTCTAAAAAGATTTCTAAAAAAATCTTCATTTTCTAAAAAAGATAAAGTAAAAGATATGGAATCTGATCAGCATGAAGGGAGTTTTATTTTGTGTTTAATTGTTGGAAACTTCTATTGTGATGGATCTAAAATTTAAATCTATGCAGAGAGGCAGTCTCAATACAATACATGGAACAAACTCCACCACCCTGACTCAGCTTATATTTCCAGCCACTTCTCCATGTAAGTCTCCTTCTTCACTGACTCTCACACCTACAATCCCCTGAGCTCACACGCTGCACTACTCATTATTGAACCCACCTCACCGTCCCCTTCACTCAAGCCTTCACATATGCTACTTCCTCTGCTGGAATATCTTCCTCTACCCTGTACACCTGGCCAAGAATCAACTGTCAATTCTGTTTGATTCATTCCTTTCCAGTTTTGTCAAGGTCCTACACGGAAAAGGTAAATATAAAATAACTGGTTGGATGTTCTGGGTCACAAGTTGGAGAAAGATACCGATAGGAAATGTAGTGGGATCTCAGATAACATGGAAATCAGTGACATTTCCATGTATATGAAACCTAAATGTGGAACCCAAATATTTATGGGGCATCTCCATAAATATTCTTTGGTGCCAATACTCAAATGGTTAAGGAAAAATCTCCCTGCTTCTACTTCTGCCCTTTCCACCTAAAATTTGACTTAATTACCTGACTTTTTCATAGCTGCATCTGTGCTTTGCATTTTCCAAATACAAGCTTGGTTCTTAAAATCAGATGTCATTGGTCATCTCTTCACCAAGACCCAGGCCCCTATTTTACTAACTCAAGAAATCTAAGCCAGAAGTCTTCAGTGACTTGCTCAAAGCCACATGAACAAATAAGTTCACTAAATCAGGACCATGTTGTGGGTCTCCTGACCCCCAGGTCAATGTATTTTTCTCCCCTAGAATTTCAAAAAAGTATGTTCAGTGTGACACTAGCTTCTTGGGGTGTAAATAGGCAGCAATGCTTAAAACATTAGTTCTGTGATAAAATACACTTGGGAACTTCTGAATTAAACAGAGTTAAGCAGCTTTATTTACTGGGAAGTCTTCAGTATGCTAATGTGTATTGATTAACTAAATATAACACTGTGTCTAGTTATGCCCTCTCTCTCCAGCTCCTATGTAACCAAATTCTACTTGTCTGAAAATAATGGTTAACAATAAAGAACTGAGTAAGCATTTTAAAAAGATAGTAGAGCATATTGGTTAGAGCAAAATGCTTGAGTTCAAATGCCAAACATTGCTATCAATTGCAACTTCTGCCAATTAATTTACCCTCTATGCTTCAGTTTATTTATCTGGAAAACCAAAATAATAATATCACCTGCCTCAGAGACTTTTTGTAAGGATTACATATTTTATAGATGTAAAACCCTTAGAAAAATGTCCAGCACATAGGAAGCATTCAATAATGGTTAGCTATTATTATAGGAGATGGATAACTACTTTGTAATCCAGGTAGCAAATATCTTAATAAACCCCAATTAACATTTTTTATCTTCTCCTAAATGCCTTCTATGTTCCATCCACCATGGCCTTTTCTGTGATTCTCTACACTCAGTGCTCAGATATAGCCACTCCTTTTCCCCTCCTTTTTATGCATAGTTGTTTCTCTGTTCGGCATGAAACTTGGGTGTCAGCCAAGCCACACTTCTGAATTAATTCCCTCACAGCTTCTTTTTAAGAAAGCAGGACCCTCCTCCTCCCTAGCCCCACACAATAGAATTCTCCTACCAACTATTAAGAGAACTTTTTTCTTGGCATACATAAAAAGTCTTTTCTAGCTCAACATCCTCAAAGGACCGGTCTTTGGGAAGTAGTGCCTTGCAGGGTGCATTCTTCATACTTAAAATCTATAATTTTACATTTATATTTCTAGCTTGTTACTCTTGAGACTGTTAGAATTTATTAGCAGTCTAATACAGCTTAGACTGCTATAACAAAGAGACTCAAAAATATATAAGCTAAAGTAAGACAGAAATTGTCTTCCCTCTCATCTACAAGTCGGCATAGGCATTTCAAGGACTCAGGGCACATCAGCAGTGCTGGGAAGCCAGGCTGTTTTTACCTTGTTGCTCTGCTCCTCTTTAAACTTAACTTCCACCCCTTGGCCAAAATGGCTGCTCTAGTCCCACCATCATATCCACATCCCAGTTAGTAGCAAAGGAAAAAGAAGCAAGGGAGGAGCGCACACACATTCTTCATAAGGGTATGACCCAGATGCTACACATATCACAAGTCCAAAGGCCACACTTACTTCAGGAGGAAACTAGACATATTTAGCTGTGTAGTTATGTGTCAGCCAAAAGTTCTGTTAACTTAAGGAAAAAAGAAAAATAGCCATTAGAAGACAAATGGCAGGGACTTCCCTGCCAGTCCAGCGGTTAAGACTTAGCCTTCTCAGGGGGTGTGGGTTTGATCCCTGGTTCAGGAGCTAAGATCCCATATGCCTCGGGGCCAAAAAAACCAAAACATAAAACAGAAACAATATTGTAACAAATTCAATAAAGACTTTAAAAATGGTCCACATCAAAAAAAAATCTTTAAATGAAAAAGAAGACAGATGGCAGACTCTCCCATGCCTGAAGTTAAATTGATAGTTCTATGACTGACTGCCCCCTGGGAAAGGCTTCCACAATAGAAATCTCCCCTCCTCTACTTTCTACCCTAAACTCTTGGTTAATTCCTTCAGTCAAAATATTCTAAGTAGTCCTTAAAATAAAGGGGAGATCTATTTGGAAGGCTGAAGCAAGGACAGGTTTCTAAAAGGAAGGAAGAACATATAGAAAAAAGAATGGAGGTGCATTTTCAAGGTCTTTTAAACACTTGAATGCAATCAATTTTATAATTATTAAAAACTTTAATAATTTTTTAAAATTTAATCATTTAGATTTTTTTTAATGGATGGTTTTCTGGCCTCAGAATATATTCCTCCTCTCTCTGTGTCTATTTGTTTGGCTAAAGCGTTTTGATCTATTGTGAGTGGCAAGATGAAATTAGTTTCTATTCTTTGTTTCTACCATTCTTAATCAATGTATTTTTGTTGTTAATATAATAACTAACATTTTTGAGCACTTCTGCTTAATTTATTCCTCCTAAAAGCCCAGTGCTGTATGTACTATTTTTGTCCCCATCTCACAGATGGAAAAATTGAGACTAGCAAGGAGTCTATGTAGCCAGGATGCCACCTCTGGTAACCAACTGTCTGTAGACACCAAGCCTTAAAATCTGTGCAATATTTTATCAAGCCAAGGATCTCCTTATAAAAACAAAACCAAGGTGAGTGATCAAGCATTCAGTGCCAAAAACCACTGCAGAAGAAACAAGATATGGAAAAACCGAAGATGTGGCTTTAACAACAAAAAAGTAGGGTTCTCTGTTTAGTGATTTTAATTCCACAGTTCCAATGCTTCCTCAATAAAAAAGAAAAAAAAATCATGATCATACCACTTCTTTTACTAGGCAGAAATGAAAGTAAAAAACGTAAAATGTTTTCACTAATTAACAGCCCAGAGTTAAATTATTTAGAACAAGCAAATGATAATATGCACTGTTTAATCATTTTCCAAGGATGCATAACAGATTGAGAGAAATTCTTGACACATTTTCATATCTAAAATGTGTGCTGTTGATTCTCCACTCCATAACTCCAGAGGAACAGGAGAATGTGAGTGGGGGCTGAGCACTGAGAACTCGAGATGCTGGTGTAGGTTGTGTGTTTGCCCTGTTGTGTGTGCAGATGTTTATAAAGGTGTCCGCCAGGAACTGCTAACCAGAGGATTAGGGCTCAACACCATGCTTATGCTGCCGTTAGCTGTGGATGTATTTCTATGCTAATTTACTAGGTGGCGATATAATCTTAAAAATAAGCATCCACATTCTGGTGCAAAAGTTTCAGCTCTCCAATTTTTCACTGACACATTTTTTAATTTCCAATGTTACTTTTCTCTTGCTTTCATTTTTGTTGTCTTTCACTCTGAAATTTTGTGTCATCTGCCCTATTCTTGTAACAGAAAACTATTAAACCATTCAAGCTGGCTTGAGGAAGAGAAGTTCAAAATCCCTCTGTAGTATGTCCTGAATATTGGATCTTCAGTCTTTTGCTATCACTGGTTCCTGAGGGCTGACCAATATTGATATTTATTCTTTATATATCTGTATATCTAGAATTCTCTTTTTCGCTTAAACATTAAAGAAGCAAACTCTTTCTTGTGTGTGTGTATATATATATATATATACACACACACATATTTCATATTTGATATTGTTGATATTTCATATCAACACTTCTTAGGGACAATAAAAGGTACAATCTGCTATCAAATATTTTTGTAAATCCAAATTCCTCACCCCCTACTTCCTCCATTTATTCCATCTTCACACATTGTACCTCCAGCCTCAAAGTGCATAGCAATCCTGGAGGAAGTTATAAAATTATGAATAAGTAAATATCAATGAAAGTACTTTATAAGCAGTTAAATTCCATAAAAATGCTAGTTATTAGTATTTTCCAATATCCAGAACCAAAGTAGGAAACACCTCGCCTGGAAATTGGAGACATTGAGAAGCCTCCTTTTTTTCCTTGCCACTGAGTTATCCTAAGAAAATACCATTCCACTGGCCCATAGGTGATTACCCAGAAAATGTCCACTACAAGTTCATATAATTCACCCATTTATATTGGAGCACCTACTACATGGTCAGCACTGTGCTGGACATTGTGACACTGTGAGGACAATCAAGGACTATAAGCCATAGTTTCTAACTTCAAAAAGCACATCTGTAGTAAAGCACAAATGGAAGTGATTAGTGAAAAGTGGCTCTGAAAATACATCTGCAATCAGAGTTCAAAGGAGAGAGTAGAGTGGATGGGATTAAGTTCAAAGAACAATTATGGAGGATTAAAACTGTGACACAGCCTTGAAGAAAGGGAGGATTCTGATGTATGATAAGGGAAAGGGGTGAGAAGGAGAAGGTCCAGACAGAGTAACTTTGCAGTTGGGATTGGACCAGTGTTTGTTTGAGCTAGAATCAATGAGGAAAGGAGATAATTAGAAATGAGGGTGGGTGCTACTTAGTAGTGGGAAGTAAAGTGGGATGGGTAGAGTGGGGTTTGGGTTGGGGAAGGCAGTGAGAACCAGGCAGAAGAGTAGGTTTGATTTGACAGCAAACAGCATTTCTGGAAGTATCACAGCAACACTGTGAAAGAGTAGTTTGGGGAAGATTAGCCTGGTGTGATGAGAGTAGGAGGGATTAGAAAGGGAAACAGATAAACTCAGGAAACTTAAAATAACAAGGTGATGATTCAGACACAAGGAGAGAAAGGTCTGGCCTAGAAAGGTGGCGGTAAGAATATACTAAAATAAACAGTAGAGAAATATTGAAAGAAAAAAAAATGCCTGAAACCTAAGGTTGACTGTTGTGGATGGATGAAAGGGACAAAGGTTAGTTTTGGTAACTGGGATAATGATGGCTTCACTGAAAGAGATAAGGAAATTTGAGAGGGAAAGGCAATAAGTATGATTATAGGAATGTTACTATTAAGGTGACCACAGGATTCACAGTATAGATTCTAGGAGGCAATATGAAATGTGATTATATAGCCGAAGAATTAGAGAGAAATATGTAATAGCTGCCTACATAGAGTTAATAGTTGGGAAAAGAAAACAAGAATTAACTAATTCAGCCAGCCAATTCAGTATGATCGACTTCTTATATGTTAGATACTGTGAAACACTGGGATGGAAAGACAGAGAGATGAAAAAGATACATCATTAGAAAGACAGACACCTGTTGTGTTTGCAACACAATAAAATCAATTCTATATAAAGTGCAATGGAAGGATCAATCAATCGTTCAGAGGAAACCTGAGGAGGCTTCATAGTAGGCCATGGAGAATGTTCTTCCAACTTGTTCCAAGGGCAGAATGGAGGTTACTAAGCATTTTAGAAATATATTCCCACCTTCTTGTCAGAGGAAGAGAATATGTAACAGCACAAAGATTACAAGGACCAAGTTCGAGTCAAAGGAGTGCTAATGTTCAAAATGCCTAAAGTGTAGGACACACGAGGGAGTGGTGTGAGATGGGCCTGGTAAAGAAGGTCAAGGAGAAATCATGAAAGAGCTCTGTGGGGGTGAGACAGTGGCAGACTGATGAGAGTGACAAGGCCTGGGGGTTAGGTCTTGCTCATTGTTTGGGGAGAGACAAAGGAAGCAGAAGCAAAGAAAGTGAGGAAAACAAGTAAGGTAATGAGATAGAAGGGATTGGGACAGTACTGAGTAAAAGTGATAGAGGGTTAGAGCAGGAGACTGAAAGGAAGAGAGTTTTATAAGGAAGAAATACACAGAAGGCTATGGTAAAGAAAGTATCATAGATGATTGACATAAGAACTGCATTTTAAAGAATAATTCAGTCATTTTGGAAAAATTTGGAGGGAAGTAAGGCCTCCACATAAAGTAAACATAGGCATATAACACATCTATAATTTTTCATAATATATATATGTGATATATTTATGATCAAGACCCAGAAAGACAGATTCAGATTCTGCAGCCCACCTACGGTATACCCTCTGAGTTTAAAGTAGCAGATTCTCCACTGGATTCATAACAAGAATGATCACACCTTCAGGTAAAGCCCTACTCAACAGATGTTGGCAATATTCTCCTGGACCACTGGTATACAACTGAACTTTAATACGGCACAATAACCATACCTCTCCATATTTTTTTCTGTCAGAGAGACCAAAGACAAGCATTGCTATACTTATAATTATCCCACGGGTCACCACAGGGCTCAGTCCTATTGATTACACAGCTGCATGCAAAAAGGAAACAGGAAAAAAAAACCTCATAGCATAAGATGTGGAATGCCACATGCCTCATCTACCCAGGATTCTGTAAAATGCTTCACAGGCTATAAAGTGTTTTCTTCATAAACCTTCAACTTTTAGTTGCTGCTCAGCACGAGTGATGCAGGTGTCAACCATGAGAGAATGACCACGAGGTCAGGGAAATCAAGAACCAGACAAGCAAATTATTTACCCCCATCCTTCTGGTCCAATCTCTGGCCACTAACTTCAGAGGACTTGAAGCATCAATTAATCTTTCTGAGATGGTCCATACGATGCCCCATCCATATAGACAGGTTCCTTAGTGTTCTACTGGTCCATAGTCCTAGAAGCAGAAGCAGAAATGGAAATTAGACCTTTTAATTCCTTTCCTAGAATTGTTTCCATGGAGCGTCTATCTTCCTGCTGGTGATCTAGAGATGTCAATGACATATTGGCAGCAGACTAGAATCAACAGGGCACACCCCAAAAGGGTTCTGCCCTGATAGTAAATATCTTCAAGTAACCTATTACACGTTAACAGGTATCTATCTGCAAACATCATTATTTAGCTCATTTACTTGAAATTAAATGCCAAATATAATTTTAGTTGGAAACATCCCTGTCACTTAAGATCATGTAGTACTATAACACGTATTTACTGAAAAAAAAAAAGTGTATATAAGTGGACCTGAGTAGTGCAAACCTTTGTTGTTTAAGGGTCAACTGCCTATACATATATATATGGAGGAATATTTATTATATACATATTTATTATTATAAGGATTTAGTTTACATGATTATGGGGACTGATAAGTCCCAAGATCTGCAGTCAGCAAGCTGGAGACCCTGGAGAGCTAGGGGTATATTTCCAGTCTGAATGCTGGTAGGTTCTAGACCTAGGAAGAGCCAATATTTCTGTTCAAGTCTGAAGGCAGGGAAAAAAACATGTCCCAGATGCTGTTCAGGCTGGAGGAATTTCCCTCCTACTTGAGGTGTGGCCAGCTTTTCTGTTCTATTCAGCCTGCAAGTGATTGGATTGGGCCCACCCACATTAGGGAGGGCAATCTGCTTTACTCAGTCTACCCATTCAAATGGTAATCTCTTCCAGAAACACCCTCACAGACCGCCTAGAATAATGTTTGACCAAATGTCTGGCACCCTGTGGCTCAGTCTAACTGACACACAGAGTTAAACATCACACACAGCTTGTTGGGGAAGATTCCAGCCTCCATCAGCCACCCTGACTTTAGTCCAGTTCTCTTTGCACTAAGCCACATTGCCAATTCAAAATAAAATTTTGTGCAAGGCATTTTTATAAGCCTGGGTGATTCATTTTAATCAAGTTAAGATCCCTTCAAATGAATTATGTGGGACATTATTCACCTACTGATTTTTGGATTAGAAAAATAATCATTGAATTGCATTTGAAGCTCTTAAGAATCCAAAACAATAAGCTTTAAAGAGGTATTTCTGCACAGACCATCAGTGATCTACCTACCAAGTCAGAGTTGGAACAGAATGTGTCCTCTGCTTCAGTACCCACAACTTCCTGCAGGAGAGTTTATAAAACCAGTCGTGAGGAGAGTACTCTCTCTCGAACACTGTTCACTTCCACCACCACACTCCCTTAAGATCTACAAAATCCCACAAAACAAGATCACATCATGTCCATTTTTCAAAATATTACATCAGCTGGCCTTCACAGAACAGACAGAATCATTCACTCAATACTTTCCCTGGAAGCCGTACTGGCAAACTTCATTTCTGGGTCCTCATATTCCATCCTTTGACTATGTCATACCAGGAATTTGGGGATGGAGAATACAAATCATCACCAAGACATGGATCTATGGCAAGTGTACCCATGTGCATTTTTCCCCACTAAAAGAGAGGAAATGGGCTTAATATCAAAGCTTCACAAAACAGTGGTTATAACAGAGGGGTGAAAAAAAAAAAAAAGAGGAGTGAATTCTAATTATTCCGCTGGAATGACTTGGTAATGACAAAACAAGTATTTTTATTTTTCTAAGTCTGTAGGAATCATATCTTCTGCATTGGAATATATACATTCACTGGAATAAGGAGGTTATTTGTGTATTGCATGGGGATCGTCTAGTCTCATTTTCTCTGTGCTGTGAGAACTGAGCCCACATGAGTATTTCTCCAAATGAGAAGGCAAAAACAATTATATCATTTCTATTTCATTTTAGCTTACTTAATAAAGGAGAAACAAGAGTTTAAAATTAATTGCAAGAGCCAGACTAGTACTGGGCAAGTTAATGAGGAGCTTTTATGAGCTGTAATTTTTATTTTTTTATTTGTCCAATTAATTATTTATTACATGCATTGGATATGGCCAGTGTGTAATAGCCTTCTGGGTGCATTTAATGCTGTAATTACCCAAAAACAAGCCCTGCCTTTACAACTTGTAACCTAATCAGACTCAGGAAAGCAGAACATTCACATATGGACTAAATGGAATTTGCTGAGCTCTCCCTCAAATGGAGGTTTCAAGGAAATTTTTTTTTACCCAATAAAAGGCTGTGCTGATCTCTATGTGTGTCTATCAATCAGTGAGTCGATAAATAAATTATTAATCACCTACTATGTGTAAGACACTGTGGCAGGCAAGATAAGGAGAGGGAATAAAGCACATAACATGCTATATACATCCTCAAGCAAAACTATCAGTGACCATCTACTATGTGCCAGGCACACTATATATATCCTCTTTCAAAGCTTTACATTAATCTAACAACAAAGACATTATTGGCCCCATTTCCCCATCTTACAGACCAGAAAGCTAACTAAGTAGCTTGCACGATCCATATCAACAGTTTCCCTGACGGCTGTAGCACTAGCCAGATATAACATATGTTCCCATTCTAGGTGATATTTAGAAAATGAATTAACTTGCCTACATGCAGGCGGACTCTCAACCACCGTGCCACCAGGGAAGCCCCAGTACTTTTTTTTATTGTTTTTATTAGGTGCAATTCACATAACATAAAACTATCACTTCAAAGTGCAAAAGTCGGGCTTCCCTGGTGGCACAGTGGTGGTACATTTATAGCTAGAAAACATTTATATTTATATTTTAACTTGTCTAACTTGCTGATGTTTTAGAAAGAACATTCTCACTGACCTGGGTGTCCAAAGCTTTGAATTTTAGTTCCTACCTGTCCAAACCAACTTTGTGACCTTGGCTAGGTTGTTGAATTTCTCTAGAACTGAAATATCTCTCTGGAGAATAGACAATGATTTTCACTCTTTGTACTAAAATCACCTTGAGAAGTGGTTAAAAATATCTGGCCTTGGTCCATCCCCAGAGTATAATTCAGTAGATTTAGCATATGTGATTTTTAACAAGCTAAATTTAAGAACTATTAGATTTGATAATTTCTAAGATTCCTTCATAACGTTATATTTTATGATTCTGGGAACCATGATTTCATAATACAAAGCTGGAGTTTTACCAAAAAACCTCCTTTAAAAAAAAAAGCTGAAATCAAATAGAGGCATAAAATGTAACACTTGTATAAAGCTCTCTGACATGATTTTTTCAAAAATTAAAATTATTTGGAAAACAATATACAAAGTGGATGTCTTCCAGTGAAGAGTAAAGCAAGTAACAGAAACCAATTCAGGCAGCAAATGGTCCAAAGAAAACCCAAAGTTAATATTTGAAAATGGGCATTTTCTAATAAATATCAACTGAACTGCTCCTGCTACTCTGTCTTATAACCACATAAGTCATCCATGTTCAGTCATCATCAAGCTGCATGTTCATCCCTCATACAGTCAGTATGGAGACTCCTATGGAGAATATACACTAGACATTTTCCATGAAGAGTCTGATTCAGAAATCTGGTTTCATTCCAAGAATATGTATGTTTAATTTCCCCGATAATTTTTATTATCACATGAGGGTAGTAAACAATGATGTTTTATTTGAAATTATATGATAGTTCATTTTATTGTGACATAGACAACCAAAGAACAAAGGGCCCATGTGATTTGTATTTATCAATATGCATACTAATTCATTTCTCAGCTGTTTCCTTCCTTGATCTTGGTTTGCCATTCATAGCTTCAGTTGGAATCAGAAATTTCTGATTGTTGATTTCTGGCAAATGCAGTGCTTAA
Source organism: Neophocaena asiaeorientalis asiaeorientalis (assembly GCF_003031525.2). NCBI lineage: Eukaryota > Metazoa > Chordata > Mammalia > Artiodactyla > Phocoenidae > Neophocaena > Neophocaena asiaeorientalis. The sequence goes on along the minus strand of NW_020174703.1, from coordinate 7,617,309 downwards.
ATGGCTTACCATTACTTAACATCCATTCAAAACACAATCCCATAGTGGCTGTATCAATTTACATTCCCAACAGTAGTGCAAGAGTGTTTGTTCCCTTTTCTCCACACCCTCTCCAGCATTTATTGTTTGTAGACTTTTTGACGATGGCCATTCTGACCGGTATGAGATGATATCTCATTGTAGTTTTGATTTGCATTTCTCTAATGATTAATGATGTTGAGCATTCTTTCATGTGTTTGTTGGGGTAAGACGGGAATAAAGACACAGACCTACTAGAGGATGGACTTGAGGATATGGGGAGGGGGAAGGGTAAGCTGTGACAAAGCGAGAGAGAGGCATGGACATATATACATTACCAAACATAAGGTAGATAGCTAGTGGGAAGCAGCCGCATAGCACGGAGATCAGCGCATAGCACAGGGAGATCAGCTCGGTGCTTTGTGACCACCTAGAGGGGTGGGATAGCAAGGGTGGGAGGGAAGGAGACGCAAGAGGGAAGAGATATGGGAACATATGTATATGTATAACTGATTCACTTTGTTATAAAGCAGAAACTAGCACACCATTGTAAAGCAATTATACTCCAATAAAGATGTTAAAAAAAAACCAAAACCACAATCCCTCTTTCCTGTGACATACTCTATTTATATGCTTCCAAGATGTTTGGTGAGTCAGCACTGTGGTGTCTTATTGAGTATACATTAGTGCAAGTTGACTCTGAATGGTTTACTTTTACTACCATTTCCATCAATGTGGAAGAGATTTCTTGGCAAATGAGAAATATGAAGGTGGGGATGCACATTATGAGAAATGAATTCAAGTCATGGTGACTTTATTTTCCTCAGATCTAGCCTTATTGGACAACAATATTTTTGGTAATTTACTTTCTACTTAAGCTCATTTTTTATCTATATGAGAGTGGTTTTCCTCTGCTCCTTCAACGCACTTCCCAGTCTATTTCATAATACATGTCACAGTATTTGCATTTCCCATTGGTCCAACTTCCCTATCAAGAATTGCCCAGTGGGGACTTCCCTGGTGGTCCAGTGGCTAAGGCTCTGTGCTCCCAATGCAGGGGTCCTGGGTTCAATCCCTGCTCAGGGAACTAGATCCCACATGGCATAACTAAAGATCCCGTGTGCCACAACTAAGATCCGGCACAGCCAAATAAATATTTTCTTTTTCTAAATATGGGGATGTATGTATACATATAGCTGATTCACTTTGTTATACAGCAGAAACTAACACAACATTGTAAAGCAACTATACTCCAATAAAGATGTAAAATTTAAAAAAAAAAGAATCGCCCAGTGAAGAGTGCTGTTCTCAGCCTTTCCTTTAAATACGTGATATTTTTTTAAATGCTGCAAAATGGGCTCAAATATTTCTTCCCTCATTATCAGATAACAACCTTTCCTGATCTTATTAGTACATAACACTGCATACTATTTTAATAAAAGTTGTCTTATAATGTCTTACAAAAGAATAACACTTTCCTCTCCCTCCCACCCCATTACCCAACTTCCACACACAAACAAAGCCCTAAATTCTTAAAAGTCGTCTTCCTCCTTTGATGGGTTTATGGTACCTTTTAATATTTTGTTAGGACAAAGAAGAGGAACAGAAGGGTGAGAGCTTGTACTGAAGGGCTATGTATTCTATGATGCTTTGACTCTGATGTAGCTCTGCATCACCAGACTATCCTACAGGATTTTCTGTTTCTGTTTGATCACTTAGATCAGCCCATCTTGTCTCACCATCACTGAGCCCCAGAGAGCAGCCCTGAAAAATCCAAATTCCCACAGGAATCACCAGATAACTACTCACTTTATCCATCAGATTTGTCCCACTGACAGTTTCCCACTCTGCTAAAATCACTTGCTTTGTTAATCATCCCATTACTCTCCAACCTCCATCCAAAGAAGTACATTTACCAAATAATGTCCACTGGGATTTTCAAGCAAATATGGTAGAGAAAAAGTACGCAGCTTATGAGAAACAGCCACAACTAAACCAAGTCCTCCTAGACAGCTTAAGAGTTTCCCAACAGTAAAATGATCCCTAAAATCCAGGTTATCTAGGTAAAGCAGACTGGTGGTAGCCCAGTATTAATTTCAGCTACAGTAAATGTAATTAATTCATTGTCTGATAACAGCTAATAATTACACAAAATACGGCAACAATAATAAGAGATCAGAAATTCAAAGTCATAACCAGTTACATGCACAACACTGGTAATGTAAGCAAGGACTTTCAGGTCTAAATAGTGAAAGGTAAGCCAAAGACCAAAACTGATATCCACAACTATAAACAAACCCTCTCCCTAAGCAAAGTCAACCTTTTCACTGACTAATGTTTCTGAGGTAAACAGAAGGTCTCCGTTTAACAAATAAGGCTTTAGGAAATGAAATTGCTTACCAGATCAGGTTGTTAGATAAGAATTTCTTGTACGTGACTTGTTTGAAATGCCTCTAATCTGGTAATCAACAAGATATACAAGCTCTACTCCAAGAGCGCACCCATTCTTTAAGAGAGGGTGGGAAGCACATGCTGGACAGAGGCATTAAAGTCTCTCAGACTGGAAAGCACCTAGTATTTTTAAGAACCCAGAAGGCCAATGTGGTTGGAGTGAAAGAAGTAAAAGAAGAGTGGTGATGGCCAGAGCTGAATTTGGAAGGATAGGCCAGATCTATATCTCTGTCCACCACTGAAAGAATCTAAGCATCTCAGTGTGATGGGAAGTCACTGAGATTTTATTCTCTCTGGCTGCTATGTGTAGAATGAACTGTAGAGTAGCAAGAAGAGAAGCCAGAATGGAAGCTAACATGTTATGGCTACCCAGTAGCTGGCCAGCACCATCTTCATGTGTCATAAGTCAACACTCACCTCACAAATGAAGAGCATCTAACCACCCCATCAATGCTCAAATAGAGTAATTCACTCTCTCTGTTATATTACCTCTTTTTTTTTTAACATCTTTATTGGAGTATAATTGCTTTACAATGTTGTGTTAGTTTCTGTTGTATAACAAATCAGCTGTATGTATACATATATCCTCATACCCCTCCCTCTTGTGCCTCCCTCCCACCCTCCCTATCCTATCCCTCTAGGTGGTCACAAAGCACTGAGCTGATCTCCCTGTGCTTTGCAGCTGCTTCCCACTACCTATTTTACATTTGGTAGTGTATATATGTCCATGCTACTCTCTCACTTCACCCAAGCTTACCCTTCCCCCTCCCTGTGTCCTCAAATCCATTCTCTACATCTGCATCTTTATTCCTTTCCTGCCCCTAGGTTCATCAGAACCATTTTTTTTTTTTAGAGTCCATATATATGTGTTAGCATATGGCATTTGTTTTTCTCTCTCTGACTTACTTCACTCTGTATTACAGTTTCCAGGTCCACCCACCTCACTACAAATAATGTAATTTCGTTTCTTTTTATGGCTGAGTAATATTCCATTGTATATATGTGCTACATCTTCTTTATCCAATCATCTGTCGATGGACACTTAGGTTGCTTCCATGTCCTGGCTATTGTAAATAGTGCTGCAATGAACATTGTGGTACATGATTCTTTTTGAATTATGGTTTTCTCAGAGTATGTGCCCAGTAGTGGGATTGCTGGGTCATATGGTAGTCCTATTTTTAGTTTTTTAAGGAACCTCCATACTGTTCTCTATAGTAGCTGTATCAATTTACATTCCCACCAACAGTGCAAGAGGGCTCCCTTTTCTCCACACCCTCCCCAGCATTTATTGTTTGTAGAGTTTTTGATGATGGCCATTCTGACCGGTGTGGGGTGATACCTCATTGTAGTTTTGATTTGAATTTCTCTAATGATTAGTGATGTTGAGCATCCTTTCATGTGTTTGTTGGCAATCTGTATATCTTCTTTGGAGAAATGCCTATTTAGGTCTTCTGCCCATTTTTGGATTGGGTTGTTTGCTTTTTTGATATTGAGCTCCATAAGCTGCTTGTATATTTTGGAGATTAATCCTTTGTCAGTTGTTTCATTTGCAAATATTTTCTCCTATTCTGAGGGTTATCTTTTCATCTTGCTTATGGTTTCCTTTGTTGTGCAAAAACTTTAAGTTTCATTAGGTTCCATTTATTTAGTTTTTATTTCCATTTCTCCTTCACTTGGCGTAACATATTTTATATATTTCTGCTACTAAGTTAAATGAAATAATATAAGTGAGATACTTCTCACTGTGTTTACTGCATAATAATTGCCAATATTAGTTCCTTTTCTTCCTTCTGAGCTATGAATAGTCATTGTTCATTTTCTCTCTTCTGCAGGGAAGACTGCTGTGGATTACTTTCACTACATATTACAAATAATGCCACAATTAAGGGACTTTGCAGTTCAAGACTGATAAGGCAAAAGAGGAAGTAGGGAAATTTCGGCAAACAAAGTTGGGGTGCCAGCCATGGATATTGAAAGCCAGGCAAAGGATAGGCTTTAGCAAGCCAGGGAGGTAACAGCTTGCAGGACTGTGAAGACAGAATTAAGGAAAGAAAGGTCCTTTGTGAATGCCTGGAACAGGCTGACTTTACTTGTAAGGAAGCATGCCAGTTATGTTTAAGTGGTCAGAAAATGGGTGAATAGTCCCTGCATCTTCTTCACTGATATATCCCCATGTCATAGCCTAGGGCCAGGCACATAGAAGCTCAAAAGTGCTATTACACAATTATAAATAACGTATCCTTCAGGGAGAGACAAGCTGTTAAACTGAGGTGCAATCAAAGCCACTCTGAGGAAAGAATTACAGAGCCCAGGGGTAATGGCTCTACCTGACCTCATGTTGCATGGAGAATCCAAGTGTGGCAGGGTCTTGGAGGTAACTCTCCTTTAAACAACAGGAACATAATAAGAGAAGGGTGGCCATGGCTTTATTGCTTGAAGGGAGAGAGGAAAGAAAACAAAGGGAGAAAAATGGATAATTATGTTTTACTAACAAGACTGTTCATAAGAGACTCATGGTAAAGAAGTACAAAGTCAGCAGAGGCCTCTTTCTGAAGGGTAACAGTAATATGATTCAGACCTAATGCAGTTTAAAGCCCTGGAGCATTTTTCTCTATTTCAAGCCTACTTCCATCTTTGCCATGGTATTATCCTTTTAAGTCTGAATTATTGGCCTAAGCCTGGTGTCTACCCCTTCTTTCTGGCAAAAGTCACAGTCTAGCCATTTGAGCTCAGAGTCAATGGCTCATTGAGCCAATTAATGAAAGATTCATTTATTTCTTCCAACTCCTGATAAGGGTGGAAATCCATCCAGTAGTCATTTACAGAAATATCACAAAATTTTTCAAAAAATCAGTCAAAGTTCCAATGCCCCTAAAGAACAGTATTTCTCAAAGTGCTTGTCCAACTCCCTGGTAAACCTCTGAGGTTTACCATAGGCAGCTATGGAAACAAAATTCTGACAATGGAGAAAGGCTGGAAATGAAGAACCTGCCTATTTCTGATTCATATTGTGTTTGTAGATTCTTACCATCAGGTAAGGACTGATGGGGTCCAAGCACCAGTGACTGTGAGGAATGGTGGGAGGGTTTAGGGCTATGTGAATATGAGACAGAGCATTCTCAGGAAGAAAATTTTCTGGCTTTGATTAGACATGACTCTACTGGAGAGGGTGCTGGCAACTGTGGAAGTACCCTAGGATTTGGCATTATGAACCTCCTCAATAAAAAGTATTTTATCGGACTTCCCCGGTGGCGCAGTGGTTAAGAATCTGCCTGCCAATGCAGGGGACACAGGTTCAATCCCTGGTTTGGGAAGATCTCACAAGTCGCAGAGCACCTAAGATCATGTGCCACAATTTCTGAGCCTGCATTCTAGAGCTCACAAGCCACAACTACTGAAGACCACGTGCCTAGACCTGTGCTCCGCAACAAGAGAAGCCACAGCAATGAGAAGCCCGTGCAACACAACGAAGAGTAGCCCCACTCGCTGCAATTAGACAAAGCCTGTGAGCAGCAATGAAGACCCAACACAGCCAAAAAATAAATTTAAAAAAATACCTCATCCAAAAAAAAAAAGTATTTTATCATCCTGTAATCATTCTTCTCTTCACGTTGACACTCCTCCACACCTCATTATACACACACACATACACACACACACGAACACACACACACCAAGGTTTGCACAGGGCTCGGTGGTTTGTGACCACCTAGAGGGGTGGGATAGGGAGGGTGGGAGGGAGGGAGATGCAAGAGGGAAGAGATATGGGAACATATGTATAACTGACTCACTTTGTTATAAAGCAGAAACTAACACATCATTGTAAAGCAATTATACTCCAATAAAGATGTTTTTTAAAAAAAATCTAGCACTGAAGCTGACAGCAAGTTAAGAGAGGCAATCAAAACAAAGTGGAAAAAATGTCTTGGGAGCAAATAACACAGTATGCTTGGATGAACTTGCCTTACGTAGAGTTTTCTATGTAAAAGTTTTCTACATAAAAGAGTTTTCTACGTAAAAGTTATATACTTTTCAGACAGATGTTTTTGTTTTCACATTCAGTAATGCAGGAAAAAAATAGGAAGAGATAAAAATGGCTTACAGGGCGAGGACACAGGGCTAGGAAATGTGGGTAGCTCAGATGCACATCTTGTATAATCAAACCTCAACAGAAACCATACTTGTTTTCAACCTGACAGAGTCTCCAATTCCCTGCATACCCACCAAACTGAGACATAAATTAGATGCCACACTAATTTTCTGCTTAAATTCATAAGTGATGAACGATTTGAACATACTTTTGGATCTGCTAGTTTTTCACCATGATGGATAAAATTATTTGTTTCCCTTTGGTGAGTTAAAGACATCCAGTTACTTAACAGCCTCTCCTGACTCTAATTCCATAAACATTCATTGTAAATCTTATTTTAAAAGCTTTAGTGTTTTCCTTCCCCTAACCAAGCTGTAAAATTTAGATCTGTCTTATTCAATGCATCCCCTCATCTCATTACCATATCCTTTTCATATAAATAGTACAAATAAAAATTTAAAAGGAAGGGAGCATTATATTCATGGCTTAGACTTGTGTAAGTTTTTATTTAAACATAGTTAGTTAATAAGTATTAAACTTGAATATGCTATGCCTTTCTTATGTTAACAAACATAATTCTTTTTAAAACTCTGTGTAAGCAATTAAATAGTTTATGTGGCAGCTTCTATACCAAGTTCTAATTATTCTGTATGAAGACAGGCAATGTAATAATTAACCACCTTCAATTCCTGAACAGGAAATAGCAAGTTCTTTGTTCCATTAGTAGGGATTTGGCAATCATTAAACACCTTAACTTCTTGTTTCATAAGTAGTGATAAAATTGGTAATCTTTAAAGAGCTGAGACAGATATTTTGCCTAAGATTATGAGTAGAATCATTTTTAAGATAAGCATTTAAATATGTGGAGTATTTAAAGATTTTAATCAAGCAAAGCCCTAGACTACCATGTACAGGATATGAAATATCCAGTGAAATATTTACTGGTGAATAAGCACAGTTAATGATACGTTTCATTCATATTTAGTTGATGAAATAAAATCTGAGAAATCCAAAGTAAAACCTCCCCCCGCAAAATGGGGCCTACATCATACAGACTCTCAGATAATATTTCCCTTTTAGCAGTGTGGGAAAAAATGGAAAAAAAAAAAAAAACTAAAAAGACACACTTACTGAATCTTTTTATCATAAGCAAGACAGCAGGTATCAGGGCCTAAATTCCTTTAAAAGAATCCATCTAACTAGCAAAATTTAGGTTGCTCCATTCACATTTAATATTCTCTTGAATCAATCTTTATTTCCATCAACCTTTTATCATCAGTTAGGACCCTTGTGGCAAGTGACAGACCCAGGTTAAACTAACTCAAAGGAAAACAGGTAAATTTATTGGTCAACATCAGCAATGGCGCTGAACCAACAAACCACAAGAAATATACAGATGCTAGAACAAAGTCAGATTGTTGACTACAATAAGGAGTTTCCTCTCTCTCTCTCTCTCTGTCTCTCTCAATCTGTGTGTCTCTCTCAATCTCTCCCTCTGTCTCTGTCTCTCTCTGTCTCTCTCTCTCTGAATACTGGCTCAAATATTTTTCTTCCTTACTATACATGGCAGAAAACATAGGTACCAAAAATTCCCATGTTTACATGTCTTACAAATACCATTATAGAGACTGAATTGTTATTTTTAAGAATAAAAATTCCTAAGGTTGCCCTAAGCCCACACCTTTGCAAATTAACTGTCCTCTAATTACCTTATTTCAGTTGTGCTGTGGGTTTCTTATTATGATCTTAACTGATTAAGCATGCAAGCAACAATCACCATATACTTCAGAAACAGCAATGCCAAATTCAACAAAGATAATAACTTGTACCTGAGATAAGCACAGTTAATAGAACAAGTAAAACAGGATTTTAAAATATATCCTTGAAGACTTATATAAGAATATTGCAATCCTTTAAAAAATTAAGTAGAGGGGACTTTTGCTTCCAGATATAATAAGGTACCTGGATTGATTAATAATAATCAATCCCTCCTAACATGAATAATTACAAAGCTGAACAAAATGCATGAGAACCCTATTTTTAGGCACTGGATGACAGGCAGTGCAATACTATAAACCTTGAGGGAAGAGAAAGCCCATGAGATGAGCCCCACAGTCACCCCAGTTCTTAGCCTGGAGAAAATTTCCTGACTTTACTGACTTTTATCCACATTTTTCCACTGTGTCTGACTTTGGCACAGTGAGCTGGAATTCAGAGAGGATATGGAGGTCCTAATGAGCTGAGGAGGTAGATATCAGGGTCTAGGGGAAGTGGAGCAGCTGGAATCTGAGGGCATCAGACAGGAAGAAGCTGTGGAGGGAATGGACAGAAGTCTGCATGAGGGTTCAGGCAAGCCCTTCATTAAAGGCTTGGCTGCATATGTGCAAGGTGAGACTTCATCAGACTTACCAGAAAACAGCTGGTATAGGGTTCAGAGCTCAACATTAGCTGTCGAACAGTACTGCAAGCTGCAGTCTTGTCCATATAGACAGTATAGATCATAGATATATAAAGCACTAGGGGTATCCTGGGAATCCAGTTGAGGCATCACAATGTTTAGTATAGACTTCTCTAGATCAGCCCAATAAAATGAAAAACCAAGCCCTGACCAAAAAAAAACCTCAGGGAATATATAATTTGGAGGAATTTGAATCCTTGAAAGTTGCAGTATCTTGGGAAATACTTTATGCTTTTGTCAGATCTACATTAACCAACTGACAACTATGCTTATATAAATTCAAGATGTTTAATTAATAATTTTTTTACTAGCACAAAATTAAGACAGAATGCATATTCTCTACAGTGTATTATCCAAAATGTAGTATATAATAATAAATTATATGATATGCAAAGAAATAGGAAAATGTGATCCAAAGACACAAAAGAAAGCAATCAATAGAAACCAGTTCTTTGATAGGCTTATTGTTGACTTTAGCAAACAAAGATGTTAAACAAACTATTGTAAGTAAATTCTAAGAACTCAAGAAAAATAGAGGCAAAGAATTAAAGGAAAATATGGTAATAATAAGTAAACTAAAAGTGGTCCTTAGAAGAAAACTGAAAATTTAAAATAATAAAAGAATCAAATGGAAATTCTAGAGCTGAAAAGTAAGGAAATGAAAATCATTGAAAGGGCTTATCAACAGAGGGGAGAAGGACTCAGTAAATCTGATGATAGGTGAATAGATATTATCCAATCTGAAGAATAGCAAGAAGACTGAAGAAAACTGAAGAGAGCAATAGTGATCTGTTGGATGATAGAAAAATGGTCTTAACATGTATGTAACCTGAGCCCTAGAAGCAGAAGAGATAGTGAATGTAACAAAGTATTTGAGGAAATAATGGTCAATTTTTTCCCAGTTTTGATATAAAACATTGATTTATGTACACATAAACTCAACATGCCCCAAATAGGATAAATGCAAAGAAAATATCTAAGAATATCATACTCAAACTACTAAAAAAGAAAATATAAAGAGAAACTCTTGAAAAATAGAAAAGAGACCCATTACATACATGAAGCAAACAATGAACTGATAATTAACAATGATATAAATTATAACTGATTTCTCATGAGAAATAATGGAAACCAGAATATAACAGAACATTTTTAAAGTACAAAAAGAAAAATAAAACAGAAAACACTGTCAACCCAGAATTCTGATCCAGTGAAAATATCCTTCAAAAATAAGAATGAAATACAGACATGTTGAAATAAATTAAATCTGATAGAATTCATTACCAGCAGGACTTCACAAAAAAATGAAGAAAAAAAAAGAGATGTTCTTCAGAATAAAGGAAAACAATCCAATCATATCTATTGGAAGGTATAAAGAACACTGGAAATGGTAGATAAAGAGGTAAAATAAGCTACTACTTTCTTTTTCTGGTCATAACTTTCTTAAAAGACATCTGACTCTAAGGCAAAATTAATAACATTGTAAGGTGGTGTTTATAACATGTGTTGAAGAAAACAATGTGAAAATAACAGTACAAAAATGGATATGTGGGTAAATGAAATTAAACTATTATAAGTTTTTACATTTATCAAGAAGGAAATGGAAGGTGGAAAATATCAGATGTGAAATGAAAAGTGGGAAGTAGAAATTCATGCAATATTAACTTTACATAGATTTTCATAAGTTAGGTTGCATGCTGTTAGGCCTAGAGCAACAATAACGGCAACAACAACAAATTAATCAATTAACTTAAAAAATGAATAGAAATAGATGAAATAAAATTTAATGCTAAAAAAAACTGAATTAGTCTCAAAGGAGGAGGAAAGGAATACAGAGAAATAAAACGGCAAAAGAAATAAATGGAGAAGAAATATCAAAACGAAAAAGGCAACCTACTGAATGGAAGGATATATTTACACATCATATATCCACTAAGGGGTTAATATCCAAAATAGATAAAGAACACATACAACTCAAAATCAAAAACAAAAAAACCCAATTAAGTGGGCATAGGATATGAACAGAGAACTTTCCAAAGAAGACACAGAGATGGCCAACAGGTACATGAAGAGATGCTCAACATCACTAGTAACCAGGGAAATGCAAATCAAAACCACAATGAGATATCACCTCACACCTCGTAGAATAACTATTCTCTAAAACACAAGAAAGAACAAATGCTGGAGAGGATGTGGAGAAAAGAGAACCCTCATACACTACTGGTGACACTATAAATTGGTGCAGCCACTGTTTTATGAAAAACAGTATGGAGATTCCTCAAAAAACTAAGAATAAAACTATCATATGACCCAGCTACCCCACTTTTGGGTATTTATCTGAAGTACACAAAAACACTATTTCAAAAAAAAAAAAATACATGCACCCCTATGTTCATTGCAGCATTATTTACAATACCCAAGATATGGAAACAACCTAAGTGTTCACTGATGGATGAATGGATAAAGAAGATGTGGTATATTACATATACACACATATATATATACACACATATATACTATATATACATGTATAATATATAGACAGACACACACATAATGGAATGCTACATAGTCATAAAAAAAGAATGAAATCTTGCTATTTGCAACAACATGGATGGACCCTGAAGGTATTAGGCTAAGTGAAATAAGTCAGAGAAAAATGAATACTTTATGATGTCACTTATATATGGAACCTAAAAAAGCAAAACAAATGAGTAAACAAAATAAAAGAAGAACAAACTCATAGATACAGAGAACTTAGTGGTTACTAGAGGGGAAGGGGGTTGAGGGTGGTAAAATGGGTGAAGTGTGTCAATTGTATAATGATGGATGGTAACTAGAGTTGTGGTGGTGATAATTGTAGTGTATACAGACATTGAATTATGATGCTGAGCACATGAAACATATTTTTTTTAAATATAGCAAAATGGTAGCCATAAACTCAATCACATTAAGAACTATTACATTAAATGTAAATTGATTAAACAATTCAATTAAGAGACAGAGATGCCAGTCTGGATAAAGAGGAAGACCCAACAGAATAGTGGCTCCATATGAAGCACTTTATATAAAAAGACATAGAAAAAAAACACAGGTATATAGACTGAAATTTAAAAGATGAGGGGGGAAAGTATATTGTAAAAATACTAAGCTTAAGAAAACTGTAATACCTATATTAATAAAAGAGTATTACAAGAGATAAAGAAGGATATTTGATGATGATTTAAAAAAGACAATTTATAAGGAAGACAGAATCCTAAAATTATATGGATCTAGTAAAAGAATGCCCAAGTCAGTAGAACAAAAATAGAAAAAACTAAAGGCAGAAGTAAACAAATCACAAATCATTGGAAGTTTCTAAACATCCTAACAGTAATGGATAGAAACAAATTTTTTAATTAAATCACTAAGTATATAGATTGTCCAAACAACACTATCTATAAACCTGTCCTAATTTACATTTATAGGACACTACATCCAATATCTCCAGAATATAGAGTGCTTATGGAACATTTACCAAGACAGTCCATCCACAGACGATAAAATCAGTCTCAAAACATTTCAAAAGGTTTAAGTCATAGAGTATGTTCTGTGATTATTAAAATGAGATACCTAAAGAAAACAATGAGATATGTAGAAAACCACCTCAATTATTCAAAACATAATTAATATACTTCTAAATAACCCTAAAATCACAGCAGTAATCACAAGGAAAATTAAATAAAATTTCAAATTGAAGGATAATGGAAACACAACATATCAACTAAAGCAGTATTTAGAAGGCAACTTAGAGTTTTAAAAGTCTCTATTACAAAAGACATTTAAAATGACTTAATATTTCACATTAAGAAGGTAGAAAAACAAGCAAATTGAAATCAGATTAGGTCCCATTTGTTTATTTTTGTCTTTATTTCCATTACTCTAGGAGATGGATCCAAGAAAAAAAAAATTGCTGTGATTTATGTCAAAGAGCATTCTACCTATGTCTTCCTCTACGAGTTTTATACTACACTGGCTTATGTTTAGGTCTTTAATCTATTTTGAGTTTATTTTTGTATATGGTGTTAGAGAATTGTTCTAATTTCATTCTTTTACATGTAGCTGTCCACTTTACAGAACACCACTTTTTGAAGAGACTGTCTTTTCTCCATTGTATATTCTTGCCTCCTTTTTCATAGATTAATTGACCAAAGGTGCATAGGTTTATTTCTGGGCTTTCTATCCTGTTCCACTGATCTATATTACTGTACCATACTGTTCTGATTACTGTTTCTTTGTAGTATAGTCTGAAGTCAGGGAGCCTGATTCCTCCAGCACCGTTCTTCTTTCTCAAGATTGCTTTGGCTATTCAGGGTCTTTTCTGTTTCCATACAAATTTTAAAAAATTTTTGTTCTGCTTCTGTGGAAAATCGCCATTGGTAAGTTGATACAAATTTCACTGAATCTGTAGGTTGCCTTGGATAGTATAGTCATTTTCACAATATCGATTTTTCCAATCCAAGAACACAGTATATCTTTCCATCTTTTTGTGTCATCTTCAACTTCTTTCATCAGCATCTTATAGTTTTCACAGTACAGTCTTTTGCCTCCTTAGGTAGATTTATTCCTAAGTATTTTATTCTTTTTAATGCAATGGTGAATGGGATTAAACTTAAAAGCTTTTGCACAGCAGAGGAAACCATAAACAAACTGAAAAGACAACCTACAGAATGGGAGAAAATATTTGCAAATGATGCAACCAACAAAGGGTTTATCTCAGAATATACAAACAGCTCATACAGCTCAATACCAAAAAAACCAAACAACTCAATCAAAAACTGGGCAGAAAATTTAAATAGACATTTCTCCAAAGAAGACATACAGATGGCCAACAGGCACATGAAAAGATGCTCAACATCACTATTAGAGAAACAAAAATCAAAACTACCTCACAGCAATCAGAATGGCCACCATCAAAAAGTATACAAATAATAAATGCTGGACAGGATGTGGAGAAAAAGGAACCTTCCTACACTGTTGGTGGGAATGTAAATTGGTATAGCAATTATGAAGAACAGTATGGAGGTTCCTTAACAAACTAAAAATAGAGCTAACATATAATACTGCAATCCCACTCCTGGGTATATATCTGGAGAAAAACGTAATTCAAAAAGATACATGCACTCCAATGTTCATTGCAGCACTATTTACAATAGCCAAGACATGGAAACAACTTAAATGTACACTGACAGATGAAAGGATAAAGAAGATGTGGTATATTTATACAATGGAATATTACTCAGCCATAAAAAACAATGAAATAATGTGATTTGCAGCAACATGGATGGACCTAGAGATTATCATACTAAGTGAAGTAAGCAAGGCAGAGATAGACAAATATCATATGATATCACTTATATGTGGAATCTTAAAAAAAATTGATATATATGAACTTATTTACAAAACAGAAACAGGCCCACAGATCTAGAAAACAAACTTATGGTTACCAGAGGGGAAAGGGGAGGAGGGATAAATTAGGAGATTGGGATTAACATATACACACTACTATATATAAAATAGATAACCACCAAGGACCTACTGTGTAGTGCAGGGAACTATACGCAATATTTTGTAATAACCTATAAGGGAAAAGAATCTGAAAAAATATATATATATATGTATGTATAACTGAATCACTTTGCTGTACCCCTGAAACTAACACAGTGTTAACCAACTATACTTCAATAAAAAATAAAATAAATCAAACTAAATTAGAGAAAAGTACAGAACTCAAATAAGTATAAAACAAAATTATATAAAAGTAAAATAATGAAAAATTGGTTCTTTACAAATATTAAGAAAATTGATAAACTCCTCAATATATGGAAATAAGAGAAAACAAAAAGTGCTAATATCAAGAATAAAAACAAGCATATTACTTCAGGTATCACAGGCATTAAACAGCTAAGAGAATATCATGAAAAATTTTATGACAATATATTTTATGAATTACATTAACTAGAAAATTACTTGAAAAACACAATTTACCAAAATTGAAATAAGAAGACACTGAGTCTGCATAACCCTATAATTCTTTTAAAATTTTAATTTGTAATAAAATATAACTTCCCCAAAAGAAAACTTCAGACTTCAGTAGGTTTCACTCGTGAATTTTATCAAACATTTAAGGAAAAAAATACTAATATATCAAATTTCTGTTTAAAAGAGGGGAGAGAAAAGAAATTTTCAACTCATTTTATGAAATCAGCATAATCATGATACCAAAGCCTAAGAGAGATATAAGAAAAGAAAACAACTCCCAATATCCTTCATGACATAGACACAAAAAATCCTCAAAAATGTTAGAAAATCAAATTCAGCAATATAAAGGATAAACAAGGATATTATAAGGATAACACAAAAATAATAAAGGATAACAAGGAATACAAGATTGATTTCACATTAAAAAATCAATCATATAATTTGCCACAATTACATAATAAAGATGTGTATATCATATAATCTTTCAAAAATTACAGAAGAATGGGCATCCTTGCCTTATTCCTGATCTTAGAGGAAATGCTTTCAGCTTTGCACCATTGAGTATGATGTTAGCTGTGGGTTTGTCATATATGGCCTTTATTATGTTGAGGTAGGTTCCCTCTATGCACAGATTCTGAAGAGTTTTTATCATAAATGGATGTTGAAATTTATCAAAAGCTTTTTCACCATCTATTGAGATGATCATATGGTTTTTATTCTTCAATTTGTTAATGTGGTGTATCACATTGATTGATTTGCGTATACTGAAGAATCCCTGCATCCCTGGGGTAAATCCTACCTGACCGTGGTATATGATCCTTTTAATGTATTGTTGCGTTCTGTTCACTAGTACTTTGTTGAGGATATTTGCATCTATGTTCATCAGTAATGTTGCCTGTAATTTTCTTTTTTTGTGATATCTTTGTCTGCTTTTGGTATCAGGGTGATGGTGGCCTCATAGAATGAATTCAGAAGTGTTTCTTCCTCTGCAATTTTTTGCAATAGTTTCAGAAGGATAGGTGTTAACTCTTCTCTAAATGTTTGGTAAAATTCACCAGTGAAGCCATCTGGTGCTGGACTTTTTTTTATTGGGAACTATTATTAAATTACTGATTCAATTTCAGTACTGGTAGTTGGTCTGTTCGTATTTTCTGTTTCTTCCTGGTTCAGTCTTGGGAGATGGCACCTGTCTATGAATTTGTCCATTTCTTCTAGGTTGTCCATTTTATTGGCATAGAGTTGCTAGCAGTAGTCCCTTATGATCCTTTTTCTTTTTGTGGTGTCGGTTGTAACTTATCGTTTTTCATTTCTCACTTTATTGATTTGGGCCCTCTCCCTTATTTTATTGATGAGTCTGGCTAAAAGTTTATCAATTTTGTTTATCTTTTCAAAGAACCAGCTTTTAGCTTCACTCACCTTTTCTATTATTATTCTTTTAGTCTCTATTTCATCTATTCCTGCTCTGATCTTTTTGATTTCTTTCCTTCCACTAACTTTGGGTTTTGTTATTCTTCTTTCTCTAATTGCTTTAAGCATAATGCTAGGTTGTCCAAGACAAGGATACCAATGCTTGCCTCTTTTATTCAACACAGTTTTGGAAGTCCTAGCCACACAATCAGAGAAGAAAAAGAAATAAAAGGAATACAAATTGGAAAAGAAGTAAAACTTTCACTGTTTGCAGATGACATGAGGCTATACACAGAAAATCCTAAAGTCACCACCAGAAAACTACTAGAGCTAATCAATGAATTTGGAAAAGTTGCTGGACACAAAATTAAAATACAGAAATCTGTTGCATTTCTAAAACTAACAATGAAATATCAGAAAGAGAAATTAAGGAAATAATTGCATGCATCATCACACCAAAAAGAATAAAATACCTAGAAATAAACCTACATAAGGAGGCAAAAGACCTGTACTCTGAAAACTATAAGATGTTGATGAAAGAAACTGAAGACCCCACAAACAGATGGAAAGATATACCATGTTCTTGGATTAGAAGAAACAATATTGTGAAAATGACTATACTATCCAAGGCAAGCTACAGAGTCAATGGAATTTCCGTCAAATTACCAATGGCATTTTTCACAGAACTAGAATAAAAAATTTTTAAATTTGTATGAAAACACAATAGACCCCAAATATCCAAAGCAATCTTGAGAAAGAAGAATGGGGTTGGTGGAATCAGGCTCCCTGACTTCAGATTATATTTCAAAGCTACAGTAATCAAAACAGTATGGTACTGGCATAAAAACAGAAATATATATCAATGGAACAGGATAGAAAGTCCAGAAGTAAACTCATGCACCTATGGTCTATTAATATATGACAAAGGAGGCAAAAATATACAATGCAGAAAAGAGAATCTCTTCAAAAAGTGGTGTTGGGAAAACTGGACAGCTACATGTAAAAGAATGAAATTAGAGCATTGTCTAACACCATTTACAAAAATAAAGTCAAAATGGACTAAAAACCTAAATATAAGGTTTTATAATATAAAACTCCTAGAGGAAAACATAGGCAAACACTCTTTGATATAAATCACAGCAATATTCTTTTGGATCTTTCTCCCAGAGTACTGGAAATAAAAACAAAAATAAACAAATGGGACGTAATTAAACTTAAAAGCTTTTGTGCAGCAAAGGAAACCACAGTCAAAATGAAAAGACAACCTAAAGAATGGGAGAAAATATTTGCAAATGCTGCTACCAACAAGGGATTAATTTCTAAAATATACAAACAGCTCATATAGCTTAATATATTTTTTAAAAAATCAAAAAATAGGCAGATGATCTAAATAGACATTTCTCCAAAGAAGGTATACAGATGGCCAAAAGGCACATGAAACGATGCTTAACATCACTAATTATTAGAGAAATACAAATCAAAATCTGAATGTGGTATCAGCTCACAGTAGTCAGAATGGCCATCATTAAAAAGTCTACAAATAATAAATTCTGGAGAGGATGTGGAGGAAAAGGAACCCTCCTACACTGTTGGTGGGAATGTAAATTGGTGCAGCCACTATGGAGAACACTATGGAGGTTCCTTAAAAAAATAAAAATATAGTTACCATATGATACTGCAATCCCATTCCTGGGCATATATCTGGAGAAAACTCTAATTCAAAAAGATACATGTGCCCCATTATTCACTGCTGCACTATTTACAATAGCCAAGACATGGAAGCAACTTAAATGTCCACTGACAGATGAATGAATAAAGAAGATATGGTATATATACACAATGGAATATTAGTCATAAAAAAGAATAAAATAATGCCATTTGCAGCAACATGAATGGACCTAGAGATTATCATATTTAGTGAAGTAACTCAGACACAGAAAGACAAATATATAACTTATATGTGAAATCTTAAAAATATGATATAAATGAGCTTATTTACAAAACAGAAATAGACTCACAGATATAGAAAACAAACTTATGGTTACCAGAGGGGATAACAGGGGAGTGGGGAGGAGAGAAATTAGGATTTGGGGATTAACATATACACACTAGTATATTAAAAAACAGATAATCAACAATGACCTACTATATAGCACAGGGAATTATAATAACCTATAATGGAAAAGAATCTGAAAAAGAATATATATATATATATGAATCACTTTGCTGTACACCTGGTGCCAATTTAACACTGTAAATTAACTATACTTCAATTATTTTTAATGGTTGAAAAAAAGAAAAGGAAGATCTGACTGCTCATAACTAAAAAGACTTCGAGTTCTGTCTGAGCATTGTTTAAAAGGAAAACATGTTTTCCTTTTAAACACATGTTCATGTGTTGATGAACACTGTCTGCGAGTACAATCAAAAAGGAAGGGTTGGCAATGATATTTTTAAAGAATTAGAGGGTACTCAACACTGGAGGCCACTGAACACATGTGATAAGAATTTTTGTTCAGGAATCCTCCATCAAAGGCCAGTAGGGTGCCATAAAGACAGATACCACTAACATAACTGGCTGGGACACTTAAGAGAAATAACAGAACTTGCAACAGGAGAGAGCTGGCAAGAATTGTTCTCACATATGGAACCAGAATCATGTTTCAGGATGAGGCAGAAATGCAGTGTGCCAGATAATATATTTGGGGAGCCATTATTCATTCCTCACTGCCCTCAATAAGCACATGATAAAAAGTAGATGTGATGTTAAAGGTGATGTTTAAATTACATCATTTCACTTCAGACCCCTTAAATTTTGTTGTCACATCAGTTAAAACATGTGAAAATAAGAGCAGGAAAAGAGAGCACCCTGAAATCTTAAGGTGCAAATTCCATCCAAAGCCCTTCTATGTGCCCAGGGACCTCTCTTTCCTATGGATGACCTAATGAAAATGCTTAGGCTTTTGACAAGACAAAGCCTAGAGTAACTCCTGTCCAGATGTCTGATCTTGGACAAGTTATTCTATCTCTCTGAGTTTCTTAATTTACAAAGTGGGTATGAAAACACTTATCATTGTCAGCTTCTTGTAAAGATAGAGATCATATATACAGTACAAATTTTCAATTAAACAAGTGATTTTCCATAAAAAAAAATTACAGAACTATTTGACAAAATTCAAAACCCACTGTTAGTAAACCTCAAAGCCTAAAGGTAAAAAGAAACTCTACTTTTCTTCTTTTTCTTGCTTAGTAAACAGCATCTTCTAAAAAAAAAAAAAAACCACTAACATAATACTACAGTGAAAGACTAAATGTTTCCCTTCAGATTGGGAACAAAGGCAAGATCATCACTTTTATTGTATTAGAGGCCCTAGCTAGGTGATAAGGCAAGAAAATACAAGGCATACATATTGCAAACCAAAAGGTAAAAAAAGTTTCTATTTATAGACATCATAATTATCTATATAGAAAATTCTTTTTTAAAAATCTCAAAAATACTGCAACAATAAATTTAGAAAGCTTGCAGTATGAAAGGTCAATGTAAAAATCAATTATGACTTTCCAAGATGCTGGAGGAGTAGGAGGACATAGAGTTCATCTTTCCCCACAAACATATCAAGAATACATCTACATGGGCTTCCCTGGTGGCACAGTGGTTGAGAGTCCGCCTGCTGATGCAGGGGACACGGGTTCGTGCCCCGGTCTGGGAAGATCCCACATGCCACGGAGCGGCTGGGCCCATGAGCCATGGCCACTGAGCCTGCGCGTCCGGAGCCTGTGCTCCGCAAAGGGAGAGGCCACGACAGTGAGAGGCCCGCGTACCGAAAAAAAAAAAGAATACATCTACAAACGGAAAAATTCTCACAGAGCACCTGCTGAACACTAACAGAGATCTCAGACACGTAAAAGGACAAGAAAGATCCCCACATAACTGGGTAGGATGAAAGAAGGAAGAAGAGGAAAGGAAGCAGGATGGGATCTGCACCCTGGCAGAAAGCTGAAGGTGAGGAGAGGTTCCCACACCTAGGAAAGCCCCCTTACTGGCAGGGAGATCAGCTGGGACAGAAGGGGAGCTTTGGGGGCTCAGAGAGCCCAGCAACTGATCTGTGGCAGGCAGGACAGAGTGAGATATACACAGATGGTCCATGCCACAGCCCTACACACCCTAGCCTGAGACAGGTGGCCACTGGTGCATACGGGGGCTGGGAGATGGAAAATGGGGTTTGGACAGCAGACCCGGGAAGGGGACTGCTGTTGGCTCTGAGGAGACAGCCTAAGGGGACAGGAGTGAGGAGCTCCACAACCGGGAACACTCGAGGAAGCCCAGACCGCCACAGAGGCAAGTGCCATTGCTGAATGACATGCAAAGGGTGGGGCCAGTGCAGCCTCTCCCCTCCCGTGCCAGCCCCTGCCTCCACAGGCACTAAGGAGGGCTCCCACTGGAGCCGGCTGGCATGCCCCTGCCATCACCTCTGCCGTCCCCTTCCCTTGCCTGGGCAACCCACTTGCCCCGATCACCCCAATCGCTGCCTCACAGGCTCACACATTCCAATTTCTACCCCAGCACCTTCCCTCCTGGCAGCCTGCTCCCCTCTGATCGCCCCCTTGGCTCCTTCCTATCTGACAGGCTCATGTGCTCTGGCAACCTCTAGAGCAGACTCCATTGGAAGGAACACACACAGAGGTGGGGCTGAAACCATAGCTGAGCCCCAGGGGCCATGTGACTAAGGAAGAAGAGCTGAAATTTCTCCATGCAGCTGTGCAAACCACGGAATTAAACCTCCACTGATAGCTTCCTAAATTCAGCACCTGCAAAACATCCAAAAGGACAACAAGTGCTCCTACAGCTGTGACAGGTCTGGCTTTAGCAGATGTGAACTTTGTGGGCACGTACACGTGGGGGCTGGGCCAGGCCAGAGTCTGAGCTGTCTCCATAGCCTCCACAGCAGGTTCAGATATACAATCCTGGGACCTGACCTCAGTGGAGCTGCAGGTGGCATGGTGAAAACAACACCTCAGAGTTACCAGGGCCAATTGCCAGCATGCCCATGGTTAAGCTGGGATCGAGAGCAGTGTCAACAACACCGTACTTTGTGAGCCTGCACAATGGGTGAAAGGGGACACAACAGAACACATTCACGGGTAAACGGCTCCAAAGGAGGAACACTCAGTGGCTCCTCTCCCAGTGGGAGTGCTCCAGTCCCACCTACCTTGCACCACAGATCAGAAACACAGCTAAGAAACAGATCTCTACTCCAACAATTAGGGAGCAGACCCCACCCCTGACAGGGCAGTGACAACCACAGAGTGAAAGGGAGGTCCCACTCAATATCCAGGGCAGGCTGGAGGTCAACCCCCTATCATGGGGATAATAGCACAAGCCTCTTGACCAACCTCACCCACCAGGGGGCAGACATCAGAACCAAGAGGAACTATAATTCTGCAGCCTGTGGAAAAGAAACCACAACACAGTAAGTTAGACAAAATGAGAAGGCAAAAATATATGATGCAGATGAGAAGCAAGCTAGAAACCTACAAGAACAACTAAATGAAGAGGAGACAGGCAATCTACCTGAAAAATAATTCAGACTAATGATAGTAAAGATGACCTAAGATCTCAGAAAAAGAATGGAAGCACAGATCAAGAAGATATAAGAAGTGTTTAACAAAGACCTAGATGAATTAAAGAACAAAGAGAGATGAACAATACAATAACTGAAATGAAAAATACACTAGAAGGAATTAATAGCAGAATAACTGCTATTAATAAGTGAGCTGGATAAGTGAGCTGGAAGACAGAATGGTGGTGGGGAGGGGAGGGGGAGGAGGAGTAACTGCTCCAACTGAAAGACAAAGACTGGATGAATGGATACAAAAACAAGACCCATATATATGCTGCCTACAAGAGACCTACCTTGGACCTAGGGACACATAAAGACTGAAGTGAGGGGATGGAAAAAGATGTTCCGTGCAAATGGAAATCAAAAGAAAGCCAGCATAGCAATTCTCATATCAGACAAAATAGACTTTAAAATAAAGACTATTACAAGAGTCAAGGAAGGACACATAATGATCAAGGGATCAATCCAAGAAGAGGATATAACAATTGTAAATATTTATACACCCAACATAGGAGCACCTCAATACATAAGTCAAATGCTAACAGCCATAAAGGGGGAATCGACAGTAACACAATAACAGTGGGGGACTATAACACTCCACTTACACCAATGCACAGATCATCCAGACAGAAAATTAATAAAGAAACACAAGCTTTAAATGACACATTAGACCGGACAGAGTTAACTGATATTTATTAGGACATTCCATCTGCAAGCAGCAGAAAACTTTCTTCTCAAGTGCACATGGAACATTATCTAGGAAAGATCACATCTTGGATCACATAACAAGCCTCAGTTAATTTTAAAAAACTGAAATCATACCAAGCATCTTTTCTGACCACAATGCTATGAGATCAGAAATCAATTACAAGATAAAAAACTGTAAAAAACACAAACACATAGAAGCTAAACAATATGTTACTAAATAACCAATGGATCACTGAAGAAATCAAAGACAAATAACAAAATATGCAACGACCCAAAAACCTA
Organism: Neophocaena asiaeorientalis asiaeorientalis; assembly: GCF_003031525.2. Lineage (NCBI taxonomy): Eukaryota > Metazoa > Chordata > Mammalia > Artiodactyla > Phocoenidae > Neophocaena > Neophocaena asiaeorientalis. Next base: position 7,594,253 of record NW_020174703.1, on the reverse strand, counting down.
TGGGATGCAGCAAAAGCAACTCTAAGAGGGAAATTTATAGCAATACAATCTTACTCCAAGAAAGAAGAAAAATCTCAAATAAACAACATAACCTTACACCTACAGCAACTAGAGAAAGAACAAAAACCAGTTAGTGGAGGAAAGAAATCATAAAGATCAAGAAGAAATAGAGATGAAGAAAACAATAGGAAAGATCAATGACACTAAAAGCTGGTTCTTGGAAAAGATAAACAAAATTGATAAACCTTCAGCCATACTCATCAAGAAAAAAAGGGAAAGGACTCAAATCAATAAAATTAGAAATGAAAAAGGAGAAGTTACAACTGACACTGCAGAAACACAAAGTATCATAAGAGACTACTACAAGCACCTATATCCCAATAAAATGGACAACCTAGAAGAAATGGACAAACTATTAGAAAGGTACAACCTTCCAAGACTAAACAAGGAAGAAATAGAAAATATAAACAGACCAATCACAAGTAATGAAATTGAACCTGATTAAAAATCTTCCAACAAACAAAAGTCCAGGACCAGATGGCTTCACAGGTGATTTCTATCAAACATTTAGAGAAGAGTTAACACCTATCCTTCAGAAACTCTTCCAAAAAATTGCAGAGGAAGGAACACTCCCAAACTCATTGTTCGAGGCCACCATCACCCTGATACCAAACCCAAACAAAGATATCACAAAAAAAGAAAATTACATGCCAACATCACTGATGAACACAGACAGAAAAATCCTCAACAAAATACTAGCAAACAGAATCCAACAACACATTAAAAGGATCATGCCAAGATCAAGTGGGACTTATCCCAGGAATGCAAGGATTTTTCAATATCCACAAATCAATCAGTGTGATACACCACATCAACAAATTGAAAACTAAAAACCATATGATCATCTCAATAGACACAGAAGAAACTTTTGACAAAACTCAACACCCATTTATCATAATAACTCTCCAGAAAGTGGGCAAAGAGGGAGCCTACCTCAACATAATAAAGGTCATATATAACAAACCCACAGCAAACATCATTCTCAATGGTGAAAAATTGAAAGCATTTCTTCTAAGATCAGGAACAAGACAAGGATGTCCACTCTTGCCACTATTATTCAACATAGTTTTTGAAGTCCTAGTCACAGCAATCAGAGAAGAAAAAGAAAATGAATCCAAATTGGAAAAGAAGAAGTAAAACTGTCACTGTTTGCAGATGACATGGTACTATACATAGAAAATCCTAAAGTTGCTACCAGAAAACTACAAGAGCTTATCAATGAATTTGGTAAAGTTGCAGGGTACAAAATTAATACACAGAAATCTCTTGCATTCCTTTACACTAACAATGAAACATCCATAAGCGAAATCAAGGAAACAATCCCATTTACCATCACATCAAAAAGAATAAAATACCTAGGAATAAACCTACCTAAGAAGGTAAGAGACCTGTACTCAGAAAACTATAAGATACTGATGAAAGAAATCAAGGACAACACAAACAGATGGAGAGATATACCATGTTCCTGAATTGGAAAAATCAACATTGTGAAAATGACTATACTACTCCAAGTTCTACAGTAATCAAATCAGTATGGTACTGGCACAAAAACTGACATAGATCAATGGAACAGGATAGAAAGTTCAGAGATAAACTCACACACCTATGATCAATTAATCTAAAACAAAGGAGGCAAGAATATACAATGGAGAAAGACAGTCTCTTCAATAAGTGGTGCTAGGAATACTGGACAGCTACATGTAAAAGAATGAAATTAGAACACTCCCTAACACCATACAAAAAAATAAACTCAAAATGGATTAAAGACCTAAATGTAAGACCGGATTGTATAAAAATGTTTTAGAGGAAAACATAGGCAGCAACACTCTGACATAAATCACAGCAAGATCTTTTTCTATCCGCCTCCTAGGGTAATGAAAATAAAATAAACAAATGGGACCTAATTAAACTTCAAAGCTTTTTCACAGCAAAGGAAACCACAAACAAAATGAAAAGACAACCCTCTGAATCGGAAAATATATTTGAAAATGAAGCAACCAACAACGGATTAATCTCCAAAATACACAAACAGCTCATGCAGCTCATGCAGCTCAATATTAAAAAAACAAACAACCCAAACAAAAAATGGGTGGAAGATCTAAATAGACATTTCTCCAAAGAAGACATACAGTTGGCCAAAAAGCACATGAAAAGATGCTCAACATTACTAATTATTAGAGAAATGCAAATCAAAACTACAATGAGGTATCACCTCACACCAGGCAGAATGGCCATCATAAAGAAATCTACAAACAACAAATGCTGGAGACGGTGTGCAGAAAAGGGAACCCTCTTGCACTGTTGGTGGGAATGTAAACTGGTGCAGCCAATATGGAGAACAGTATGGAGGTTCCCTAAAAAACTAAAAAGAGAGCTACCATATGATCCAGCAATCCCACTCCTGGGCACCTATCCAAAGAAAACCATAATTCGAAAAGATACATTCACCCCAATGTTCATTGCAGCACTATTTACAATAGCCAGGACCTGGAAGCAACCTAAATGTCCATTAACAGAGGAAGATGTGGTACATATATACAATGGAATATAACTGGGCCATAAAAAAGAACAAAATAATGCCATTTGCAGCAACATGGATGGACCTAGAGATTGTCATACTGAGTGAAGTAAGTCAGACAGAGAAAAACAAATATATAATATCGTTTATATGTGGAATTTTTTTTAAAGGTACAAATGAACTAATCTACAAAACAGAAATAGAGTTACGGATATAGATAACAGACTTATGGTTAGCAAGAGGTAAGCAGGGGAGGGATAAATTGGAAGATTGGGATCGACATATATACACTACTATTTATAAAACAGATAGCTAATGAGAACCTACTGTATAGCACAGGGAACTCTACTCAATACTCTGTAATGGCCTATATGGGAAAAGAATCTGAAAAATAGTGGATATACGTATAACTGATTCACTTTGTTGTACACCTGCAACTAATACAACATTGCAAATCAACTATACTCTAATAAAAATTAAAAATATATATAAACGTATAAACAAAAACAAAAAAACAATTTTATTCTATAGATCAGCAATTAACATTTGGAATTTAAAATATGAAAAACAATATCATCAAAATATGAAATATTTGCAGTCATTCCTTTTACTTGAACTATAGATTCAACACAATCCCAAATATAATCCTAATAGGCTCCTTTAGCAGACATTGACAAGTTTATTCTAAAATTAATATAGAACACAGAGACTTAGAATAGAAATAAACAATTTTGAAAAAGAACAAAGTTGAATGACTTATTGGACTTAGTTGACAAAGCTACAGTAATCAGGGAGTGGTTTTAGCATGAAGGTAAGCGTACAGATCAAAAAAATAGAGTGTCCAAAAATAGACCTACACATATAAATCAATTTATTTCAATAAAGGTACCAACATAATTTAATAAAATTAATACACTATTAGGAAAATTATATTCATCATTTTCCAAGCAGCAGCAGCTGGAGATGGGAGGTAGAAGAACCCCTCTTACAGACCGACAGATTCTGCCATAAGGAGTAAAATAACTGCCAAGAGGTCACAGATAATTGGGCAAGACTGAGATTAGTTTTGCAATCGCCAGCCTTCCTGTACTTGATTCAATTCACTGGGTCACTCTTTCCCTAGATCTGATTTAAAGTAGCATATTAAAGTTTTTCCAACTGACTTGTAGATAATTAGCAGCTAAACTGCAGTTATATTTTTAAAAATACATATATGGGAAGAGCAACATAAAAAGAGGGAGAAATTCTTTTCATTTTAATCAAATGGATTTAGGGTTCACTAATCTACTTCATTGTTTGATAATTGAACTTCCTGGAAGAAAAAAAAAATAATGTACCCATTCATTAGATCTAACCTGCCTCAGTTATGAGTGAAGGCCCCTTAACAGAAAATTGATTTGTTTTATATGATAAATAAGTCCATCTATATATAGAACATACACTTTTGTCAAATACATTATCTCTAATCTGAGTTATTTTTAATTGCACAAGCTCATTTTGGTAGAATCATTTCTTAATGAGACTTAGCTTGAACTGAGTAAGAAAAAAATCCTAGATTTGTTTTAAAGTAGCATATTAAAGTTTTTCCAACTGACTTGTAGATAATTAGCAGCTAAACTGCAGTTATATTTTTAAAAATACATATATGGGAAGAGCAACATAAAAAGAGGGAGAAATTCTTTTCATTTTAATCAAATGGATTTAGGGTTCACTAATCTACTTCATTGTTTGATAATTGAACTTCCTGGAAGAAAAAAAAAATAATGTACCCATTCATTAGATCTAACCTGCCTCAGTTATGAGTGAAGGCCCCTTAACAGAAAATTGATTTGTTTTATATGATAAATAAGTCCATCTATATATATAGAACATATACTTTTGTCAAATACATTATCTCTAATCTAAGTTATTTTTAATTGCACAAGCTCATTTTGGTAGAATCATTCCTTAATGAGACTTAGCTTGAACTGAGTAAGAAAAAAAAATAACTGTATAAATGCCTCATTTGTTCCTGCTCATTTGAATAACAGCCAAAGTAATACTGTCTCAAAGAGATGTTTTTTCCAAATGTGGTTTATGCAGTAGTAAGTTATTGATGTTAACATTTCCAGTCATTATTACTACAAAGCTAAATATCACCAAAATCCATTCATTTCTATTTGACACATAGGATATGGGCAAGGTTGGGAGGCCCTACATTGACATATTACATTTCCCTTTATCTCCTCCTCAAGTCCATGCAGTTTAATTTTCATTGCCTCAGACTTTGATAGTGTGTCAATTTTTAAAATGCTCTTCTTCCCAAATAACTAAAATACAAAAATAGTGTAAAGAAGGAAAGTTATGTTATTACTGACTGCTTTTTAAATACAAAGGCTGTTATTGCTGACAGATGGATTTTTGTTCTGAAGAGCTTCATCTTCCTCTTCTTTCTCCTGCCAACACAAAATTAAGCTTTGGTAATTAAATATTTCAGTGAATCTGAATTGTGAAAAAAGCCAGTTTGGACCTTAGACCATTTAGCATTTACTGCCCATGAGAGATAAAGGTAGATGCTTTAGTCTGAACTATGTTAACTGTCTACAAAGCAATTCCAAGATACAATTCTAAATCCTCCAATGTAATCTGTGCCCACAGGATCAGGCAGGAATTCCCTGCTGTATTTATTTATATTATTTCACCAAATATGTAAGCAAAAGCCTTGAACATCTTCATTTTAATTTTCCCCTTTAACTAATTTTATAGGGATCAAATTGAATTTAGTATTTACTGTTCCCATTATTTTACATTTTTTTTTTTTTAGAAATGGGCAGACTATCATGGAGTAGGGAGAAAACGAAGTACAATGCATAGGAATATATGGAATCCACTGTATACAAAATTTTTTGCATACTGTTGAAATTGAGACATTTTTGAATTGTGTCTCCTGGCTTGCTCTGCCATTATCATCATCACATAAGGGAGATGAGTCATCATTAATTAACTAACCAAGCACTAAGGGTGGCAGTAAAGACCTTCCAAGAAAAGGACTCAACTACTGGAGTCACTAAACTCCAAGATTCAAATAACACAAATATGCATTGGCAGAGTAATGTGTACATCACACAGTAGCTTGTACCTTTCTACTGGATTACACTGGCCATTACTTCATATGAATTTCCTAACTAGAGGGAACACATTGTAAGAGAATGCCAGTGGAAATCACATATGTATTTCAGAAAAAAATTCTACCCCAGAGCTTGCTTTTTAAAATGACAAACTAGGACTTCCCTGGTGGTGCAGTGGTTAAGAATCTGCCTGCCAGTGCAGGGAACATGGGTTCAAGCCCTGATCCAGGAAGATCCCACATGCCGCAGAGCAACCAAGCCCATGCGCCACGACTACTGAGCCTGTGCTCTAGAGCCCACGAGCCACAACTACTGAGCCCACGTGCCACAACTACTGAAGCCCACATGCCTAGAGCCTGTGCTCCACAACAAGAGAAGCCACCACAATGAGAAGCCCATGCACCACAACGAAGAGTAGCCCCTGCTCACCGCAACTAGAGAAGGCCTGCGTGCAGCAACAATGACCCTATGCAGCCAAAAATAAATAAATAGATAAATTTATTTAAAAAATAAAGTGACAAACTACCAGAATCTGAAATCTGTCCTTGCCATGATGATAGAAACCACCACACTGAGATGCTGAAGGGTTCTTCTGTACTGGTGAGCCAGTCCCCTCAGTTGCCAGTCTTTATAAATGTCTTCTTCTCTCCTCTAATCTGTCTCTGATTCTTCTATCTAGTAAAACTGGAATTGTGCCTGGTTTTGACTGCACTGGGCTTGCTGGGCATTTGAGAAAGCCCTCTCAATTTGAGAGTTCCCTATTACCACCTGGAATAGAACATTATTAATTATAGGTTGCTTATTATGAAGTATATTTTTTCTCCCAGAATTTAATTATCAAAATTGCTTAATCAGCAACCAATATAACATGATGGTTATTTTCTCTGTTATAGCACAATTGAGAGCTCTGGGAATCCATGGATCCTGATGCTTCAAAGGGTTTTGTAAATAGCACCACCTAGGGACTAGGCCACATGCATCATGTCACGTCCAGAGAATTCCTTCAAGGCTGCTCTTTGTTGTACCCAGTATTGGGGTACATTGCTTAATCAATCCTGTGTTACAATGTGGAATTGCTGCTTTGGGCGTTGGGGTCGGAGAGGGCAGCAAGGATCACCTTCTTATAGGTTAAGAATGAGAAAGTAGCCTTGTCAGAGCAGGAACAGACAGCTATTTGGTACCAGGAGTCAGAATTTGGATATCAGCTGTTTAGAGGGACTGTCTGAGAAAGCTGGCTACCCAACTCCTGGAAGCCTCATGGCCTGTAGGATGCTGTCAAGAGTCCATGGGAAGCTGAGTTTAGATGCAGTCCCTTGCACCAGGAGAGGGGAAATAGGCTGTGGTGTCCCTGCTGCCTTATTGTCCAGGTAACCCACACTGAGCCCGCAGGGACCCCTTTCAGAAAGCTCTGCTCACAGAATGCACATTCTGGTCAGAAGAACAGTCCTAAGCAAAGCATTTTATGATGTGGTTTGGGGAAATAAGACAACAAAGCTCATGTTAATTTCATTTCAAGAGTTGGTTCCAAGACTTACTCATGACTAAACCTTCAATGATAAAAGCAACATTCTGGTAATCCCCAAAACAGACAGGTCCTCAACTACAAATGTTTTACCATCAAAATAATATTGACTTACTACTATCTGCAATATTTACAAAACACAGCAGAAAAATCCATTAAAAGATAATTCTGTCCCCAAAAATACATCCCATTAAATTCTTTAAGAAACGTTGACTACTTTAGAGCCACATGCACTCATCTGAGTTGCCCTTTTGATTCAAGGACCAGAATACTACTTACTAGCAAACTCTTTGCCAGCACCACAGTTGTGACTTAGTCATTTTTTGTTTCATTGTAATTTTCTATTTCTATACTAGTACATGTGTGTCTTTTCACCACTGACAGCTTGAGCAAAGAAAGATGAATTATTTTAGATATGCAGGAATTCTTTGTGGGTATATTGCATACCATTTACTGACATCAGGCAGATTGGAAGATTACTGGAGTAAATGATTTTATGTTTCTCAACACTCATGCATAAGTTCTATTTTATACACATCCATAAGGGAATTTTGAGTCCTACAGGCATTTCCTTTTCTGTGAAAATAATCAATCCAGTAAGGAAATAATTACCACCTAGCCAATTTCTTTTATAAATTTGAAATTGAATTGATAGTGTTTTCCAAAGTAAGCATGTATGTCTCATGTCACAAAAAAGGCAAATCATGTCTTTCAAATGGACACATCCAATCTTGAAATAGTATGTACAAAATCTTTCAGAGAGGTAATACAGAAAAAGTGTTAACATATTAGCAGAGTTTATGATGGACAGACAGCCATATTACAAACTATAAATGCATTATAAATGCATTCTATCTATTTATGTTTGAACCCTTCTGCTCTTAAACCAGCATGTTTCTGTGTCAATACACTGCAGCACAAGGCAGTGCTACATTGATGCAACTGTCTGTTAATGTTCTCAGATTTACTGAGGCATCCTATTACTGGAGTGATTAGGTTTCATGTACATGGTGCCATGGTGTCAGCAATGTTGATGTTGGCTCAGAAGCCATTCAAATTAGCATTGCTCATAGCATTTTTTATATAGTAAGATGTTACTCTTAATGGCAATACTGAAGAAAATACTTCTTCCACAGATGACATACAACACCCCCAACTGTCAGAGAAATGATTAAGCAGAGTATAAAGGCAGCATTTGGAAAACAAAGGGATGAAACATTAGGAATTATGCAATCATTTACAAAAGTTTGTTCCAAAATTCTTATGTTTATATCTTTATTGCAATTTTAGGCTGTTTGCATTACAAAGACATAACTCCTGTGTATGTGTTTTGGTTATTTTTTAACATCTTTATTGGAGTATAATTACTTTACAATGTTGTGTTAGTTTCTGTTGTATAACAAAGTGAATCAGCTATATGTATATATATATCCCCATATCCCCTCCCTCTTGCGTCTCCCTTCTACCCTCTTGCCTTTTGGGAAGTCTGAGGTCTTCTGCCAGCATTTAGTAGGTGTTCTGTAGGAGTTGTTCCACATGTAGATGTATTTTTGATGTATTTGTGGGGAGGAAGGTGATCTCCATGTCTTACTCCTCCACCATCTTTACAGTGCCCCCATGTCGGGTTTTATAGAGGCTTCTTTCAGACACTTACATAAGGAATTCAGTTTTGAAATACAAGTCATTCCCAAATTAGGCCGATGTTGTTTATTAAAATGAAATTCGTGCCCAAACCCCCAAATGGCTCTGGTGGTAATTAACCAAAATCAAGTACTGGAATATTGCAATTTTTTAAAACCAAGCTGACAATTTTTAAAAGGAGACAGTCACCCACTATAGATCAAATTTTAATGCATTTACTAAGTCTGCCATCATTTCAAGAGCTTTGTCACAAATCCTATTTTCCTAGTAAAGGAGAACAGTATCACATTAAAAGAAATCTCTTTAGCATGATATTTCTTTGCTGAAACATGTACTCATTTACATTAGCTCTTCAGTTCCAAATGCTCATTGCATTTTATAATATAATCTAATTATAGTAATCACAGTGTCTCTATAACACTGGTGAGTGGAAATGAGCATTCCCATTTTCCAGCTGAGTAACTGGGAAAAAAAAAAAAAGGTAACCCTTTTCTAGGGTTACTCAAATGAGAAGGAGCCTAAATACCTAAACAGATTTCATGGCCAAAACACCTGCAATTCCTAGAACACATCACATGACTCCTTCGAGTTTTTCTTCCATGAACTGTGTGTGAACAAAATCCCACCATTACATAGCACTTGAAGTTTACAGAAAACTTTAACGTATATCATTACACATAATCCTCACAACTGTGTGAAGGTGGGTATTTTTATACCATTTTGCTCATGAGAAAAAAATGGAAGTTTGAAAGAGATAAATTGACTTTTCTAGGGTCACAGATATGACAATTGGCAGAGCTGGGCTAGGTCAACTGGATTTCAAAAACAGCATTCATTCCTCTTCCCCATGACTACAGTTGCCTTGTCCTGAGTCTTCGCTATCTCTGCCTGTAAAAGGGTATTTTACACTTCAAGATCTATCTCAATACCACCTACCACACAAAGCTCCTAATGTTCCAACGTTCCCACAAGAAATCTGTATAAATATCTTACATACAATAATAAGATGTGGCTTATCTCTTTTTCTAGAATGAAGCAGTAAAATGAAAGAACTGGTGAGCCTTGCATATAGCACTTGTTCAAAGGACATAGATTGAACAAATGGATGAATTAATGAATGGAGTCATTAACCAAGGGAAAGAATTCTTTTTTTTTTTTGGTACGCCGGCCTCTCACTGTTGTGGCCTCTCCGGTTGCGGAGCACAGGCTCCGGACACGCAGGCTCAGCGGCCATGGCTCACGGGCCCAGCTGCTCCGCGGCATGTGGGATCTTCCCGGACAGGGGCACAAACCCGTGTCCCCTGCATCGGCAGGTGGACTCTCAACCACTGCGCCACCAGGGAAGCCCAAGAATTATTTTTTAATGTTTATATATCAACAGTCATAATAGCTGATAGGATGTTTAGAATATTATCTGCCCTCCCCTCCAGGAAAAAGAATATCTGTGGATCTACTCTGTCCTGAGGAGAGGAGAAGGCAGGCATGCTCACCTGTGGCAAGGAACAAGGTGGGAACTGAGTCCCAGTGCCAGGTGAGGGTGGTCCAGGATACCTGGCAAGTTCTGAACGTTCAAATCTAAGGGAGCAGGCAGGGGTAAATCCTGGATCCTACAAAACTGTATATACTCCTACCATATCAGAAGCTGGGCAACCAAGTATTTTTATGAACCAAGAGATGTTCCTCCTGTCTTCGCAACTTACCCACACAGGGTCCCAGAGCATCTTATACATCTAAATTGTCCTTAGTGTTCGCAGTCTCAGTCAGGCAGAAGTTAGGACAGAAGAGGCCTTGCATGCTTGTGATCTCACTAGACCCTAAGGTCTCTGATGACCAGGACTGTGTCTTGAACACCACTATGTTGCCAGTACAAAGCAAAGTGCCTTTAGGGATACTCAACACCTTTAAAAATAAATAAATAACCAAAGCCCAGATTACCATAGAGGGGGAGGGGTCCCCTGTGGTAAACCAAGTTGTTCTCCTCCCAAAATGCTTTGTGGGAAGAGATTAGCTTAATAATTTTCCCATGGCATCCCCTGGCCCTTCATCTTGAAGAAAGTGAAGCCTTGTTTGTCAGCATGCATACAGTGATCTCTCAGATGCAGACATACATTAACTGAACTCACAAAACTGATAAATAAAACTAGAGTGATAAGTGATTCATTTTAGTATAAAATCTACTTGATTCCGTTTCTCAATTCTAGCTGGCACATTATTTCCCTAAAGACAAAACATATTAGAAGTCCAATTATAATCAAAAGGTTCCTGAACGAGAATACAACTGAAAACTTGTATGTTCATATAAAGCCACCATCTCCTATAAGGAAAGTCTTGACAGAAGGAATAGTCAAAATCATTGGCCAAAGATCTTTTTTCCACTTACCAGACTGTGCCAACATGGATCTAGTCTCCATTTACCTTCCTAAGTCTCCTTTTTCTTTGTCCTGGAGGCTGTTAGTGCCCTCTTGCCATAGATTCATTGTTTTCAATTGGTATTAATATACTTCAATGAGTTACTATCAAGTCTTGGAGACCTAGAAGCTAGTTTGCCTCTTTGGCAGTTTTGTGCGTTTCTCAGCTCAATTGACATTAAAATTTTACTCTGTGAGCAGGGAGGGCAATTAGATTTTCCTCACTTCAAATTTCCTAAGGGAAGCCCCACTGTATAATGATGTCATAACAACAATTAGATAAAAGAACAACTAATAAGATAAAAAAATGTTTCCCAGCAGGTAGAAAGTCAAACTCACACAATGTCAAGAGAAGCCTAACTGCTTCTGAGCCTTGCCTGAGTAGGTGGTGCTCTCCTGACATCACAGATAAAGCTAGTTGACTCACCCTGCAGGCAGATCCAGTCCACCCAGGTCTGTGATCATAGGCAAAGGAGATCAAAGTTCCTGCCCCACATTATGGGTTTCTGCACCCCTTGTTGTTCAGTTCTCTTTGAACCCTTTCTAGAGTATGAAAACTGGGCATCTCACATTGCTAGACACTGTGTCCCCACGTGCTCTAATATCAGATGCTTGGTGACAAGGGACACAAGCAGCCTGACATTACCCTATAGGGAGGGACCTGGGGGAAAAATACTTTGACCTCACTTTCCTCCCTACTTCTCTCCAACTTCCCTCTATTCTCCTCCTGTCAGTCTCTTAAGGTAAAGATCAAGATGGAGAAGGATCCAAGAGGCAAATAGAACCTATCTGAAACGGTAGATAAAAACACAAATAAGCAGTGGGACTTTGGTCAAGTTCCTTCTCTAGACATCAGTTTCCTTACTTTTAGAAGGAAAATAACAATACCTACAGAATTACTGTAATAAATAAATGAGCTAGTTCACAGAAGAGTGTTTAGCAAAGCACCTGGTATACAGTAAGAGCTTTAACTATGCCTGCTATCATTGCTGCTGGTGTTATTATTATTGCAACCACTACCCCAATCCACTCCTCTGCCCCTTTCACTTTGAACAATCCTGCCAGTTACGCTCCATCTTCCTGAGGCTGGATTCTTGTTCATAAATCCTGGTTCCAGATTCCCCATAGTTGGGGTCCACTAACAATGATCACATCCTTAACTTCCCTGATAAGAACAGCTTTACTGAATTACCCACTGATGAACTGTGCTACACCTGCTGAATATTACAATCTTTTTTATTATAAGGTTAAGTAGGAGGAGTCCCTAGGTTTGGGACTTACCAACCCCATGTCTTTGTCTTAACTGGCTACAGTTGATATAATCATAGCCCAAGATTTAACAAGGACAAGAGTTTTATTTTTAAATCCTTGGTGTTATTCAGAACCATTACCTTATTATTTAAGAGTGACATTTAGAGAATGAAAGAATGCACCATTAGGAATTATGGGTCTGTATACAAATGAACACAAATGCAAACACAAAATGCCTTGGTCACTCCCTGTTTCCTTCCTGAGTCTATGGTTTATGGGTGAAAGCTTCACTGGCTACAGAAACCGTTCTGGAAGGATCACTACCACCTGCATAAAAGTTTGACAGTCAAAACATATTAGGTGATTGTTGGCCATAACTTATTGAAACTATGAGCATAAGTGGAGCAAAGCTGAGACCTGAGGATTGTTCTGAGACTGTGTACCAACAATATATTTGAATCCAGTAATTCACTGTTGCCAGCTTAGGATGGCTCTATGAAGCACTTTAAACTCTGTTGCTGGCTAAAATGGTCATTTGATGGGTGAGAGGTTTTTGTTTTATTTTCCAACAGGTGTATTTGTTTTCTTTCCTTCACAATAAGATTCCACTTTTGCTTTTCTACCCTCAAAGCCATACTCTGCTCAGCTTGGGGTGTTAGTGATATGGAAAATGATTTTATTTTCAGTCTAGGACTGCACCCTCCAAACGAAGCAGAAGGGCTGGCTTTGTTTTCTCAAGGACCAGGAATTTAATAGAAAGCCGAGCTGCCCGTCACAGGGATGAGAAAAGCGTGAATCTGAGAGAAGAAGACATCTATCACTTAAGCTGGGCACCTGAAAGTGCCTAAATGAACATAATTTATACCCCAGGATTTCTCAGCTTGATTTAATTTCTTGTGCTTTAAAAGGCCGGCTTAATGTGATATATTTTCCATGGAAGGTAAAATTACAGAATGGTAATTGGGAGCACATAAATAACAATGTCTATAACAAAGGGTAATCAGAATATGTGAAATCCTCCAATGCTACTGATTCCTGGCCTAAGGCCTTGCATGTATCTTTGCAAAGTTTCAATGTGTCCCGTGAAATAAACCAAAAAGAAAGAGTAATTATGAATTGTATTGATGCTGTGATTCACAGTAAGATCACATCCTTTGAAAAATGTAAAACGGCATTATAATTTAAAGTTTCTTTAGTGTGTATAAACAACATGCAGGAATATATGAATTTAAGCATTTTTAATCTGGAGAAAAACAGCTATTTCAGCAATCTGTCAGTAACTCAAATGAATTCTGTGGCCCTTGTTTAAGGGTTTTAAGTGGTGAAGTAATCACTCGAAACTAATAGGATTCTCCTGTAAGCATGCAGAAGTGTTGCTCACAGTGTTCTAAAACACAGAATCTAGAGGAGAAATGTTTTCTGTCCCTCATAATGCAGCAGCTAGACACTAATCAGCTGTGTGATCTTGGACCATTCACTTAGCCTATTCTTCAACTGCAAAATAAGAGGTTTGGGTAAGACCATCTTATATTCCCTTATAATTATTAAGTTATAAAATTCTAGGGTACTTATACCTGACTTCCCGTAGAGTGGCAGGACAGCCGAATTAGCTTTTTTTTTTTTTGAAGCTATTCTCAATTTCATGCAAACGAAGTTCTAAATTTAACAATTATATGCTGTATTTTTGGTGAACAATTTGGTTGACAATTTCTTTATTAATTACCTAAGTTTTTTCAAAAGCTAAAAAAGAGCTCAAGTGTCTTCTCCATAACCAAAGATGCTCAATTCCAATGCATATACGTCACTATGCTTTGGACCATGTCACCCCAACATCTTTGGTATAGTTGAAAGACCCCTAAACCAAAGGCACTCAACCTTACAATGACTTACACAGCCTGTGATGTGTCCTAGAGTTAAACATCTATTCATTGTAGGTACCCCATGCTGAACCATAATTATCTGTCCTGATTAGATCTCTTCTCCTGAGAAACTTGAATAAAAATAAGAGAGGCACAGAAGGTATAGTAGCACAGAAGGAAAGACACATGGAGAGTTTGCAATAAACAGGAGCCATGAGACAGGAGGACCCGTCAGTAAATGGAAGAAGGTACCCTGATGCCAATTGATAGCAGTAACAGAAGTAGAGAAAGAACTGCAGAAAGTATAAAACTGGGATGGGCATAATTCATTACTAGAATTATTGTTGGACCACTAGAGCAGCTTGAATTCTTACTGAGTTCCAGTTCTCCGTGAGGCCTGATTATGTATCTTCTGAGGCTGTTCAACACTTCCTTGACTCCTCTATGTGAATCCAGACCAAAAACTCGTATCGTGAAAAGAAAACTTCATATCTTTCTGCTCCTTGCAACCTGAAAGAGCATAACACAAGTAAGTTTCAATAAGTGAAATAAGTCAGAGAAAGACAAATACTGTATGGTATCACTTATATGTGGAATCTAAAAAAATATAGCAAACTAGTGAATACAACTCAAAAGAAGCAGACTCACAGATATAGAGAACAAACTAGTGGTTATCAGAGGGGAGAGGGAACGGGGGAAGGGCAGTTAAGAGGGGGTAGGCTATTAAGAGGTACAAACTATTAGGTATAAAACAAGCTACAAGGATATATTGTACAACACAGGGGATTTAGCCAATATTTTATACCAACTATGAATGGAGTATAACCTTTAAAAACTGACTCATTACATTGTACACCTGTAACATATAATATTGTACATCAACTATACTTCAATAATATATATATATAATGCAAATAAATAAATAAAATCAACCTGTTGTATCTGGTCCAAAATGGGCTTATTCCTGAATATGCAAAAGCCTGGTGTAACTCAGCAACAACAGGCAGAAGGGAGTGACGGTAAAGCCCACATCAGTCCATATTTCAGGTTATAGAAAGCATTTTAGTAAAGGTATAAGAGGTTAAGTAATCTAAAACTGAAAACTAAAAGTTTATATGAGATGAGTATCTATAAATTGCATTTATCCATGCTATTCCTGTTCAGCATTTTCAGGGATATTCACGATTGAGGTTTAATGAGATTATTTTGTAAATGGAGTTTGGCTAATGTTATTATTGCTTTCATGAAAGCCTGGTATCAGCAGTATGGTTTATCATTCCCTACCAGAGAATGTTAGAAGAACTGTATAAATTAAACCGCAGAATGCTTACTCTGTATGCTAGTTGCCGAAGCATTTATCAGCATTCTAATTAGAGTCCTGTTTATGAGGCCGAAAGAGCTCAGGGCCAACTTCTCATGTAGCTCCTGTTGGTGGGCATAGTTTCCAGAAAAGCATGGCTACATCTGGCATGTACCTTGTAGTGCAGGATTGATAAATTTTATTCATTTTATAGCTAGCAGCAATTTTGCAGGCAGTATCTTTCTGAAACAGTGGATTCAGTACAAATAGCAATGTAGCTATGATATGGTTGCTCTGTTTTATCAAGTGGAAAACTTTAAAAGGAAAACCTGGGTGATGTGAATATCCCTGTAAACTGTGTTTAATGCACCTTTAAATGAAAGGAGAGGAGTTGGTCACAGAAACAAAAGCACTCAGTACATCTGTCTCCCCAATCTGATGCAAAGCAAGACTCATGGGATATCAGGAGAATGAAAGTCATCATCATAGGGCCATTTCAGGAACCACGGAACTCAGAACAACATTTTGACAAATGGGAAAAAAAAGGCAATGCCTTCTCCACTCTGATTTAGTTTGTCAGTCAGGCAGTCTGCCAACAACAAACTTATTTGTTTTGCCCAGCATAATTGCTAATTTGAGGATGAATGTATTTTCTTTTTCCTTCAGTCCATCTAGTCTTATATTTAAGCTGGGATTTAAAACAGGGGTGATTAAGGTCATACATTCCTCACAATAAAAGATGACTAGTTTTTATTGTCCATAAGGTGAGATGCAACTGTAGCTGATGACCAATTTCATTCATGTATTTAGAAAGATGAATGGCTCTGGCTGGATTTTAAAATCCTTAAAGGGACAATGCTATTTATCCAGATAATTACTCTATGAAAGGTACAATGAAAACTTATAACAGTATCTTGCCCACAGCTATCAATACTGTGGTCCCCAAATGACCCTTCCCATTACATCTTCTGCAGAGTTCACAGTGATTTACATGAACGATCAAAGAAGATTTGAGAAGCCTGAAGCAATCCTCTCAATGTTGCCTAATTGGTAGATGTGGTAAGCACTGATGATCCTGCACGTTGGTGGTGTTGGAGGCCAATAAAGTATTTTCTAACTGCATTTTTCAATCTTCTCACAAACGTCTCACACAAAAACGTAATTTGGGGCTAAAGAGAACCACAAAATATTGGGGTAGAGATAGGATGCACAAAATGAGGAGAATGGTCATTGATAAAATGCTGTGTTGTTCTGTGATGAATTTTCACCTTACTCTGAATACCAAACTGACCAGGTCAGGCTAATACAAGTCATCATCAAATGGCAAAAAAAATTCAGAGTTATAGAGGGGCTTTTTGTTGTTGCTATATGATGGTGAGGATGGTCAAAGGTCTTAGTAAAACACTTCAGAACAAAGATTCAGTCCACAGTGGAACTTTGGTTTTGGGAGAAACTTTGTTCTCCCTCCATCTTTCATCCATGACCTTTACCCACCATTTTTATCCTAGCGAATTCCGGTTAAAATAAATATCAAAAGAATGTACAGCCTAAGAGGAGTACATGGAAAAAGAGAAGGAAACATCAAAGCCAATCTCTCTCCCTGCTGGGGGGGCTGGGGGATTTTTTTTAAATTCGGCTGCTGCTCTATCTTTTGTTCCTCTATCCCTTTACTACAACTTAGTATTAGCAAATACATCTATAGAGAAAAAGACAATACTTTTTCTCCTGATTTAGCACCTTCCTTGTGAAAGATGTTCCACAATGCATTGCGGAGGGTTGAGGGAAAAGAGCAACCCAGTCCTTGCCCTCCAGACTTCTCAGATTAAGTTGCAAATGGCAAACTAAGATAAAAGGGTGAACATGAATACAGTCTAGAAAATGTAGAACAGGTTAGGGAGAGGTTGATTCCCACCTGGGAGATCCAAGAAAGCTAAATAAAAAAAAAACAACAAATTTTAAGTAGAGCCTCAGAGGATAGGAATTTAAGTAGTCAAAAGAGTAACAGACCATTCAGTACAGAGAGAAAGCATGCAAAAATTTTTTAACCAATATTTATCCAATTAAAGAATTACCTAATATGTATATAATGGAATGTAAATTGGTGCAGCCACTATGGAAAACAGCATGGAGGTTCCTTAAAAAATTTTAAATGTAATTACCATATGATCCAGCTATTCCACTTCTGCGTATTTATTGAAAGAAAATGAAAACACTAACTCAAAAAGATATATGCACCCTCATGTTCACTGAAGCATTATTTACAATAGCCAAGATATGGAAACAACCTAAGTATTCATCAATGAATATAATGTTATATCTCAATTATACCTCAATAAATGTAAATCTTTAAAAATAATTAACTTAATAAAAGTTAACTATTCACATAAGGCAATGTTAGAACAAATTTAGAGGAGGACATCTTCTGAAGTGCTGGAGAGCAGAGTATTAATAGCATTTTAGGGGAAATGTCTGAAGACAATGTTATAAAGAGAGACAATGACCCACTTTGGTAGACTGTCGTCCATCACCGCCTATGGGTATAGAAAGTATTTGAGGAAGGGAGTGATCTAAAAAGAAATGCCTTAAAATGTACCTACGGCAGTACTGTTAAGAATGGATTAGTACGTGTAGTGAATTACTATACCAGTTAATAAATTACTATAGTTCTGGTAAGTTTCAGTAAAATATTAAAAATAACCAATAATTCTTTAGTGTGTTAGAATTTACAAAGTTCTTTCACTCTCGCATACATTCTTGTTTGAATACAGCCTGGTATAGGGCAGAAAGGTAGGACTAAAAATAAAGCACAGATACGAGATAGAGGTTGAACTGAAAGATCTGACTACAGCCTGAATACGGACAATGGGAAAACTATCAAAGGACTTCGGTCTGAATTGAGAGCTATTCACCACCATCACCACCAACAACGTATTGAGGACATCCTAAGTCTTGGATCCTGTGCTAAAAATTTATGTTAGATGATCTCATTTAATTCTCACAGTTATACGTGGTCACCCCATTTCACAGATGAGAAAGCTGAGGTTTAGGGAATATTAAGAAGTTTGGGGCTTCCCTGGTGGCGCGGTGGTTGAGGGTCCGCCTGCTGATGCAGGGGACGCGGGCTCGTGCCCCGGTCCGGGAGGATCCCACGTGCCGCGGAGCGGCTGGGCCCGTGAGCCATGGCCGCTGAGCCTGCGCGTCCGGAGCCTGTGCTCCACAACGGGAAAGGCCACAACAGAGAGAGGCCTGCGTACCGCAAAAAAAAAAAAAAAGAAGTTTGTCCATCACATAGCTGGCAAGTGGCAGAGCCAAGACTTCTCTGAATCCAAAGCTGTCAACCACTTTAGCTTGTAGTAACTTCCATAATACTGGTCAGTGACAGGCATAGAAGCAAACTCTTTGTTTATATCCGCATGTCCTATGTAAGATATGCAGATCTTATAAAGAACTTAATTTGACTCTTTTTAGGTTATTCATTATTTGATTCAAGAATAAACAGTACTTTCTTTTAAAAATGAGCTGGGAGCCTTGTCAGAATTGTTTATAATGGCAACAGATCCCATTTAAAGAAACTGGCAATCTCTTGCCACACCAGATTTTAATTAAAAGGGTGTACAAAAAATGGGAAGCTTTCTGCCAAAATGCTGTAGCATTATAATAGAGTCACCTTCACTCCTGGACATTGTTACATGGAAAATCCTCAAGTGTCAAGGAAAGAAAACCATTTTCCTTTAACCACCTATTCACATATGACAGTATCTGTATTCCCAAAGTTATACACAGTCACAAAGTAATTTCCAACATGCCCGACTTTCAGCACTCCTGTATAAACTATTGTGGGGGTTTCTTCTGGAGCCTAACCTAAATCTTTCTGGCCAGTGGGACAACTTAGAAGGTTACTGCTTTAATCCACTATGTGGACCTTGATGGCATGAAGCAATTAATGACTTGTCCAGAAGTACCTGGTGATAGCATCAAGAATAAGAATGAAACTTTCTACTGCTACATCTTTTACAATGTGATTTTTATATATGTGTATACTTCAGATGGATTCTCTATGATTTTATTCTATGCTGTGCTTGAAATCACAGGCCAGTGAGGATTTATTCTTCTCTATGTATTTCATTTAATTACACATTCTCTAGAGAGAGGCTGTATTTGAAATGACCTAGGCAAAGGAAGGTTTAAAGGTGGAGAGTCATATTATTATGAGCGTTTACAGTTCCTAGTTAAAATGACAAATCCACTCAGTTACATATATTAAAGAAATGATGAGCATCTTTTTTCACAAAGTAAATATTATCATGTTTCTCATCTTGTCTTTCCTTTGTATGGTGTGTTACTTATTTTATACATAAATTTGTCCTGGAGTAAGAGAGGAAATAAACAGTATGCGTTAAAACGCTTTCTTTCCACAGAAAGAAAGCACTAGCAGCAGGGAAAAGCCTATTTAAAGAGTATTGTCATTTTGGTTGAGCAGGAAATGAATCTGCCACAAAGGGTTGGAACTCACTCTGATAGCATTGAAGGTAATTAAAATCTAATGGTAGAATCTAACCATTTAAATTGCAATTTAAATTGATCAAATAGGATTGAAATCAGAATACTTGACAACCTTAAAATGGGACTATAAGAGATTCACTGTGTGCATGTGAAATGTTTGCTTACTCCGGATTGAAATGAACATAGCATGGATGAAATGAAATAGTTTCTAAATTTATATGACTTTTCAATAGTAGAAAAAGGTGGTTGTGAGGATTTGCATCTTACAGTATACAATGATGACAATTGGCATAAAATTAAAAGCTTTCAATTACAAGCAAAAGATGATTAGGTATTTTCTGTTTATGAGATCTTATTATTCTAGCATGTATATTTTATTCCATAAAGTCTGAAGATGGGAGTTTTAAAATATCAAATTATATTTATTGCTGGCTTAACCTAAGTCTTCACTGTTAGGCTTAACAGTTACTCTCTCCAAGCACAGACAACTTAAAGTTGCAATGCATATGTTTCCACATGTAATTATACTATTTTTATTAAAATGTTAATATATTAGTTTGATGCATGAAGCAGAAAAAATGCCAGTTACATTTCTTATAGGAAATTAATAAAGCACAACAATACGGAATCTAATGGAAGTTTAGAGAGATTACGATTTGCCAAAGTGAATGTCAGTCTCCCAGCTTCTTGTTCAACATTCTTTCTAACATAAAACCAATTTTTACTGCTTTGCATATTACCTGAGACCCTGGGTACAACTTACTTTGTTATTGACCACCAGATGTCCAGTGTTGTTGAGGATATTATGCACTGCAGCTGCATCTGTCAGATTCCATCTTGTTCCAGATGACCAGGGAGAGGGTTTTCAGGCCTCACTGGCCATATAAAATCTAGATCTCTGAACAAGGCTGTGAATTAAAATACACTGAGAGAGTAAGTACTAACAATAAAAGACAGATATGGGTTAAATCAACTTTTATTTTCTATTTCAATTAGCCTTCTTTTAAATTGAAATTGTTTTCTAATTAAGGATTCTTTTATTGGTTGTATTACATTTATATGTACAGCCCCCCACTCCTACCCCCACACACTTACATGCATTTTTAAGAACCTTAGTTTCCTGAGAATTTTGTGACTCAAGGAAATGAATGCTTCTCTCATAGTAAAAGGCTCAACCACCACATAGCATAATCACATGACTTGAAGGGAAATCATTATACCAAAGGAAAAAAAGTTCCAACAGAAAGAAGAAAACCTAGGTCTCTGTGCATTAGGTTTACTGAAATTACAGACAAGCAAATGCTCATGAAAGACGGTGTATTTATGTATTTTTCCCATAGAAAAATAATGTTGAAATTGAGAGCTGTGTTCTTGCAAAGAGACTTGGCATAAAAGTAAGGCTAGCTTAGGCCAATGATATCATTTTAAAAAAGCATAAAATTCTTCCATATATTTAATACTAAAATTCTGCTCAGAGTCCAATAAAATGAGCATAAATATCCTATACACACTGATTATACAAGAGGGCACTCTACTCTATAAAGGCTACACGCTGCACATAAATAAAACCGTGCTATACTATAAATCAAAACTACTTAAAATTAATATGCTAGTTATAATAAAGTTTAAACATTTAATTAACAATATTTTTGCTTGCCTTCTTAGAAATTTTATGATTTGAATGGACTGGGTCACTTAAATTGCTGTCTAGGGAAGTTTGAAATGACTCTTTTTCTCCTCACTGGATTCCCCGTCTTGACCCACATGATCCCGGCTGTAAGATTCTGAGACTGCTCAGCAGACTATAGCGTAAGAGAAGGAAGCACGGTTAAGAATCCACATGCACTGGCTCCCCTGGAGGAGGTCAACCAACTAAAATTAAAAATCAAACCTGGGTCAGACTTAGACATGATCTGGGCTGGTGTAAAATTCCACGGGGAGAAGAGACCCCAAAGAGGAATCTTCCAATACTGGTGACACCTTTGGTCAGGAGCACTGCAGCTCATAATTCTAGTTTATAGCAGGACAGGACCTGGTAGCAACTGATAGGAGTAGAGGCAGAGAAAAGCGCTGTGCAGGCTGTCAGCAAAGTGAAGAACAAGTCAGGGATTAGAACTGAAGTCCAGTCATGAGAGGTGACAACAGGAAAGAGTGCAGCCTGATGGACACACAGATGTCCAGTGAGTTCCCAGAGATCCAGAGGCAATGAGTCTGAGAAGTAGCAAGACAAACTTAAGACCCTACCATCATGACCCTGATGGAGAAGGGGTCCCTATTACTGCCAGGTTCCTTGGCTCCAAAATGGATCTGTAGTAACCTGCAGTTCAGCAGCCTGAACCTCTAATGTCACTCAGTGCTCAAAAATCGAGTTCTTGTTTTCAGAGTGTAATCTTGGTGGTAGATAAACATTCTTTCCAACAAATAAATTTGGTAATATACAACACATTTACAGTAGTGTCTAGAGCTTTAAGTTTTTGAAAAAGAGGAAAACCTTCTGAACTTGGTCCTTCTACTTACTTATTTCATACTTGTTAAATAGTTTGTTCTTCTCACTCATCTCATCCCACTAAGA
The DNA here is from genome assembly GCF_003031525.2 of Neophocaena asiaeorientalis asiaeorientalis. Lineage (NCBI taxonomy): Eukaryota > Metazoa > Chordata > Mammalia > Artiodactyla > Phocoenidae > Neophocaena > Neophocaena asiaeorientalis. Next base: position 7,571,512 of record NW_020174703.1, on the reverse strand, counting down.
GCATGAAGGCTGCTAAAGAAAATACATATAGGAAGCTGGGGGGTGTGTTTGGAAAGGAGGAGCAGTAGTCGTACTCCTCTACCTTGACTCTATGCTATTTGGGGAGCTGTTTATGGTTTGATTATATGTGTAAGGTCTTGAGGCTTCTCATTTCACTTTTTGGAATCTCATTTACTATCTCATTTTATTTACAACACTCTAACATGGATACAGAAAGAATTATTATTATCCCTGTTTTACAGATTAGGAAACTAACTTGGAGTAGAAGTGGTAAATGAAATCTGTCTTCAAAAACCTGAGGCAGAGATCTACCCGTGCTCAAGTCCTTTCACATAGTAGATCTTCAAACATATTTTCTGAATGAATGGGTGAATAGATGATTTTTTTCCACTAAAGTACTATTTTTAGGGCACAGGTAGGATAAGGAAGAAAAGTGAAGTTACAACAGGGCTGAGGAATGAGGTTAACAGTAATAGCTAACATTAATGGCGTGCTTACTCTCTGTCAGTCATTTAAGAAGCACCTTATACTCATTTATTCCTTAGAACAACTTGTGAAGGTAAGTAGTAGTATTTTTCACATTGAACACATGAGGAAAACACAAAATATATTTCAGAGCTGGGATTCAAACCCAGGTATGCTGACCCACAGTCCATGCTCTTAACCTCCCACACTATGTAGAAACAAAATTAAGTCAGAAATCACAATAACGGCCAAGAACAGGTGCAACAGTGAGGAAATGAGGATAAGTGGAAGCTCTAATATCTACCAAGTGCCAGGCCTTTCCATAGATTATCCCTAGTCCTCAAATTAACCTGAAAAGTTTGTATGAGAATCTTCACTTCATAGGCAAGGAAGCTGAAGTTCAAAGAAGCTAAATGACTTCCTCAAGGTCATACAGCTAACAAGTGACAACTGATTCAAATCAAGTCTTTTTGATTCCAAAGCACAGGGTTTTCTTCTATATAGAATATTTCTAGAGACCAAATCTACACAATCTAGACCACAGAAATCTTCCATGTCCTGGAGCATTCTCTGTCCTTAAGGAATATGGTACAGAGGAATTCAGGGATGTTCATGTCTTTGACCAAAGAACCATCTTTCTCGATCTGGAATGTTCATCCCTTCACTAAGCATATAAAATACTAAACATAGATAGTAAACAAGGAGAAATGAGGGAGAAAGTACACCACTGCCCAGCCAGGTCAGCTGAATCATCCCTGGTGATCATAAATGATGGATAAGTGTAACCATTTGGGTCAAAGTGCTATACATAATAGAGGATTTCATAATAGAGGTGTATTTCCAGCTCTAGACACTAGGTAGTATGGCTCCTTCTTTCTGTTTGGGGATATACAGATACTTCCATATATCTGTGGTGATCTCTTTTCAGCTTTCTGGAATTGCCTTCAGTCTTATTCCAGAGCAGTGGTTCTCAAACTTTAGCATGCAGCAGAATCAACTGGAGGGCTTGCTAAACAGAAAATAGGGGGCGCCACCCCCAGAGTTTCTGATTGAGTAGATCTGGACTGGGTTCTGAGAAACTGCATTTCTAACAAGTTACTGGGTAAGACTGATGGTGAGGGTCAGGGGATCATACAACTAGGACTAAGGTTCTAGAGTTATTGTAAGTTTCCAATTTATTTCTCTTTACTCCAAACCAATGCCGGCCATAAGATATCAGCTCTCAGGAATAAGCAATCTGTTTTACAAACAATGTGCTCAATTCCTTGACTTCAAGGCCCCCAGGAAGCTCTATGTACTGATTTGCAGAACTTCTGCATTTCAGAGTCAGTTCCACATTTTCCCAGAGCATAGAAAGCACAAATAAAGATGATATCTAAGATAAAAGTTAAAAACAATAATGCCTATACCTTTGCAATTTATGCACAGGTCCTCAAAACTCAATTTCATCCTACATGGTTTAGATTCCCCGGGCTAGCCCTGCATAATCAATATAATCTAGAAAGCTTCACCTAATCAATACTATAGAACTTGTTCATTTTTCTGCCAATATCAGATAGAAATAAGGTTTTGCTCATGTTTTACAAATGAGTTTTTAAAAAAATTATTTTCATAACTTCACTGTGAGCCTTAGACTTCTCGTTGTCAGAGCTCAGTTAGGGAAAGCTGTAACTGTTTCATTTGACAGCTCCTTTGGAACAATTATTTAATGTGAGCATTGTTTAAATGTGAGAGGAGAATGCATATATCTTGGTGTGGTTTTAAAATTTAGCCTCAACATCTTACCTTCCATTTACATTTAAAACAGCACATTATTCTTTGCTTCTTGGCTTCCATTTAGAGTTAGCACAGAGTTCAGATATTGGGGGAAGTCATTTAAACTGAAGAGCGAAAGATAACACATTTTTCTTTCTTCAGATGGGATTAAGAGAATAACCTCTCTTTTTTTTTCTTTTTTGGACACCCAAATATCTTTTAAGGGGGGGAGGGGCAGTGGGGGGAGGGTCTCTCACTGCACATCTTGTTCATTGCGGCTGCTTCCTGAGTCCTGCGGCTTCATCACATGCGGCAGCTCGGGTGGGCTGGAGAAGGGCTCGACGCGTAGGGCCTCAAATGCTTCATCTGCTCAGAAGGCTAGTCCCACAGTAGCTGGGGCCTGAGGCCCTGATGTCTGGCTGGTGAAGCCACACTCGCCATTCAATGTCTTACCGTCGTCCGGAAGCTTGTCGTCCTTGTACAGCCGCTCGCTGCTAGTCCAGCGGCCGCCTGAGGATGTCCTCGACGATGCGCTTCAGCTCGAACACGGTGCTTGACTCCTTGGTGTCCGTGAATATGACGGTCTTGCCAGGAACGCAGCCATCGCAGCGGCTACTTCTCCCTCTAGACGCTCCAGAGCAGCCGTGTTCCGCCCCCTTCCCAGCAACCCGGGCGCTGGACCCAGCATGACCCGCGCCAGGGCGGCCCCACCCCGCGCCCCCAGGGCTCCGTGATTCTCTTAATCCCATTTAAAGAAAGAAAAGTGTTGGTTTTAAACTGAGGCAAAATGTGATCCCTTTGAACTCTACAGCTGACAATTTAGGAAAAACCACACAGTCTTCAAGGCATTATTTCAAACCCTCTGGGTATGTACAAAGTTACTTACACTGGTTGCCATTTTGAGGAAAGATCCCTCTTTGAGGAAAAAATTTAACTGAAAAGAGTTCATAAATTAGCGCGGGAAAGCTGCTACAACCTTTCTCCTCAAACCTGCAGGAATTCGGACCTTATAGCTGTACTTACAATGGAGTCCTGGCCACCCTTTCCAGGGGATACTGAGTAGGGCATGGAGGGAATGCCAAGAGTCTCCAAAGCAATTATCACTGTTCTGATGAGGTGATGGGGTGAGACGAAAATGCACAGGAAATGGTTATTTGTTTACTTCAAAATATGAGTAGTGTTCAACTAAGGGGGCTAATCTGGAGAATTTCTGTATCTGTTTCATATGCCAGGCAGTGACATTATACTTACTATGTACAAATAGCATTCATTACATGCAGCTTTTGTCAACGCTAAAGGGCAAAGGAAAAACAGATTATTAGTAAAAAAAAAAAAAAAAAAAAAAAAAAACTGGTATGTATTTTTTTCCTCAGGGTGAGAGGGAAAATGCCTGGATGTTGTTTTCAAACACCCCAGCCATCAACTCCAGAGAGCATGGACGAACATAATTTTCACTGATGACAATAATGAAGATGATAATGCTTTTCAGCATTTCCCAGAGCATAAACTCGGTTTAATGTGAGCCTGGCTGTATGACCATAACGAATGCTAGTGATATGGGAAAAACAAATGCACAAATGAAAAACAGTGAGTCAGATAGCTCATTCATTTCTGTCAATAGAATCCAGAATTCCCCAAATCTGCTTAGTGTCTGCCATTGTATAATCTTAAGTGCATTGCACACCATTTGCATGTTGAATAAAATGTTAGAATTGCTTTGGAATAAATAAAGCAGTTGCATTCCACTGTCTCTCAGAAAGATTTAGATTTTTGATTTCTTCCTACATGCTCATTAGATTAAGTGCAAAGAATTTTTTTTTCAGTAGATGATGTAAAGTTGAGAATTGATGCAATTATGTCAATAATATAGACAAAACACTTTCCTCAACTTCCAAATTACCAGACCACTAAAATTACTTTCTCATTTAAATTATCTGGATACTTTCTCAAAAAAAAAAAAAAAAAAGGAAAAGAAAAAGGAAAACATTCTAGAGATTAGTAGTATAAGAAGATTAATATCAAAACCAATTATTTTTCCTAACTGACCATAGTTAACTTTTCTATCAGTTTCCTTCGTGTCTTTTTTCTGTGTGAGCTCATATTATGTATACAGTTCTGTATTCTGCTTTTTTCTTTTCATGTTATAGCATAAGCATTTTCCATTTGGGTAAAGTCTTTTTATAACTGATTTTAGTGTTTACATATCATTATAGCACAGCAAAGGACCATAATACATCTAAGAATTCTGTATTTGGAAACATTTAAGTGGCATCTAATATTTTTTATTAAAAATAATAGTGATAAACATCCTTGTACATAAATCAATGTATCTCATGTTTTAAAGCTGTGAGTAAATGATGACATGACTTGAGTAACATAGGTTTAAGTCAGATCCTCTGATGATAGCTGGGCACATGGACACCCACAGTACATTTCTGAGACACCTGTGCTGGTAGTGACTAAGTCTGGCAAGTTAAATAATGAGAGAAAGTTTCCTGTGGCAGCTTCCAGGAAATTTCCTTAAACTATTGACGATGTGTGTATGTCCTTTGCCTCTATTTTTGGACCTTTCTCCATTTTGGACCACAAGACAAGGGCTACAGACCAGGGATGGTGAAGTGTGAAATAAGAGAAATTCTCATTATGGATCCATTGACAAACTGGAAAGAAAGCATTAAAGTTTTGATAAATCTTTTAATGAGATAGTGAATCACCTGTGTTCCATATTGCGTTTTGAGAGTGAGGGTGATGCAAAAACTAATTGTGATTTATCTTTATAGAATTTAAGAGAAATCACTGGGTTCAGTTCTCTCTCAGTGGGCATTCTGCCATCTCATTTTATGAACAACAAAATATATGTTAGCAAAACAATAGCTTTTAAAATAAAATCAGTTCCAATTCCCAAGTGGTAAATAATTTCTAAAGTTAGAAAACTACACGCAAAGGGAGAAATGGCTTCACGACCTGTATAACTTTGAGTCAGAGTTGCGTGAAATTGTCAAACCAAAACTCTCCCAGGATCTTCCAGTGTTAGTTGATTAGCCAAATGAGCAGGATTATTCAGTAATAGATTGTGCTTAGGGCATTGCTAACACAGCTATGCTCCTGATGAAAACTAACCTCAACATTTGATCCAAGTTCCCTTTGACTAAACCTCCATATAATGATATAACTTCTCTTTTCAACACAGAAAATGAAAGGGAAAATTGAGATAATTATGTTGGCAATTTAAGTAAAACAAAAAATATCCAGATACTTGAGGTAAAAGGGAATTGGAGGTTTGAACTATGCAGATAACAATCTGAGTTCTCAATTTCACTTCGCCAAGAATACAAAGCATTTTTTAAATGAAGTTTATTGAACAGAGATTTCCAAATATTGTGTCTAGTACCCAAACCAATTCTCTCCTTGCTATCTCAGCAAAAAGTGGTATTAATCAAGGCAATTTTAGTTCTCCTATATTATTCAAATTTGTAAAGATCAGGCAAGATATTCTCACAAACATGAAAGTATAACTTATATTTATCCAGTTTCCACTTCCTTTGAGTTTCTGGAGGAGACAAGTCACCATCATGAGAAACATGGGTAACAGCTACCAGAGATTTGTTTTTGTCTTCTACCAATGAACTTATGTCCTCTGAGAAGCTGCCTCTCCTCCCAGGGTTCAACACTTTCCTTGTTGCATTTGCCCCCTATTATCTCTGCTTTGCTGTTTTATGCTTTTAACTGCTTCTGGCCTGTTGTCATTGCTGATGACATCACTCACTCCACTCCTTGGCCACCCGCCCCCTCAATACCAACCCTGCAGGATGTAGGTCCAATCAGTACTTTGATGCCAGGCCTCCTTCTGCCCTGTTTCTCATGATAAGGAGAGATAATTCAGCATAATTTCCAAGCACATCACTTCCCACCCACTCATAGCCCTGTCTTTTCTCTGTTTGATCCATATTTTTAGCTAATATGAAAGAGGACCCTCTGCTCACAAGCCCTTACCTCCAGACATTAAATATTTCAAAGTAATTTCAAGAGGAGATTATCAAATTTTGTAATATTTTTATTTATTCATTCCCTTAATATGGCTGGGTTCATTAGGACGTTTTATATTTTAGTAGTGTGACACATAATAATGGTGTGTTTGCAAGTTTACCAGCTGTGATGGTTCATTTTGTGTCAACTTGACTGGGCCACGGGTTGCCCAGACATTTGGTCAAACATTATTCTGGGTGTGTCTGTAGGATGTTTCTGGATGAGACCTAACATTTGAATACATGAGTAAAGCAGACTGCCCTCTCTAATGTGAGTGGACCCTATTTATTCAGTTGAAAATCAGAATAGAACAAGAAGTCTAACTCTCCCATGACTACAAGAAATTCCTCCTGCCTGACTGCCTTTCCAACCGGGACACTGGTTTAGTCCTTCCTTTGGACTAGAACTGAAATAAGAGCTCTACTGGGGCTTGCGCCTGCTGGCTTTCAGTCTGGAAACACATCACCAGCTCTCCTGTGTCTCCAGCTTGCCCACTGCAGATCTTGGGACTTGTCAGCCTCCATAATACTGAAAGCTAATTCCTTAAAATAAATCTCTTTATATGCATACATCCTATTAGTTCTTTTTCTCTGGGGAACCCTAATACACCAGCCAATCCTGGTACTTATTTTGTTTACTACCCAAGTATATACTTTTCTAAATTACAAATTTGGATTGTTTTGTATTAGATGTCTCCCCAACTCGTAAATAATTGAGGAACTTCATTTTCAAAAGCAATTGATCTATGGTCAGCTTCCTGTTTTCCTTATAAATATAAAATGAAAGCAAATGTGTGCTAGCCTAATAGCCTCTATCATCTTGACAGAAGGCTCTCCATCCTGTTACAGTTCTCTCCTGCCAAGTGCTCTGAGAATCCTTCAAACTACACCTTGTGTGTGTTCACAAGTGTCTCCCATATACTTCTTCTCCTGCTCTTTTCTCACTTCTAGAAGTTCACTGCCTTACATTTTCCACAGCTAACAATGCCCCTTCATGAACCATCATGTCTGTGATGCTCCCAAAGCTAAGTGCCAATACCTGAGGACCCAGACTAGTACTCAGTTCTGTAAGATTGGATTCTCCCTGAGCGAGGAAAAGGATTTCTCCTCAACTCTTTGTCGTATTCCAAAACAAGGGGTGGCAGTCAGACCCTGACGGAACTGTCATGAGAGACTATGCAACTCTGGGCAGAAGCTGAGCTCCTGTCTTTCCAGTTTTTACTTTCCCCTCAAAGTTTTAAAAATCATAGGCTCAGTTTTAGTCAGAGCTCAGACACAAGGTAAAGTACTTCTTTACCCTCAGCTGGTCTCATGAATATGCTCCCAACACAGGGCTGCGGAAGTTCAATGTGGAGAGGGCAGGCTTCATCTAGCCTAGAGCTACTGCCCTTCCCTGCATTAGGCAGCTTATTTTAAGTTTAACCTTTCTTAATGTTTGTGAAAGTAGGAATAGAATGGTGAGAGTAGGATGGAGATATATCTTAAAAACAAAATAAATTTTTAAAAAATCAGTTTTAAAGATATCACTTACAATTATTTTATTGAACAATGAACAATCATCTTTTACATGTCATCAGATCTTACCCCTGAAATGCAAAAAACAGTTTGAGGTATTAAAACTGAAGGAATATTTGCACATATTTTGTAAGGTTTTCACACTATAGTAACTGGAATATTCAGTATAACTAAATACTACATATAACTGCAGGTTTATAAGAACAAAGCTATTTAAAGCAAACCTGGTTTGTCTCATTATAGCTTTGGACATCCCACTTATGTTATAAAGGTGGCAAAAAATAATATGAGATTTAAGTTACTTGCAAACTGATATGTGCATTATTCAGTTTTAGAAAATGGTGTATAGAATTTAACGGGTTAATAGCTGAAACAGTAACTATCCCCAAAGCACAAAAATCAAACTGACAAACCAGTTTCAATGATATAATGTACTATTCACAGGATTTAATCCTTGGATCAATGGCAATTCACTTAAAGTATCTAAAATAGATTTACCAGAATATTTCAATACTATCCCTGTACATGGAGGGTCACATAAGTAGCATGGTCCATATTTTTTTCTGTAAGGTTTCCCCCTTTAAATCTGTAAATAAATTGCTAACACTGATAAAGTTCAGAATGGTCACTTCAAAGTTATTTTGAAGTAACATGAGGAAGAGGAGATTGGCTTTTTAAGTGTTTGTGACTCTGTTATATTGAAGAAATTATCAGGAGACTTTTCAAAACCTATTTCCCTCTGACTGTGTCTATACCTCGAAAGAGAAAGTTGAGGCAATTATATAGCTAATTAGAGTAATATAAATACTTTCTTCTGAACTATTCAGGCAAATTGGAGAAAAGGTATTTTTTTGATTTGATGATTGATTTAATTATTAACATCAGAGCATAGACACTTCATTTGAAACAAATCTAAGCTTGCATAGTGATTTGCATGTAGTATAGTAAAATTAAGTCCTGAATAATAGGTCACAAACGTTGAATAACAATTAGTCTCTACAGCAATTTCTACAGTTATAAACAGCACTTCTAGTAGCTGCACATGCTAGGTTCTGGTGTTTGTCATTGAATTGTTTTATTTGTTCCATTGTGTAGATAGATTGAACAAAGGGAAGCTTGATTTTTTGGTAAGAATATAAGCTTAAAACTTGGCTTTTTAAAATTTTTTGCAAAACTGATAAAAAATAAAATGCTTCTTGCAGTTTACTATTAAAGGAAAATACTGTTTCTTCCATGGCAATCATGATGCCTTAAAGGAGACACCTGCAAAAGTAGGCCTCCTCCAGACTATGTGTTTTGTCTACATCAGAAATTTGTAAGAAAAGCGACATTTTTTTCATGGAGACTCCAACAAAATTCTGCAAAAACATTTAACCTGTTTCCTCTTTGTTCTAGGGTAAAAAAATGGAACTTAGGTTTTTAAAAACCCACATAGGAACGCTATGCTTGTGTGTGGGGATGATGTCCTCTCCCACAACTACTGTTTGTTTTCCCATGTAATGGTTCCTGAATTAAGAATAATCTTTGCAGTCTGGAAGCACAGCTGCAGTAGCAGCTGAGTGGTTTACTTGGGAGCAGAGGGAACACGTGTTGATGTTCTCACTTGAACCAGGAGAAAACTGATCACAGATTCTTCTATCAAATGAATAACGACCTAGTGTCAGTATGCTTTAGAGGTTAACGACTATTTTTAGTGTTTGCTACACAAATGGATGCTCCCTCCAGGTTAGGATACAATACCCAAGATTTGTATTTTTGTTTTTCAAATGAATGTTTTCAGACACGGAAATCAGCCAAAAACATAGGAGGTCATAGAATGAGAAATTAAATCTCAGGTGTCCAAATTGGCTGGTCCAATTAAAACCTATCCCCAAGCTGCAATTATCTGGAATAAAACAAAAAGCAACTTTCATTTCGGGACCACATATGCAAATCTAATTGCCATCACAGTAGATTTTAATGCTTAGGGGATAAAATTGCAACAAATTTATTTTTTTCCCTATGGTCACCTTTTATCTATAAAACCAATAATCAAAAGAAAATTGAAATGAAATGAAACAATGATGGATCCTGTAAGATCTAAGTCCTGAATGTTGTTTGCTTATTTTCAGTATACCCACGGGTGCCATACAAACAGACCTGACCACAAACGTAAGTGACAAGAGCAATATTATCAAAATTCTCTCACTATTGTCATACTAACAAGCTACACTGAAGTCTATCAAACCTACAAATATCAAATGCTGGCTGGCATTCAATTCAGATAGAACACTGACTGCAGTCCTGTAGAGCCAGTGAAGCCTTCTCCCGAGAGCAGGGGCCTGTGACAGTCAGTCAAAGACTGGGTTTCGTATGCCGTTCAATACCAAACTGGTGGGTGCTTTCCTGTGTAGAAGGGCCAGTAAGCACAGGAGGAGGGAAAAGCTCATGACTCCCAGAATGACCATTCCTGATATCAGTGCACTGGTGATGGCGTTCAGCTGGAAATGAGGTTCGTTTGGAGAACCTGCAAGTAATAAACACACACAATGGGAAGGTCCAGTAACAGATTTAACTCACCTTATCCCAATTTAAACCTGCAAAGCATCTGTCATCAGTATCTTATAGAATAATGGCATGAGACAATTATGCTACAATTTATTTGACTATAATTCAATTCAATACCCAAAGGATTGTATGGTTTAGAGGCCTGGTATCCCCCAGGCAGCCAAAAAAAGTCATCTATAAAATGCTCTAAAAATTGACCAACAGGTTGCATATGAGTTCAGAAATCCTCAGTGAACTGTTATTTAAAATATAACAAGCTTGTTAAACCAGAGCTCATTATTTTTAGCTGATTACAGTTTTGTAACTGATCACCAAAAAATACTTAACATTTAAAAAAATTATACTTTAATTTTCAATATATGTTAATTATCTTACCAAGCTGTGAATTGTTGGTTGGAGTCTCATCTGGGGGGAAGAAAAGAAAAAGAAAAGCAATATTGTGTCTCCAAATATTTATCTATGTCTGTTATAATTCTATAATTACTTTTTACTTATATATCCCCTCACCTTCACCCACAAGCTCCCTGGGAAAGGCAATAACGGAAGTCCCGCTAAACCGTCTGCTTTCTCATTTCCTGTTCCATGTGTCCAGGATTTCATCATCTATCTATTCCTCCAAGCCCACACCCTGCCACTGCCCTGGGCATACAAATAAAGTCGTAAAACATACTGTGCTGTATTCTTTCCTGCTGACTTTGCTTCATCATTATCTCTCCAGTCAGGTTAGTGGGGGCAGTAATTGTTAACAGCTATTACATTTTTTAGAGCCCTATAACCTGCCACTTATTATTCTGTTATAGAGAAACATTCATTCTTTAGTGCCACTCTATTTTAAGTGATGCCAATTTGCCCATTATAATCTGCAAAAAACATCAAGTTCCAAGAAAATAAATTCATACTTAATAACTAAATGAAAAGAAAAATCACTCCTGAACTTGAGTTGCAGTTTTATTTGCATCTGTTAAGTAAAAAACTGAAGCCATTGATTTTTTACTTTTCCCTGACAAACATAATAGATGCAATGAACACATTCACTTGGTTTCCCAGTTTTTGTTACCCATTTTGTAATCATATAGCAATTAACCCTTGAGCATACACAATGGGTGGATATTTGTGTTTAAATACATGGGTGTATATGTGCCTGTGAGTGTTTGTTATTTGAACCATAAAATGTGTACAGTTGGCTTTTTGATTCTGGAGTATACATACTATTACAATTAATATGTGTGTAATTTCATACAGTTTACAAAGTGCTGTCTCATATGTTATCACATTTAATTCTCATAATTGCCATATGGTTTAGATATTATTGCTACTCCCATTTTACAGATGAAGAAACTTCCATCTGTCATAGCCTCCATGATAATGTAAACACAGGCTTAAATAAAAGGTCAGTTTCAGAGTCCCTTTTCTAAAATAATATAAACTAGCAAGTGTGGAAATATTTTTAGTAAAAGAGATAAATATCTCAAACTATAAAACTCCAGGATTAGTATTTGAAATAGTTGATGGGAGAACCTGGTGAGATATTTATAAAACATCTGATGCCATTTCTTTTCAGACATATGGGTCTTGGCAGAAATGATGGTTCTGCTGTTTGACCCTGAAGTATAATGTCCAAAATAAATAGAGCACTCATTCATAGGATTCTTTAGAATGGTGCAGTGCATTGCTATAAGACAAAAAGAAAAAAAAAATACAAATTTTCATTATAAGACATCCTTAGGAAAATCCTAACCTCCAACCAATATGATCCTACAAGGACAATAGCTTCTCATGGAAATAGACGGGATGTATGCACTGTGATTAATTCAACCAAAAGATCTGTGTGCCCCTTTCCCAAAACAAGCTGCCTCACTGGAACATGGAAGAGAATATATAATGCTATAAAATTCCCTTTTAAAAGTTATTCTTTGCTTAGGAATTACATTTATTTGCTCTTAAAAAAAAGGTTTCTATTAAAGAATAGAAAGTTTCCTCCTATGTATCCCAAATTAAGCAAAAGTTCTATGATTGTACGCCCCCACTATTTTCTGCAATTTCAGGTTAACAAAAGAAGTCAGAATATCCACTCCTCTCTTACATTACCAAAGTGCTATTGTAAGAACAACATCCCAGCTGTCATCTACAAGGACTTGGCTGTGGACAAAATCTCTGTGTGGGGACAAAGATGCCAAATGAGCCACATCAGCTGCAGGCTCCAGGACTCTGAAAAACTGAAAGCATCCTACCTTTGGTAGATGGCTGAAATCAGAGTGTGTAATATTTGAATATTGTTTGGAATTGTACTCGATACTGAATAAACTTAGAATAAATTTATCTGTTATCTTCTGTTTCTGGTATCCTGCAGTTAGGATCATTGCAATTAAAAGAAAATCAAAGAACTGTCTAGAAAAGGAGGTAGTGATTTTTCAGGAGCTTTTTGTCACCACACACTTCTGTTTTTCTCTCACACCGACTTGGTCTTATACACATGTACACTAAAAGAAACCTTATGGAATTCAAACAGATTGGAATTCTAAACTTGGTGAGCTCTTCAAAAAACATATAGCTAGTTGAGGACCCATAGGAGGAAAGTGACAGTAGCAATACCACAGCTATTTAAAAGCCAGAAGTGGAAGATAAATTGTCATTCTCTGCTTTTCTCTCAGATAAGTAGCTGAAATAAATGGAAAAGGTGAACATAAGTGCAAAGATATATGCAGAATGAATATTTTTCCTTTCTAAGCACAAACTATTTTTTTAAGTCTTCAATTTACCTATGTGGTAAAATGAACCACATATTTCAGGTTGAGAATCTCAAAACTTTTTACTCTCCACTGGGTCATGTTCGTTAATAGTCTCTCTCTACAGTTGAATTCTAAGATTCCCCAAGGGCAAAGACTGTGGCCTGTTCTCTATTTTATTCCCAGTTCCTAGCAGAGTGGCTGTCCCTGTAGGGGCTAAATAAATATGCTAGAATGAATTATTCAATGAAACTCAGTGACACTAGTTGGAGAAGAGTTTGGCTTGAACTTCTCCACATGAATTTTTGTAAAAAAAAAAAAAACTAGGTATTACTATTTTCCAGTGATCATACCTTTAAATTTCCAGGATTGTACCCCATGATAAGCATTTCCCTACCGAATAGTTTTAGCATTTCAGAGCTTAAAATAAGAACATTTCATGAATTTTGAATTCTGAGCATATGAATATTTTCCTAAGTCAACTAAAAAAAGGATTAACAATGTTGGGTAAAAATAACCACAACAGATTTGACTTCATTAAAGTAAAACAAAACAAGACAGAAGTTCTGAGGTTTAACAACTTATTAAACTTGATCCAAGCCAGATGTCTAGGGGAAGGTGTGGTTCAGTGAGTAAACAGAGCAAAAATTCCAAGTATCAGAGAGCTTTGAAGAGAGCAAATCAAGCCTGAAACTGGACTTGTCTATGAAAATCAGCCATAGGATCTGCAGAGATAAATTCTAGCTGAATTAAGGTAAAAAATAAAGTAAAACTAAGAGAAGAAGGTAGCCCTGGTCATTAAGCTGGACATTAAATTTACATAGAATTTGCCTGTGAATGACTATAGCTTGATTTCTGAGTTGTATTTGTATGGAATTTAAAATTAAAAAATTTTAAGGATATTATAGTAGTATTATGAAATCATTGTAATACATGGTCCTCTAGGCAGTGAGGCCACCATGATATCCAAAAATAAGGACCATTCTACTGCTATTTATCAAAGTTACAAAACAAAAATCCACAGAGAGTGAGAGAGAAATGAAGGAAGGTTAACCATTAATTATCCTTTGCGGGCTTTACTGGTGGAGAGACCAAGGTGACTAGGAGAGAACCTTAGTGCATTGGGAAATAAATGTCATCTTTGAGGTGGAAACAAGTCGAAATTGGAAAGGAAGAAATCCAGGCATGACATCAGAGGTATTGTTATCAAAGGCATTAGCTCTTTGAGGTTTTAACATATATATTTTGGATGACTAGATGTGATGTGAAAGAAACCTATAAACCTGGATAGCTGGTGAGCTACAGTAGGATTAGAAACTGCTCCTTGGTAATCTTTACTGGGATTTGGAGATCTTAATAATTTTGGTCTGTTTTAAAGTTATATTACACTAGTAAATTATTTAAAATTTGTAATATTTAAATTTGATTTCATCCAGGTAAGAAGGAAGCAAAGAAGTTAAAAAGGAGGAAAAGTCATCTACTCAACATGGACAGAGAAATGTCACTTTCAAGGTTCTTTTCTTATGGCAAACTGACTCCAGATACGCTCCATAGAAATAAGAATATTTTTTATTGTGCCTACCCCAAAGCATTCCTAATTATTGGCAGCAAGAGCTGAGTTTCCATGCAATGTAATTCTATGAGCTATTTCCGACAGCTAGATAGAGATAAGGACTGGGCCTCTGACAAACCACAAACTAGTCATTTTCAAACCATTCAAAACATACCAAACCCTCAGGGAGTACAGACTAAGTTTGAAATTTTATATTTAATAAATTTCTGTATTATTTAAAGGGTCTCTTAGGCTTTTTAAAAAAATACTAATATGTGTACACAAACACAAAGGAGTGAATAATTAAAGCAATTGTCTGTATTTTTTAGGTCAAAATGACTTTTGCTTAATCACCTCTTTCAGACAAAACTTTCTTTTCATTGTGGGACAGAAGGTGTGGGAGAAAAGGTAAAGATAATCTAATTGAAACATAATAATAGCCTATGGCTATTATAAAATAGAGAAAAATTATTAGCATATAGTCCAAATCAGAATTCTGCTTTCCGTTTTTAGACAAATTTAGAACCATAGAGTTAGAAAGAATCTGAAAGGCTACTTTTTCAAACCCTTTATTTTAAAAAGAAAGAAAGAAATGTTTGTCCAGAGAAGTGGAGGAAAATCCCAAGTTCCACAGTTCATTAGGACAAAAGCTGGAACTAGAACCAGTTTTTCAGACTTCAGTGTGTGTTGTTTACAATGCATGTCTGTTTTATCCAACTGATTCTGGATATCTCCAGGTTCACGCTTGTAAAGCAGTATCCCTTTGGAGAGTGTGTGTGTATGTGTATATGTATGTGTACAGACATGCATGTACAAATATTTGTATACATGAAAATGTATTGTATAAACAATTGTGTCCATTAGAGTCATGAGCACAAATGAGTGCACTGGTGGGTGTATTTACATACTACTACAATTCAGGATCCTGGGAGGGAGCAAATGTTATTCAAACTAGCAATTTAAGGAGATTTAATAGGACTATTTATAAAGATGGAGGGAGTTGACAAGAGAAAGTCAAGTTACCTAGGCTATAGGTTAAAGGGAGAGTTTCCAGAACTCTTGAGAGTAGTTGAATGGAGAGAGTTGTCTGGTGGGAGCTGTGTGGACTTCACACCCAACCTCTGACAGTGCCACCTATTGGCCAAGTCCAACCAGAAACTACTTGGCAAGGCAGCTAGGGGATGCAGTTCACAGAGACCAGTATTCAAGGTCAGAGAGAGGCTGGGAAGGGCAGAGTGGATCCGAATGGGCAAATGAAACATGTCCAGCACCATATACTTGTGTGTGTGTGTGTGTGTGTGTGTGTGTGTGTGTGAAGGGAAATGTGGTAAAGAATATTTTCCTAAGTAAGTTGAATAAACAGGAAACTACCATGAAATTAAAGTTGTCTAGCAGTTTATCTTGTTTCACAGTTAATTAGTGCTCTTTAAGAATCACTTTGAGTTCTCCTTAGAAGCCAAAGAACAAGCCATTTTGGAACCGTCTATTACTACACACAAAAGGAGGAGCACTCTTACCACTCCGAGTAATGATGGGCCCTGCAGAAAGGACAGCATTTCCAGAAGTGCTCTGGGGGCTCCAGGTGGTCCTCCTCCCCGCATCTCGCCTTTCTCTGTGGTCGCAAATCTAAGGAGTTAAGAAAACAAATGAAATTCCACACCAGCACAAAATTGTTTCTTTATGACCATTTGGAAAGCAGATTCTCTTAGAAGAGATACCACATGTTTAATTTTATTCATTTACTTCTGTGCATTTATTTAATTACTTTGCATATAACTGCTACAGTATTTCTTATCCTGGCTTGGGCCGCATTTCTTATTTCCTCCCATTGTAATTGTGCATTGCCTCATTAATTTACATAGCTCAATGGCTCCCCTGAAAAAGAGCTGTGTTTATCAAACTTTTCTACTTTTATTTCTCTCAAGGCTTTAATAAATCTTTCCCTGAAATGCTGGTCAGCACAGAGCCAAGGAAATGTGGAATCTCCATTTAACCCCAACTGATATAGTTACTTAGGACTAAAGCAACTAATGATTGTGAAGAAATGCATGAATTAGAGCACACATATAAACACATTAAAGCTATCTCAAATCAAAAAACATGACTGCATTTTTCTCAGGTTAATATTGCTGTAACACTAGGGGGCCTACTGTCTAGATATTCTACTCTACTCCATAGCCCTACTGAAGGACTGGAAGTTCCCTGGTTACTCTGTTTCATGTGTCTGTGACTTTGACCATCCTTTGGCATGGAATGTCTCTTACACTCTTGATTTTGCCTCTTTGGGGTTCATCTGTCTTCAAAGTCATATCTCTTCCACTGAGCCTCCCAGCCTCTCCTGTTTCATCTCTCTCACAACGATGAATAATGCCTTTTACTACAGCCCATATATATGCCTGCCTTTGCACCATAACATTTTGTCATATTTTATGCCATGATTATCTCATGATCCTAAAGGATAAGCTAACTGAATTCAGAACTCATTCATGCATCTCTGTATTACCAGCATAATGCTTGGCACAAGGCGGCATTCAATAGATCTTTCCTAGATGAATGAAAAAATTGTACTTCAAACTATTTGACCTGATGCATATCCACTTTCTATGTAGAAATTAGTTCCTAACACTTGATAACTTTCAGCTTAGATCAATTCAACAGTTCAGAATAAAGTTGCTAAAAACATACTGGCATAAGGAACGGGCAGTCATCAGCTCTGCAGAGCTTGGTAACACAGTGCAGGAAGACAGTGGACATTTTCTGATTCTTGTGTTTCACGAATCGGAACACTTCAAAGGAAAAGCGGCCCTGCTGGCTCCTGCCGTTTTCAATGACGGTGGTTTGAGGATCTTTGTCACAGCTACACGTTAGAGAATGTGAAAACGATATTATTGGAAAGTACCAACCTACCGTGACTTGTAAATTAATTTCTGCAGTATTAAGAGTACCCTATTACATTAAGAGCTAACAAAATTATGCCATGTTATCAATACTTAATAGGAGAATAAACTAACTCAACAGATATGTAAGTGACTTATATCACAATATTTAAGCAGACCAGTTTCTGATTATAATATTATTATCAAATTTTAGAGGAATTATACTTTCATATGGTTCAAAAATCCAAACACTATAAAATATATATAGTAAAAAGTCTCTCCCCACATCTCTGCCCTTGTCCATGCTCTCCCATGTCCACACACAAATCTGCCCGTGGTGACCTCACATGTTACTGCAGCCTCACAGGGCATATGCAAATAGAAGCAGAAGCAATACATTCTCAATGTTCCCCGCTTCTTAAACAAATGATAGCATACTCTCTATATTATTTTGTACCTTGCCTTTTTTTTAATTTAACAATGAATCTTAGAGACCTTTCCATATCAATATTTAGAGAGCCTCCTTCATCTTCTTCCACAGTTGTACACTATTTCATCATGCACACGTCAGAATTTATTTAACCTGTGTCCTATTTATGTACTCTTGCATTATTTTGAATCTTTTGCATTTTTACAAAGTAATAATGAATAGTCTTAATACATCATTTTGAACATGTGCTGGGTTATCTATATATCTGTAGGATCATTCAGCAGATTTTGCCACATCTATAAATATTGTTGCATTTTGTACTGCCCCAGTAATGTATAAAAAATACTTATTTCCCTCAGAGCTACATCAACAAAGTATATGTATGAAATTCTGGATTATTCCCTATTTGGTAGGAACAATAAACTATCACCATATAATATCAATTCACCTTTTTCTTAGTGTGAATGGATGTGTGCATTTTTCATATATATTAGAGTCATTTGTGTTTCTTTATCTGAAAATTGTTTATGTTCTTTGCTCAAATTTTTATTGTACTGTTGGCCTTTTCCTTAAGATTCCTATAAATTCTTGGTTTTTAGGAAGAGTGCTTCCTTCTTTGTTACATAAGTTGTAAATTGTTTTAACTTTGTTGTTTGGCTTTGGACATTCCTCCCAGTGTGTGTGTGTGTGTGTGTGTGTGTGTGTGTGTGTGTGTGTGTGTGCACACAGAAATTTTATTTTTACATAATTTTATATATTTTATTTTATTTTATGTTCTTTGCTCAAATTTTTATTGTACTGTTGGCCTTTTCCTTAAGATTCCTATAAATTCTTGGTTTTTAGGAAGAGTGCTTCCTTCTTTGTTACATAAGTTGTAAATTGTTTTAACTTTGTTGTTTGGCTTTGGACATTCCTCCCAGTGTGTGTGTGTGTGTGTGTGTGTGTGTGTGTGTGTGTGTGTGTGTTTGCACACAGAAATTTTATTTTTACATAATTTTAAATATTTTATTTTATGGCTTCTAGTATGTGGGCTAAACAGGATTTTCCTTACTTCAAATTTCTAAAGATATTCTGCATGCTTTCTTCCATCACTTTTAAAGCTGTAGTTTTTACATTTAAATTAATCTATTTAAAGTTTATCATGGTATAATGAGTGAAGTACAGATCCTATGCTATTTTTTTCCTTAAGATTATCTACTATCCAGCACTATTTTTAAAAATCTCTGTCAATCCCACTGATTTGCATGTTACCAAACTCTGTCATATAGTAAATTCCCATGTTTTGGATCTATTTTTCAACTTACTATTCTAACTTTTTGTCTATGTGTCTAGCCTCACATAATATCATACCCCTTTAATAACTTTAGAGCTTCTATTAACTGTAATATCTGGTAGAGCCATACCCTCCTCATTTCGATGTTGATTTCCCCCTTTCTTTGGCATTTTATGGATTTTTTGTTTATCCCTTTTTTCTCGATTCAGTTAGCTTGTGATTCTCTGTTCTTGTAGGTATGCATTTCTCCTGGCTGTTTCTGGGACCTATGGTAGTGGGACCCCTCAGCAATCACTTTTCTTCCTTGTTTCTCCTGCCACTTCTTCCTACTCTGCTTCCTGCCAGCCTTTTCCTGCTCTGTTTTGTCTTGATCTTAACTGCTTTTATCAACACTAACACATATTTTGGAATTTCTAGGTTTTCTTTTCCTCCTTATCTCACTGAAAATGGCACTTAGGGGACTTTTTTTAGTTATCCATTTCAGTCTCTATAGTTTCCAAGAAGAAAACTGAAAGAATTAAGCTGAAGCCATAGTCATACCAGAAGTCTGATGATCTTATTCTAGATTATCAATATGTAATCATTATAGAAATTTTGGAAAATAAGAAAAATGTCAAAACAAAATGATCCACAATCTCACTGTGCATAAATAACAAAGGTGAACCTTTTGATGTATTTCCTTATAGTCTTTTCTATCATGTATTACATAAATGAGGTGTGTTGTACAATCGTGTATGCTAATTCTTTCATTTCATATTTTAATACATTTAAATTTTAAAGAACCACATATTTCTAAGATAGAAATATCAAGAAGACAGAAGGGGAAGAGATAAAATAGAACCAACTATTTTTTTCTATTTTATAAATAATTTTATATGATTATTATGTCTGTATGAGCTCTCAACTTACTGGTTCTCCACAATTCACCTACCCATTTCCTTACTGCTGAACATGCAGTCGATTCTCATGTTTTACTATTTTAAATAGCACTGATAGACAAGAAAGTCATAAATATTTTAGAATATGCTTCCCATTTCACAAAAGTAGAATCAAAGGATATGAAATCTTCTAAGGTTTTTTGATACATACTGATATTTTTTCCCAAAAATGTTAACCAAATTAACACTTCCAGCAATAGAATATGAGTGTCAGTTTGATCATACCCTCTGAGTATCATCTTAACGTTGATTAGCCAGTAAAACTTATTCTTCTGGTTTCCCATCATATTACTCCCATCATGTGTCAATAAGTGGCAGTGATCAGAGCCAACTGCATTTTATAAGCATGATGAGAAGCCATTGCTTGGCTTTCAAGTCTGTTCCCCTGTCAGATAAAAATGCTGAAAAGGAACTGAGATGATTGAATGTTTTTATGATCAATGTCCCCCTTCCCCAAATGTAGATTACATTCACTCTATCACTGTCTATTGGGGAATGAAGTTGAAGTTATTGGCTCTGATAAAAAAGGAGTGGTAGGCTGTATTACACTTTCATATTAAATACTGATAAATTAAGAAAAGCAGTTTGGGGTCTAAATTATCTAGCCCATTACTTTAATTTTATTCTCCTTTTGACATACCATGAGACAGTCTAGTTTTGGAAAAATAGTACCCTCTCACCGCCTTTCTCATATTGTCAATAGTACCCTAGCCATGCTTTTCCTAAGACAGTGAAATATTCCCACATGACCTAAACATTAATAAAACATCTTTGATGGAGTAAACTTACTTGTAACTGTCATTCAACAACAGCCTTATCAGCATTTCATGTTGAAAATTGTTCTCCACTTTTATAGTTCCAACTATATAAGGACTAAAAGTTCAAAATGTAAAACTTTAAATTTAAAAGCTATAAAAGTACTCTATAATTTGTTTATCTGACTTAGCTTTTCTATTTTAATTATCTATAGTAGGGTTATTGCTATCAATACAAGACTTAGACACTTACCTAAGGAAGAGATCATATCGAATATCATCATTTGGGTTCCCTGATGGGGTCGTGTAGCAATAATCCATTAAGACATTCCATCTGCAGGAAGAGGTAAGAATAATCTAGAGTCAGAATCTCCTTTTGGATATTAGTTACTAATCCAAGAGAAGTAGATATTGACAAACATCTTATCCCAGGGAACATAGTTTTATATTATTTGCAGAGACTTCTTGTTTATTAAAATTTTCTCCTAAACTCAAAGTATTTAAAAGTCTGCAACAAATTGCTGTCACACATCAAGAATCACATACAACCAAGAATAAAAATGCCAAGAAGACAAAAAGGGAGAAGGTAAAGTAGAACCAGATTTCTAGAGTGTACTAATCTCTTCCGGATGCAATGTTTAAATAATAATATATGAGAAACCCAAAATAAACTATTTACATGCTACAGTTTTTTTATTAGGGCAGAAATGGATCTTTACTTTTGAATTTCCTTTCAATTTTGATCATTCTGAATTTTCTAAGTGTCAAATGAAACTTGATTGATTTTGTTATTTTGCAGAGATGTTTCTGGAGATCGTTTTATATAATTTTGGCCCAGATTCTTATGGGGAGAGTTCTTTTGTTTTTTAATAAACTTTTATTGAATAGTAACACACATAGAAAATACATGAATCATAAGTGTTCACAAAATGACTGCATCTGATTAATCATCTTTCAGATGAAAAACATAGAACATTCTGGTATCCCAAAAGCTCTCCCCATGCCCTCGCCCAGTCACTACCCCTCCTTCTTTATGGGAAGAATTGCTATTTTCCAATTAATGACATAAAGTGGGTGTCACCCTTTAATCCTTGTAATTTGGGGTTTTTTAAGATAAATGTATTTATTTATTTATTTATTTTTGGCTGCGTTGGGTCTTCATTGCTGCACACGGGCTTTCTTTAGTTCCGGGGATCGGGGGCTCCTCTTTGTTGCGGTGCGCGGGCTTCTCATTTCAGTGGCTTCTCTTGCTGAGGAGCACGGGATCTAGGCGCACGGGCTTCAGTAGTTGTGGTACACGGGCCTCAGTAGTTGTGGCACGCGGGCTCCACAGCTCAGGATCAGTAGTTGTGGAGCACGGGCCCATTTGCTTCACGGCATGTGGGATCTTCCTGGACCAAGGCTCGAACCCGCGACCCCTGCCCCGGCAGGCGGATTCTTAACCACTGCTCCACCAGGGAAGCACCCTTGTAATATGCTATTACTACTTATTAGCACTTCTTTTTTTTTTAATTTAGGCAAATACGTAAAATATATGTATTTTTACATATAGGCAAACCAAAAAATATAGGCATTACCTCCTAAACAAAAAAATGGAATACATGATTTGATATACAGTTTGACAGGAGGCAGAACATTTGAAATCATCCCTCTCTTGGAGAATCTGAGGTCTATGGCTTCAGAAGGCGTGGCGATTGTGGGTGGGTGGGCATTCAGGTGGGAAGAGTAATGTGAACAAAGGTGTGAAAGACCAGAAGGGACTAGGAAGGTCCTGGGTTCATGTGGAGCGTCAGGTGGGAGGGCTGAGATGCGAGCAGCACGGAGACACTGGAAAATCTGGACAGGAGTCTTAGGTGCTGACATTTTTGAGGGAGGAGCAGCAGGATGAAGGAAGGTTACAATCCCCAGTCTGGCAGGGATGTTTTGGTGTGAATGTGCTAGAGAGTGCAGGAGGTGGTTTGAGATGCTGACAGCTGGACCAGAGGGTGGCTGCATGGGTGGAAGAATAATAGACATAATAGGCGAGGTACTTGGGAAGGAAAACTGAAGAATAAGATGGGGTGGATTCCTGAGAAGTTTTTTGGACATTTAAGGTGAGGTTATGTCACCTTAACATAGGGTCGAGTTTCCCATTTTGGAAACTGGGAGAACAGTGGTTCCACTGTTATTCTTCTTTTCCTTTAAATACGTGTCTTTTCCCTTGATTAATCTCACCCCATTCTGACTGCTCTCTTGTTTGGAGTGATAAGGATAGATATCAGACAGAGATGGCACTAGATCAGGGCCAGGAACACTGGGTAGGATTTGAGCTGGCAGAAATAAAATGGAAGGGTGTGTGTGAGGCAAGAGGGTGGTGGTGGAGAGAGAGTCTGGTCAGAGGCAATGGCATAAGCCTTGCTATGTTTGGCAAAAATGCGTAGCCATGGATGGTGAGAGTGAAATGTCTGTACCTGGTTAGGGCAGGAGACGTATTAAAATCCCTAGGGGAGTGGCCTCAGGCCTATGCCCCTAACTACATTGTTTTTCTTTTAATTAATTAATTAATTTTAGCTGCGTTGGGTCTGCATTGCTGTGCACGGGCTTTCTCTATTTGTGGCGAGTGGGGGCCACTCTTCCTTGCTGTGCGCGGGCTTCTCACTGTGGTGGCTTCTCTTGTTGCAGAGCACGGGCTCTAGGCGTGTGGGCTTCAGTAGTTGTGGCTCACGGGCTCTAGAACACAGGCTCTGTAGTTGTGGCGCACGGGCTTAGTTGCTCCGTGGCACATGGGATCTTCCCGGATTAGGGCTCGAACCTGTGTCCCCTGCACTGGCAGGCGGATTCCCAACCACTGCACCACCAGGGAAGTCCCCCCTAACTATTTCTTTAAGAGCCATTGTTTAGCATTTCTAAATGGAATGGCAATGGCAATATTTTTTTTAAAGTGAATGAGCTAACTTTATGATTCATGAGGCTTTAGGCAGCCAAAATGTTTTAACCAACAAAAGATAAGGGTTTGAAAATACCTGCCGTCCAGATTAGTGGCTTGTACAGCTGCAAATACTTTGGTTTTCAAAGGTAATCCTATACTCGGGATAATTAACTGCTGACTGTAGGTTGAATCCTAATGATGAAAAAAATAAGCAATTAATCCATCATTACCTTCCCAACAGCACATTTACTTAAGACAATAATGTCCTATAAAAGAAAAGGGGGCAAATCAACATCAATTTACAGAACCAACTCCAAAAAGGACCTAGTTAATCCTCTAGTTTTTGGCAGAACTGTTCTTAAATCATATCCAAGTAACAAATTCATGCATAAATCTTTTTGTGTCCATAGTTTACCATTTATGATGATTAATGTTCAGTGTATTTAAATTATAAGCAATGGTTACTAGTCGAGGTTAGTATTTAGTTTGTCTAATATTCAGCTATCAATATTCAGTTTACTTAAATTCATATTCCAGTTATTTAAATTATATTAGTGGCTAATATTCAGTTTATTTAAATTATATCTGCTTCAGTTTAAGCCC
The DNA here is from genome assembly GCF_003031525.2 of Neophocaena asiaeorientalis asiaeorientalis. Lineage (NCBI taxonomy): Eukaryota > Metazoa > Chordata > Mammalia > Artiodactyla > Phocoenidae > Neophocaena > Neophocaena asiaeorientalis. The sequence goes on along the minus strand of NW_020174703.1, from coordinate 7,547,144 downwards.
TTTGCCATTGGAGATGTAAGTCTTTACGCTTTAAATAATGTGTCTCATTTACCCAAAGTCACTTATCTGGCAATTTGAAATTACCAAAATTTAATAAAAAAACCTAAAAAGAGACCAGTATGGTCTCTGAGTTGCCAAAATGCATGGCCTGGAATTCCTGTACTAGATTACATGGTAAGGACTTATAGAAGGGTGTCTTAGGACTTCATTTCTACCTTTTACCCTTAGTTTAGACCAATTCTGGAGAGTTTATTTATATCACTTCCCAATCTACAGTCGATGAAAGCAGCAAATTAGAAATTGAGAAGTGACAGCTTTAATTTGATAGTAAAGAAAAACAGAAAAAAATGTGGAATAAAGAAAAAACTTCTCAAAATCTAAGCTGTCAAATCATTTAGCATGGAGGCAAATTGTTTCCCCCAAATTCAGTAACTCTGAAGATAATGCTATTTCATTGAATTTTTAAAATTAAAACAATAATAATTTGGATGCTTCACTTTTGAAAAAGTTGCATTCATGTGGAATATTTCATTCTCAAATAAAGCCTGATAAATGAGGGATTATACGCTGTACTTATTTTCTATATTTCTGTGATAAATGATAATAGCTCCTCTAACCATTTCTGATAGGTAGTATTTTTATTTCGTTATCTTTCTGGCTCCCTTTTCCAACTTCTCTAAGTTATCCACATTTCATTAACTATACAGCTCTTTCATCTTGTATTTGCATCAATATTGCCCGGAAGAATGCTTACTTTTTTTTACAAGTAGTATACTACAAAGTCATTTGCAAGTGATATGACTCAGCTGTGGTTTAATCATGACTTATCAAAGTTATCCTTCTAAAAGGTTATCTTTTGATTTTATTTTGTTTAGTTGCCTTTACTCCTGTTAGTACAATATTGTCCCTAAAATCAATTATATTTATTTTACATTTTTTCCTCAACTTTAAAAATAATTCATAATTACCATAACCCAGTTTTAGATTTACTCTGTTTCTTTACCTGCTCAGAAGACATTATTAATTAGGTACAATTCAAATTCACAAGGTCATCTTCACTTTCAGTTTCCACAGAGGAGAAAACTGACCTATTTATACCATGTAAAAATAAGGTCATAGTTCAACTTGAAGTAAACTCCATATATTAAAATCACACAGTCAATAAATGTCATTATTTATTGTAAGTAAAATTTTCCTAAGTACATTCACTGAATCCCAGAACACATAGAAATAAACAACTGCACTTTTTCCTACCCAAGTAACTAACTATAGAATAAGAGCAGTAGGTATGTAATATAATTTTCATCATTCCTAAGGGTTAGAAATCACAAACTTTGCAGGTAAAATACGGCTCCTAATGGTTGTAAAATAATACTTAGTTTGAAATGCTGCAATAAAATTACATTTGGGTAGCTAAATGTTAGTGTTCCAAATAAATAATAAATATGGTTTGGGATCAATTCGTCAAAGTATACAAAATTTTTTTCAGTATAAATTACTAGTTTTTTAATGTCCTGTAAGTTGGCAAAATACTACAATGGTGCCATGTTAAGAAACTAGTTTGGGGCAGTGAAGCTCTCCTGTATGATACAGTAATAATGGATGCATGTCATATACATTTGTCAAAACCCATAGAATATATAATGTGAAGTATTAACCTAAATGTAAACTATGGACCTTACTTAATAATATGTCAGTATTGGTTCATCAATTGTAACAAATATGCCCTATGACCCATAATACAAGGTGCAGATAACAGAGGAAGTTGTATGCAGGCACTGGAGGTCTATAGGAACTCTCTGTACTTTTTTTGGGCCCGAACCCGTGTTCCCTGCAATGGCAGGTACACTCTCAACCACTGCGCCACCGGGGAACCCCTCTCTGTACATTTTAGGTCAACTTTTCTGTAAATCTAAAACTGCTCTAACAAAATTAAGTCTGTTAATTTTTAAAACACTAGTTTGTAGGGAAGTGGTTGAATTTTATTAAATAACTGGTTAGTAAATAACTTTTACATTTTAATGTATTAATTCAACCATTAGTAATACTTTCATTGCAAATTGATTAAAAATGAGAAGGATTGGGCTTCAAAAAAAAAAAAAAAAAAAAAAAAAAAGGATTTTGGCACTATGTATTTCATTTATATTCTGATATCAATTACCTTTTTACCATAGAATTAAAATCTTAAGGTTATCATCAAATTACACACTTTTATTTGGCGTTAAGATTCTAGAAACTCTTTGAAGGATTAGGTCTAGTTAGCAACAGGACTATAATACTCTCTAATGATAAAGGAAAGAGCTTAATAGCAAAGCTCTCTTCAAATCCACACTTCTAAATTTTGATTTTCTGCTTTTCTGCTGAGAGAATAGTTTAATTTCACAGAAAACAGTGGTATCCTTAAATGTCATGTACGTTTTTCACTTTTTTAGGATCAGGAATTCCCATCTTTGTTTCACTCAATTATAACTAAGATTGGATCCAAACCATTCATCGCAATTCTACCTGAGGGACCTTACACGTATAAATTAACAGAAAGGTTCCAATTTAAAACTATTGCTCACAACAGTAATAAATATCTGGCCATACTGGGAATGAATACTGGCCCATATTTGCTGAGTATTGTAAAACCAAGTATCTTGGCAGCTTCTCCTTGCAGAAGAAAGTTCAGAAATGACAGAAAGGCAATCTCCATTCCAACACATTTTAATTTGTTGTTTAGAACTCTGTGGTGTCAGACTACAAACTTATAAACATGATTTTTTTAAATGCCTTTGGAAAATGTCCTACTACAATATTTATAGCACATTATATTCAAAGTATAATGCAATGACTTTTAAATCAGTTGCATGAATTATAACTCAGTGCCATGATGACATGAATAATAATGTAAAAATCAGATTCATAATTTACAAAAATGTTGGTTGATAGATTGAAAATTGATATTTAAATCAGGAATTAACATGTATGAGTAAAAATTTTTAATCAACATGAAAATATCATTGTGAGATTAATGTTAGAGTTATAAATAGAAATTCATGTATTTTTCACATTTTTGCTGCCACTGTCGATATTTAAATGACAAAAGTTTATACAATACTGTGCAGTCAACCCAAATTATTTCAGATGTGACAGAATTGACAACAGCCAAAACCCACATTGAAAATATTAACACATTCATCACCAAGCATCGTGCCTTCAAGTCAAGTACCATTTGGACTTTTCCTATCTTTTTATCACAAATATATTATTTCCAAAATCTTGACCCTGACTATGGCTACACACACACACATACACACATAAATAAATATATATGTATAAATGTAGATAGACACTTGGAGTAACTATGCAGAATCACATTTATAAAATAAAGTTTAAATCATATACCAACTTCTAGAAAATAATGGAGTTTTTAGTATACTTTTATCACTAAGATATATGAAAATGGTGGTAAAGATGAATAAATGTTACCAAAGTATAACAAGGTTAATGTGGCTTTTGCTAGATTTTTATATAAAAGCCATTCTCGTAAATGGCTCCTCAGAAGAGTGAAAGAGAAGATAACATCCTTCGCCCATCAACTTACGTTATAAAGGAGCAGGTTCAAAGTGCTGACAAATGTACCATTGTTCTCCCTCACAGAAATAGCAGCTGAGGACCTAAAACAGATTGAGGAAAAGGAAGGCATTGATGAGATTTTAAAAGTTTCAGTTATATCTTAATGTTAGATTTAAGGCAAAAAACTCTTGAGTAATCCTGACATACTTTTAACTAGGTCTGTAGTGTGCATACTGTTTAAATTACTGAACAGATAAATAATCAAACAGCAAGAGGGACTAAGTAAAGACAAACTGTTCTTTATGATCTTTTTAGTTAAATAAGGAACCTTTTTTACATTTTTTATTACTTACATGAAACTTTTGCAGAAAAACCTCATTCCAAAGAAAATTGAATCTGATGTAAATACATTTTCATCAATTCCACTTCAATAGAAGTTTCATGAGATCAGGGACTTTGTTTTACTTTGTTTACTGCTGGAACATTGCATGGCACGTAGCACGTGTATAATATTTATTGAATAAATGAATATATTTCCATGTGCATTGAAGTTCAGGAATGTATTCAGTGGGAAAGTTGAGGGGAGCAGAGTGAAAGACTATGACCTCCTTCCCTCTGCACCTGTATCCTTTTGACTCAAGGCCTTTCTTTTCTTGTTTTCCACATCAAAATCTTGCTTTTGACCAAGTTGTTTGTCATCATTGTGCCATTACATCATCTATGAATATTTTTTACCTGAAGCAAAATGTGTCCTCCACATTCCCTGTGACTGAGATTAAACAATAACTACTTTTGTGATAGAAAACCCTAGAACTGGAGTGGGAAAGTTCTTATTCAATCACCCCATCTTGTCAAAAATATTTCACAAATCCATATGGTTATATTGTAACGTGGATGTATAACTGTCTTGGAGTATGTGCTTTGGGAGTAATGAATGAATACATGACTCTAAACAAAAGGCAATGACCGCAGTCCATGTCTGAAGCTCTTTGGCTCTGGGTGACACCACCTTTCCTGGGAAGCATCAGCAACTGTGCAGGTGACACCTCAGCAGGAGGCATGGAGACCTCAGATTCTGGGCAGCAGAGTCCACCAGTGAGAGATACGGCAGAGAATGAAGCTAAACAGGAGCCAAAAATGCAGTGACCGAATGTTCCACACACTGGAAACAGGACAGGCCCTTCTGGTGCATAAGCACCCAGGGTTCTTGGGTTCTTGGGCCGTTCTAAAGGGAGCTAGGAGAACCCCAGGCAGACATCTGATTAGTTTGAGCCAATTTTAATTGGGGGGAGATTAAAACTGAGCTGTTGATATGCATCATGACAATAACACTTACAGATGGATAGAGAGGTAGATAGGTAGGTAAGTAGACAGATAAGACCTTATATGGTTTCCATGAGATTGAGTTTAGCTATTCACAACAAATCCTACTATCTTTATAAGTCCCTCAAGGGTAAAAATGACTCAAACCAAAAGACAATATGAGAAAACAAGAATAAAATGCGACTTACGAAGCAAGCTGGGTATTATTAACCAGGTATTCCAATGGATAACTACAACTAAATTTGTAAAGAAGTCCAGGTAGGTAGCTGATGATTGTTGGTGGGTCTGGAGTATCAATATATCCTGAAATATTTCCTATTTGTACTGAAGTTGCATTTCCATAAGCACTGACTCCAGGAATTGTGGATACCTGTTAGAATGGTAGATCAAGCTCAGTTATTAAATAGTTACATGTAAATCTAGGCATTTCATATGCAAAATAAAGCATGTAGACAGATCATTTCTAGGGTCTGTTGCAACTATAACATGGCATGGTTTTGAGATTATACACATATAATGCTACTTATAAGTGATCATACGTCTTTTTCTTCTTCTTCTCATAAAGAGGGTGATTTTATTCTTTTTTAATTAGTTTTTATTGGAGTAGAGTTGATTTACAATGTTGTGTTAGTTTCAGGTGTACAGCAAAGTGAATCAGTTATACATATACATATATCCACTCTTTTTTAGATTCTATTCCCATGTAGGTCATTACAGAGTATTGAGTAGAGTTCCCCGTGCTATACAGTAGGTCCTTATTAGTTATCTATTTAATATATAGTAGTGTGTATATGTCAACCCCAATCTCCCAATTTATCTCCCCCATTCTCCCCTGGTAACCATAAGTTTGTTTTCCACATCTGTGACTCTATTTTGTAAATAAGCTCATTTGTAGCATTTTTTTAGATTCCACATATAAGCGATATCATATGATATTTGTCTTTCTCTGTCTGACTCATATGTGTCTTTTAACTAAATAAAACTTCATATAACCAAAGACACTATACTCATATTTCATAAATAAGAAAGTAGAGAGACTACATGTCACTCGTTGTGCTACAGCAAGTAATTTGAAAACGCTCATGGGTAAAGTCCAAATTCCGTGGCATGGCCTAAAAGACCCCTGTTAATCTGATCTTGTTTTCCATGTTAGCTTCACATCTCCAGGCTCCCACTCTTGGTTAATAATGTCCCAGCCCCAAGGCCCTTGTTGCTCTGGCCTTTGTGCATACTCCTCCCGCCTCCACTCTCCCCTCCTCACCATGACATATCCCACTCCTCCCCTGGATCTCATCTTCCCTGGAAACTTCTCCTGATACACCCCACAGCTTCTATTCATGCAGTCACAGTGCATGAGCAGTCTGACTCAGCACACCCCCATCCATAATCAGAGCTCTTTGTGGGCAGGAGACCCTCCTGGTCTTGTTTGCCTTTGTCCCTTCAGCATAGCTCAGTGACACCAGCATCTTGGGGTCCTCGAGATAAATTCTGAACAAATGAATTAGGGTCACAAATTTTCTTAGGGTCGATCTTCTCAGGGTCTTCCTCTGTGGTACATGGAGATTCTCATCCCCTTCAGGACAATAGTTCTTAGCTGGGTTGCGGAGGGATCATGAACTCCTAGAATTTATATAAAAATATTGTCCATGTGTATATTTTCCTGGGACTGATTAGCTTTCATTTCTCCAATCCCACTAAAATTTAAGAACCAGCATTTCAGGAATAATCAATAATGTTCTTGACCTTCATAATACAATTGAGCTTCTCCCACCATGTCAAATACAATATGATGCTCAATTAATATTTTTAGCAGATATTATGGAGACCAGTAACATTTAATTTTCAACAATAGAATACACTTTATACATGAACCTAGGAGCACATGGGCAAAGCTGAAGCAATTATCTAGCTGACTCATGAAGAGAACCAAAATCATTATGAATGAAAACATTTTGATTCTAATCCAGATGATTTAGTAGTCTACTTAATTTTTCCCATACAGGACTATCCTTGGAGCAAACTCCAAAGGTGGTGACATCTAAGACAAAAATAAAAAACTAAGTGATTCTTCCTCTCTACACATCGCTTGCCTGACTGGCTAGCTAAATGTGCAAATTCTGTCTGCGAAAAAAAATTATATACATATATTTATATATATATACACATGATATATATCTCAATTTTTATACCAGAGTAATTCAGCTCTAAAAAAAAAAAATGAAGGTACACACACGAACACGTATACACACACACACACACACACACACACACACACACACACACACACAGGCTTTGTCTGGCATTTCTCCCAAATTGTTTTTCCAGCAGCAGGGTAAGACTGAAGTCAAGAGTAGAAAGCTCCTTGAAGGAGAGGCCTTGGGCGACCATGGGAGGAGGGGCAGGGCTGCTGCTCTCCACAGGGGCCCCCTCCCTCCACACGGAACCTTGGATGTGTAATAATCAACCTGAATCCCTCTCCCTCACTCTCCCTTAGGCCCACTTCATAACCTCTCTGCACACAACCCAGAGAGATGAATAAACGTTTTCAATAAAAAGAGTCAACAATACTCAAGCTGTAGACTTGGAAATGGTCATGGGCACAATATTCTAACTGCCCTCCAGGAAAAGATAAAGGAGATTCAAAGAAATCTCCTTTTCCTGTCTCCTATCTCCCACCACGTCTTAAAAGCCCTGCCCTTAGAATAATCAAGCTTTTCCCCTTAATCCCGAACAATAATTTATCAAGAGGAAAAACTGATCTCTCCTTCTTCACTGGGCTAAGTGGTCATGCTCATTGAATCTTCTTTTTGTCTTTGCTAGGATTAACCAATAAGACTATATTTAAACAAGCAAAAGAAAAAATAGTGCTAAATGAATTTTAGTGTAACACCCCCCAAATCACAATATTTTTACTTCAATTAATTTTAATTCCCAGGAGAGTGAATGCCTCTTTCAATTCTATTTTTGGTGTTCAATGCATGCATAAATAAATGAATAGTGTAGACTAGTGGTTCTCATTCAAGGTGGAAATATTTGAAGTGGTGTTTTGATTTTCACAATGACTGGAGAGAGCGTGCTCCTGGGATTTCATGGGTAAGACTGTGTATGATAACATTTTGAAATTCAAAGGACAGTCCCACAGGATGAAGAATTTCACACTGGAAATGCTAACAGCCCTCTTTTACAAAACAGTGGTGTGGATCATTCAGTGGTAAACATGATACCTAGAAGATTCTAAGTTTCTCATACTATATTTCATCTTTCTTCCTGAATGAGGTCACTAAGAAGCAATAGGCCAAGTGATCCATCGCCAAACTCACTGGAATATAAAAGATACTTCCATAAAACGCATGAGGAACATAGCTAATTATCATTAGATAATTAGATAATAACTGTAGAGACATATTCCTCAGTGTCACTCACACAAAATAATGTTGGTTAGAGTAGCACAGTTAATCTCAGGCCCTTCAACCACCAGCTACAATAAACAGAACCACTACTGGAAAATAAAATTGTATGATTGGGAGCAGAAGCCTCAAACAGGCAAAGGAAAGCTATTTGTTCAGTTTTATTGGAATTTTTTCTCGAAAGATAGATTGGGCTTCTGATTATTTCATGAAATTGGGAGTTTTTTTAGTTATGATCCCCAAACCTAGCACACAATTTCACACTAATCTTACCACTAAATTGTTTCCACAGCCCTCCAAGGTGCTGAGATTGATGATGAAAATGACCACTGCAGGAAAGGTGTTGTTATTGATGAACCCCCTGCAGTGGGAATCCCCATGCCTTCCGTTCAGTGCCAGGTCTGTTTCAGAATAACCGGAGAAAAGTACTGTGCAAAAATTAATCTTCATTGTAATGGCCTGGACCCCACAGTAGACACTGATGTCTCTTTCAGCTGAAATAAAAAATAGAAAAAAACAAACAAATCATGAAAGCACAGCATGGGGTCCAAGAAAAACTTTACCATCCCCTGAGGTATTTTCATCCCCTTGGCCTGTTTAATTCATTCCTATACTTGAATACACCATAATCCAACGTGAAAGTATTAGGAAAAATAGTCTTTGATTTAGTTATTTCAGGAGAGATCTTTGAGTGTAGAGATTATAGTGCATCTCTGTTTCCTTGTGCCCGGTACACAGTGGATGCGCATTAAATGTTGATTGGGTAGTGTAAAATGATTCGAGAATTGAGTGGAAAAAATTAGGTCACTGAGGAAATTCAGAAGAGAGTAACTGAATTATTTAGATCACCTGTCTAGAGTAGTGAGCCTCAGTACAAATGATGCATTTTCTCAAGTGTAAGGAAGAAGCAGTTAAAATCCATCCTAAGCCAAATTGTTGAGCACTTTGGTGTTTTGTAACCCATCTTATCCAGGATGTATAAACAAAAGCCATCTATCCAGATTCCATTTTATTTTATTAAATTATGCTAGAGAGGAAGAGAATGAAAACTTATCTGTTGATATTACAGTCAGACATGCAGTCTACCCTAAGAAAATTTTGCCAATGACTATGCCTGAATAAAAGCAATTAACTAGGCATGAAAATGTAAATACACAATTTGCAGTTTTCCATGATTCCATGAGTTATCAGTGATGGGATCCATTCCAGGTCTATAGACGTGAGCAGGCACACACACACGAACACACACACACACACACACACCAACCCCACACACAAGATTTTCATGTCTCTATTTAGTTATTTTCTGCATGTAATGAGGAAAATATATGTAGAAAATGGAGAATTTGGCTGTTGCTAGGTAATTCCCCAGTGTCAGAAGCTTTCAGTTTTATTGGTTTTGGTAACTGTTACAGATTGAATTGTTTCCCTCCCTCCAGAAAAAAAAAAAAAGATACATTGAATCTTAACCTCCAGTACCTCAGAATGTGGTAATTAGTTTAGATGAGGTCATACTGGAGTAGGCTGGGTCTCTAATCCAATATTACTGGTGTTCTTCTAAAAGAAGTATCATGTGAAGAGACAGAGACACAGGAAGAAAAATGCCATGTGAAGACAGAGAATTGGAGTGACACATCTACAAGCCAAGGAACAGCAAAGACTGCCAGCAAACCACCAGAAGCTGGGAAGAGGCCAAGAAGGATTCTGTCCAGAGTCTCAGATGGAGTTTAGTCCTACTGATACCTTGATTTTTAACTTCCAGCCTCCGGAATTGCGAGAAAATAAATTTCTGTTGTTTGAAGTCACTCTGTTTATGCCACATTGTTACAGCAGACTTAGGAAATTAATACAGTAAGCTTACTACTTTTTACCACTCTTATTTTTTACCACTGAGATAAAGAATTTGAAACATACATCTGGTTTTCAAAGTGTGAAAACAAACAAAAATGGATTAGGCTGTTCGGAGAAATCATCTTGATTGTTCAAAAAAGGAAAAACAAGCATAATAAAATATTTTTTTGGTAAATGATCTAAGTAATATGTAAATGTCATTCATGACTTTTTGGCATAAAGTTAATTTGCTTAAATATATCCGTTCTAATCTATGGGTAAAAGTGTTTAACGGCATATTTCTTTGGAGTGTTTATTCTGCATACTGGCTTTTTGTTGGTAAAGTGGGTCATATTTTGAGGATACGAATCAATCAAAATGGAAATTTCTATATTTGATTATGATTTTAAACTCAATACAAAAAAGAAAAATTTTTTTCATAGCAAAAGACAGAAAGATGGAAAATCTTTTTCATGGCCAAAAGGCAAATATTAGGCTGCTTGGTAAGTAAAACTCCAAGCAATATTCCCCTTGTAGGTGGAAAATAAAATGATAACCCACAGATGAAGCATACTGTGCCAACACAGAAAATAATAAATACCACTTAAAATTGGGAGAATATCTCCATTAGCTTTCAACAACATTAGCTGTTCAAATGCAACTATAATTTTTAAATGATGCTCTTATTAAAATAATGAGTTAATTTTAACAAATGTTTGAATGTTTCAAACATTCAAACTTCAAATTACATCTTAAATCTGGTGATTTTTCTCCATCTTTATGCTATTGCTTGGTCTATGCCATAATTATATTTTCCCTAGAATATTACATTAACCTCCTAACTGGTTCCTTTATTTCAACTCTTAATGCCCTCTGATTAGTACAGCTGTTAAAACGTGAATCCAATCATGTTACCTCTTTGCGAAGATCTTCAACAGCTATTCATTTCACTCAGGCCAAAAGTCCAAATCTTGAACCAGGTCCTCAAGACTCTGTGATCCACCACCTGCCTACCTCTGCATTCTCATCTCCTCTCTACTATCCCCCTTGCTCCCTACATCTGTTTCATTGAACTCTGTTCAGTTCTTTAAATGTATCACACTGAATCATAGAGGCCAGCATAGTGGTTACCTCTGAAGGAAAACTGTCTAGAATAGGGGAAACAAGGAAAATTTGGAGGATGATAAAATTGTTCTCTATCAATCTGGGTGGTGATAACATGAGTGTATACATACGTTAAAATTTCAAGCCACACCCTTAAAATTGCAGCATCTTATTTTATATGTTATTCCTCAATAAAATACCGTATTTTAAAAAGCCTAATATAGGTTACACATGACCTTCAATCATTTTTTTCCCCTCCGTAGGATGCTTCTCCTATTCCCAATCTTTGTCTGAGGAGCTCCTACTCATCCCTCAGGTCTCGGATTTCATTGTCTTTTTCCCAAAGACTTTCCTGATCCCAAATCTAAATTATGCTACTCTGTCTTATGTTGTCGTATTGACTTGGAATCATATATGTATTTGTATAATTGTCTTCTCAATAAATTGAAAGTCCCAGAAAGCAGGAAGCTATGATATTCATTGATGTACTCCAGTGAGTAATTAATTAATTACTCACATAAAGTATGGGGCAATAGACTGCACTAAGGATGTACAAAGTAGTGGTCCTTTTTCTTAAGTAGATCACAGTCCATAAGAGGAGGTAGATGTGGCCCACATTTACAGAAAAATTGGACAGAGAACCATGGGGTGGCATTGAAAGAGAACCTTACCCAGACCAGTTGATTAGGAACAGCTTCCTGGAGAAGATGCCATTGAACTGAGCTTTGAAGTATCGGTAGGAGTTAGCTACAAAAAGGAGTGGGAAACTTACAGCACAAAGGGGACAGCATGAATGATGACAGAAGTGTGAAATAAATATGCTCAGGCTGGTTAGGAGCTGGACAGTTCATTTGAATTTAAAAAGCAAGGAGGAAATGGTAGGCAATAAGGCCAAGTAGCAAGCACATAGGCAAGATCACAGGAAACCTTCACATACAAATGAAAATGGTCTCCGTAAGGTAGCAAAATGTCTACTTAAATGTGAAATCAAATTCTCAACTACTAGACCGTGCACTAAGAACTCTTTATGCCTGGGAAAATAGAGAATGAGTATCATTGCATTACTTGGCATACCCTAAATGTATGGAAGTTAATACATATCATTAAATATGTTACAAAAGAGGTATCACTACCTTAACTTAAACCAACTGAAGATTTTAGCTTCCTCACCTTTGTTTGAGAATTAATTGATGCCTATGCTAGCTTAACAATGGCAGTGATTGCTTTGTCCAGACATAGTGCTCTCTTCCGTTTTCTGCTTTATAACTGGAGACTTGTAACCCCTGCAGTGGAACTGAATTTGCTACAAGCTGATCCCACTTGGAGAAATGATAACAAACTAAAGACTTTACAGTGTAAGAAAGGATCTGTTCAAATCCATCCTAACCTAGCTTTCTAAAGACTTTTCACTGTCCCTTCCAAGGAACACATTTTTCCCTGGTTGTAGATACTAAAGACATCTATTCAGCACAACTTTTCCATTTGTGAGGCTTTGAGGGAAACAAAAATGCTACTTCAAGTTGCCAAAGAGCAATTTCTGCCAAAAGTAGAGAAATTTTTTTCAGTTACTGAATAACAGTTGCTCTCAACAACTAATTTTTTTTAGCCTTTTTATTGTCCAATCCCTGGCCTGAATTGTAATATCCCTTTGAACAACACTGCAGTATTAAACAATCCAATGAATACAAGCTAATGACAAAAAATAATCAAGGAATAAACATCTTTAGATGTTTGGTTTCTAGTGTTTTCTGTCTAAAGATACTAAGTATGTCTAAAATGGTAGGCCTACATACAGAGTTTATGTTCAGTTATGCTGCCAAAAGGGTGATTTTTCCCCTGATATTTAACCAAGCTAAGTTATTCATAGAAAATTTAAAAATGCAGTATTCAATTGAATTCAGATAAAAATAAAGAGATGTTCTGCACTCTTACCTACCAATCAGGCAATGAGTTTGTCTCAGATTTTCTAAAATTATGCAAATTTAAATATCCTGTCACACTAAATATCCTGTCACCATCTATTTCACCATGTACAAAAACATAGCCTGATATGGGGTTCATAGAATATGGTTACCATATAAATGGAGTAAAAAGGGAATGGATCCAATTCTGTATATGTGAATAAAAACATCACTCTACCTATTTATCTCCAAGAAAGTTCCATTCCTAGAACACCTAATATACTTTTCTCTTTAGACATAATTAATGACAATATATTCTCAGCATATGATTCACATATTTAACAAATATATCTATTTTCTTTTTCTCAACAATTCCATACTCAACTGGCTTACATCCAATTGCATCCAGATGAGGCTAATGATTCCTAGTTTTTGAAACATGGAATGATTTTTTTCTCATCTCAATACTATTAAGTTTGAGACCTACATTTCCTTTCAGTAGTGTCAGAATATTTAACATGTTCTAATTATTACCTGGATTAATAAGGGCACAGATCAATGCAAGTATTCAAATAATTTGCACACATATATTCTGCAACACAAACACTCCAGAATTGAACTGAACTCAGCACTGCAGTGCAGTGGCTCAAAATGTTCCTTCACTATTGACCTGAAAATGTAAAAATCTGTATGAAAAGCAATTCTGGGTGTCAGTGTAGATTGTAAAAAAAGGGTGGGGTGCACAGGAGTTGAACACACAAAATCAGTGCCATCAGTTTTACACAAGCTAGAGGCTATTTGGTCCTATTTATTTTCAAGATCTAAACTACATGCCACTTCATGTTAACAAAGTATCCAAAAAAAGCATTTGTTTATATACAGTATGCTAGTCTCTGTGCTAAACTCTAAGGATAAAGACATTAACAGGACTCCTTCATTTCAAGGAACTCATGGTTGGGTAAAGGACACAGAGAAAAAAACAGACAATTGCAATGCAGTTGATAATGATATGATAGAGGTTTGAATACCACGTTATATACAACCATGCCTCGGTAGGGCACAGCTGTTTGGAAGGGATTGTTGGGAAGAAATGAAACAGTTCCAACTGGCTAAATTTTATAAGAAATTGATTAGATGATGGCATGAAGAGAAGAGGATGTCAAACTTATGGTCAAGTTTCTAGCATTAGTGACTGGGTGGATTATTCCCTGAGATAAGGAATACAGGAAGGAAAAAGATGATGAGCTCAGTTTTTGAGAGGCTGAGGTACACATGGGACATTCAAGCAGAAATATACAGCAGGTAGTTGGAAATAAGAGTCTAATATTTAGAGGATAGAAAAGAGTAAGAATTATAAATTTGATAATCACCAATACTCAGTACGTCAATTATAAACAATAATAATAGATGAAATACCCATTGAGAGCACTCAGGTAATAGAAATGGGCTGAGAAAAGAAAAACAATTTCTAAGGCTTCTTTTTATAAGACTTCATTTTTCCAATGATATATAGTCATTCTCTTCCGCTCTACCCCACATCACATTAACTATGAGTCTGCAATATCACCTACATTATACCTGGAAGTGGATATTTGCTTTCCCACTAGATTATGAACTCATTGAAAGCTCTGGGTTTTCCCAGCGTGCCTAACAAACATTCAGCAAGTGTTTATTAAAATATGTTTAATTAAACTCTTTCACAAACAGCATGGATGATTTCTAACTTTTCTTTTTTTTTTTTTTTTCCGGTACGCGGGCCTCTCACTGCCGTGGCCTCTCCCATTGCGGAGCACAGGCTTCGGACGCGCAGGCCCAGCGGCCACGGCTCACGGGCCCAGCCGCTCCGCGGGCATGTGGGATCCTCCCGGACCGGGGCACGAACCCGCGTCCCTGCATCAGCAGGCGGACTCCCAACCACCGCGCCAACCACTTCCTAAAAAGTTAGGAAGCCCCTAACTTTTTAATATCAACTTTCAAGATTCACAAAGAAAACATGTGCTCAATGATATAGGTTCATCTTGACTGTTCATCCAGAACTCATATTTCCTATCTGTACTCTGCCAACTGCCTGAGATGATTCTTGTTTTCAGACTTTTACAGGAACATCAAAATTCTCTATGTCAGATATTTTCTAATTCAACACACTAAATAATATGAAATTAATACATTTTTGCTATTTGTTTAGGTATTTAGCTTTTTTAAGTGCATTAGTCTGGCAATTAATTATCTTGCCTTATTATTAATAATAAATTTTTAAAATCATTTCCCCTTAACAGCAAGGGATTTGCTAATCCCTACTGTCATTAATAGCAAGCAAGTGCGTGACAGCCAGTTGGGGTTGGCATAAACACTCTGGTATGTAACAACATAAAGCTGGCAAGACATCATGAGTACCACGCTCCAATCAGCACTTCTTATGAATATGCATTATACAGAATCTTATTAAAATGCAGATTCTGATTCAGTAGATCTGGGATGGGGCCTGATCTTTACATTTCTCACAAGCTCCCAGGTGATGCCAATGTTGCAAGTGAAGGGGAGCAGAATATGCCACCCCAAAATATGCCTCTTGGGCATAAGGACTACCTTAAATTGATTATTTTTAAGAAACAGCAGGGATTTCCCTAGTGGCGCAGAGGTTAAGACTCTGCACTCACAATGCAGGGGGCCCAGGTTCAATCCCTAGTCAGGGAAATAGATCCCACATGCATTCTGCAACTAAGAGTTTGCATGTCACAATTAAGCAGCCCTCGTGCCACAACTAAGACCCAGTGCAACTAAATAAATAAATAAAATTTTTTTTTTTAAAAAGAAAAAAGAAATGGCAGACATAGGAGAATCCCTGAAAACAAATGGAAGTTACTCTTCTGAAAGAGACATTTACATTTATAAGGGAAATCTCCATTTGTAAGTGCATCTCCTTCTCTGTACCAGGAAGGAAGAGGGGAACTAAACCTCCAGAAACTCTTACAAAGGAGGCTACAGACCTAAATCTGCATAACAACCATACTCCTGTTTACTGTGATTTACCTGATGACCTCCCATAACTGGCTTCCCCACCACCACCATCTCTTTTGTCTTTAGCTTGAGATGGTATTTAAGGTAGTGGCTTGGGCCATTTCAGGGAGTTACTCCATTTTCCTGGTACAGAAAATATAGGAGTAATCCTATGGAGTGAATTACTCCATGGAGTGAATCCTATGGAGTGAATTACTCCATGGAGGGATTACTCCATGAATATAGGAGGTTTACATGTTATTAAACTTCTATTTGTTTTTTTCTATTAATCTGTCTTTTATTATAGGGGGCTTCAGCTAAGAACCTAGAAGGGTAGAGGGAAAATTATCTTTCCTCCCCTACACAAGTCTCTTAACCAACTGAGTTACTTAGTCATAACTATACATTTTGATTGGGCAGGAAGTAATCCTTAGGTGGGTTCTATCAGGTGGGATTAAGCACTCCCAGAAAACCGTATGATTTATAGGCTTACAACAGGGAGAGATTTGGATGAAAAAGGGACAGGAAAGAGAGAGAAACAAATTGTAAAGGGCATGGGTGTGTGACTGAGTCCCTTCCTTTTTGAGGAACTAACTGGTTTGAATTACAATGAAAGAGGGTTGTGAAAGGCTTTGCGAGACTGAACCCAAATGAGTCTACTTTAGTGCTCAGGTGGCAATGTGTGAAATAAAATTGGGAAGAGGGTCAGTCTTCTCCTTCCCCACCTCCACCCCATGCTACAAACCATAGCGGTTTAATAACCAGAGGAGCAGGACAGTTACCTCAAATGGCAACTAGGCCCTGGGCACTCCTCGAAACAACTGAAAGAGACGTGTGAGGCTGCGTGAGTCTATTGTGAGCAACTGACGGCTCTGGGCAGTTCAGATGCAGGTATTCCCATGAATATGATTGCACCTGGATCCATGGGCTGGTTTATACACACTTAAAGGTAGCATTGGTTTAAAACTGATTGTATGAACCAAAACCTATTCAGTATAATAGGAGGAGTCTTTTCTGTATGCTGAAGACTGCGCTGCTTTGTAGTACCACAGAAATCTCACCTGGAAATAAAGGGCACTCATCCCTCAGTATCCATGGGGGATTGATTCCAGGACCACCCTTGGATACCAAAATTTAAAAGAAATCCATGGATGCTGAAATCCCTTACATAAAATGGCATATGCAGTATTTGCATATAACCTATGCACATCTTCCTATATATTTTTAATCATCTTTAGATTACTTATAATACCTAATATGATGTAAATGTTATGTAAATAGCTGTAAATACAATGTAAATGCTATATAAATGTTTGCTGGCATGCAGCAAATTCAAGTTGTGCTTTTTGGAACTTTCTGGAATTTTTTTTCTGAATATTTTCATTGAGGTTGGTTGAATCCACAGATGTGGAACCCATGGATATGGAAGGTCAACTCTAATTTATTTCCTGGACTCCAAGAGATATTCCAAGACTATATAATCTTAGCAGATTATAAAAGTAATTTATATATCATTTTAAATTCTATCTCTATAAAATGAGAGTAGCAATATTTGGCACTACATAAACTTAAAATTGCTTAGAAAACAGATGTTATATTTGTTGTTTTAACACAATTTTTAAAGTTAATTCTCCTCAAGTTTTTATACAATATTGAGCAAGAAGTTTAAAAGGGGTATTGATATTTCATCTACCCAAAATACCAGCAGCTGATGAAGAATTTAAAGTGGATTAGGAATTCAGGTTTCCCCTCTGTATTGAACAGGTTTCTCACCACCTCAGTTTTCCCCTTCTGTTTCTCATTAGCAAATGCAAGCTGTTGTCTGCAGGGCTGAAAGAAATGCATACGCAGTCCTCCATAAACTTTGCAGGCTTCTATTCACACTTGCTAGAACTAGAAGAGTTTGGTCATCTTTTTCAAGCAGAAAAAAGCATATAGGTTTTACTTATACAAGTAGAGGAAATGAAAAATCCATGCAATAAGGAACTTTGTTATTAAAATAAAGAAGAACAATTCAGAACTCTGAATTGTTCAGTCACTGAACTTGATAATTCCTCTTCTCTCCACTGCACTTTATCACTGAAGGTTAATCAGGATGTGATCTGCAATCGCTGTCTCGATCAGCTCTTCTGCCTCATCTGGTGTAGTAATTGCAGTCACAGCTGCAAAGCGAAAGCAGGTATCCTCTTCACAGCTTGGAGACCAAAACACTACTACTATGTAGGAAGGCAGCAGAATTGGCCTTTCTTACCTACACAGAGAGACAGAACGTATTCCCTGGGATAATTATTCCATAATCCACTCTTACTTTGTCTTTGGGCACAGAACAGTGCAATGGTTAAGCAAAGCCTAACACAAAATCAGGCAGCTCATTTTACTTGACCTGCCCATGAAGTCTATCACTGAAATAGGTGATTCTCTATTTTATTTCCTGGGGAACACTGGTACTCATTGAAATATTAATAAATATTATCAGAGAAAAAATTTCCTTAGTCAAGCTGGTCCTGAAAAAGCTAAACAAATTTTCCTACCATATGATTTTTCAAATTCTTTAACGTAGCAGTTTCCATTGTGATTCTCCATTTACACATAATTTTAAAATTTTAGTTTTATTGAGATACAATTGACATACGGCATTATATAAGTTTAAGGTGACAGCATAATGACTTGACTTACACTTATTGTGAAATGATTACCAAATAAGTTTAATTAATATCCATCATTCGTATAGATACAAAAAAAAGGAAAAAAATGCTTTTTTCCTTGTCATGAGAACTTTGAGGATTTACTCTCTTAGCAACTTTTAATATATTTTAAATATAGCATACATCAGTGTTAACTATAACCATCATGTTGTACATTACATCCCCAGTATTTATTTATCTTATAGTGTGAAGTTTGTACCTTTTGACCACTTCGATCCATTCTCCCATGCCCCCACCCCTGCATCTGGTAAGCACAAATCTCTTCTCATTTTCTATGAGTTTTGCTTTTGTTTTTTAGATTCCACATATAAATGAGATCGTATAGTATTTGTCTTTCTCTGTATGACATTTCACTTAGCATAATAACATTTGCAGTCCATCCACGTTGTCACAAATGGCAGGATTTCCTTCTTTTGTGTGTGTGTGTGGTATTCCATTGTGTGTGTGTGTGTGTATGTGTATCTCACAACTTTATCCATTCATCTGTTGATAAACACTTTGGTTGTTTCCATGTCTCAGCTACTGTAAATAATGCTGCAGTGAACATAGGGTACAGATGTCTCTTTGACATAATGATTTTGTTTCCTTTAGATATATACCCAGAAATGGAATTGCTGGATCATACGGTAGTTCATTTTTATTTTTTGAGAAATCTTTAAACTGTTTTCCATAATTGCTGCACCAATTTACATTTCTACCAGCAGTGCACAAGGGTTCCCTCTTCCCACATTCTCACCAGCATTTATCTGTTGTCTTTTTGATGATAGCTATTCTGACAGGTGTAAGGTGATATCTCATTGTGGTTTTAATTTGTATTTCCTTGAGGATTAGTGAGCACCTTTTCATGTGCCTACTGTCCATCTGTATGTCTTCTTTGGAAAAATGTCTATTCATTTGTTTGCCCATTTGTAATTGGATTATTTGGTTTTTGGTATAAATCATTTTTTAAACTTAGTATTCAAGATTCACTTTAAGGCATCATGGTTTGATGGAAAGAGCTCTAGTGTTATATCTCTGACAATTGCTAGCTTTGCAGTATTAGAAAAATTCTAATCCTCAATCTCCATATCATAAAGTAAAAATTAAAAAGTTTTGTAGGTTTATTGTAAGAAACAAAAGAGAGAATTACATAATGTGCCTAGCATTCTATACATGGAATTTATTCCTTCTTAGCACTATTTCAAATAGAATATAAAATGACAAGTCATAAAATATTGACTTACGTTTAGTTTCCCATGGCTGGTTAGTTCACCATAAAACAATGTCAGGCCACAAAGTTTCTGGTGTCATTAACCTAATCTCTCCTTGATTGTGCCTTTATCATTAAAGACTTCTTTAGAGGCTTGAAAGTTTAGGCCGACCCTTACATATACCGTCTTCTAAAAGAGGGGCTGGTTCCAGAAGGTATCCATTAGTTGCAGAGGCCAAATGCATTTATCTGCATGTTTCACTTTGACCAGATAATTCTTTGGTACTCTAAAAGTCAACTATGGATTGCATTTTATTCTTGGAAGAACATAATTATAATGTCAGTTGGGCATGAGTCTATTCCCTGCTACTAGCTTCGATAGGCAAGAGTTAACTACCTTTAAAATTAAATGGTATCCCTTTAAATTTAAAATGAATTAGGCCATGGTGGTTCCCTTGGCTTAAGGATAAATGGCATGGAAATTAAAGAAAATAGTTCTAATGTCATGAAACAGCAAAGGTCAGATAGGGTGAGATGATTACTCTCATCATTATTAACATTACTTTGCATTTAGATAGCTCCTCTCCTTTGCCAGACTCATTCTCATTCTAGCCCATTGCTTAGTATCTGAGCAGCTTGTGGAGCTCCTTATGACATCAAGGGTGATCCTGATGCGGAAGAGAAGCCACAGGTCAAGAGGGGAGTGAGCAATTAACCTTCAGGCTTTATTTGCTCACTCTGGTCTTTTGCACACAACCTGCAAAAATGGGCTTACTTGAAAAGACTACCCATATAAACTTAAAGCCTCTCATGGAACTTTTGATTTATCTGAATTTTAGGTTTTTTTAATATAAATTTTAAATTGCAACAATGTGTGTGTGTGTGTATAAATTTGGAAAGTTTGGATATTTGTTGTCTAAGCCCAAAAGTACTAAAAGTGCTAACATGCGTAAGGACAAATACAAATTAAAAATAAGAGTTTTAATTCTCCCTGTTGAAAATAAAGGAAGAGACCATTTATATCAGAAAACTTGTAAGTACTTTCTCTTCTCCTTGAAATGTATATAAATCCTTTTGAAAATTAGATAGGACTTTTGTCAGCTTTATGATGCAGGGACGTCTCAAGGACTTGGGAACCATCTCTTAGAAATGTAAGCATCAAGGAAAATAGTATCCTTATCTCACAGTCTGGGGAGGGTGGGAGCCTCACTTCTGAGGGAGCCTTGCTCCAAATCACAAAAGTACCTCCTTTCATAAAGGTATGAGAATTTTATCTTCCCTCTGGAGAAAGCTACTATACTAACACAGATGGTCACCTCAATTACCAGATAAATTCAGGATGAACTATACATGACAAATGGTGCTGTCAAGTCCTCTTACTTGAGAACTAATTATTATTTATTTTGAAAACATGTATGCAATGGGTTGCCTCTGCTTGACTATGTAAAAGAGTGAGATTCCTTTCTGTCTTTGCAAACTTTTAATGAATTGCCTGTGTTGAGCATCACATTCTGGTTTAATGCTTATTCAATGATAAATGTGTTCTCATTTCTACTATCTTTGTGGAAAGAATTTTTGGGTTGGGAGAAGATTTTGTTTTTGGTTATATTTCCCCAAACATGACTGCGCTTTTAACTGGAATAATGGATTCAAGAAAGTAATAGAATACCGTCAGCTGTTCTCAATCATAATGCATATGAGACTCATCTGCAGGATTTAAAATACAAATTCCCAGCACCATATTCAGAGATTCTGACACTACATATCTGGGGGAAAGCAGTGAAGTCCACACTGAACAACTATCTCAGGTGATTTTTGACGCCGATGGTCAGTGGGCACCATTGTAAATGGAAGTTTTAACATAATTTAAAAATTTTACCATATGACAAATACTTCCTTTTGCTGTCCTAGTCACTCCTTGGCTTATTTACAGGTTTTATTTACCTTTACAGGTATACTACATCATCAGCTAGTTCCTCTCTGCCGAGCAATCTTCTTACATTCTGGCCTTCTCTTTTATCCATAACAGGGTAAGACTTGACTACGCTTCCCAGGCCCCAGCCAGGCCTCTGGCCCCTCACTCTCTGAGGGCCTCTGCCTTCCACTTCAACCAAGAAGATGAACATAATTAGCATCTCTCTGCCTCTGTCTTTTATATCTCTTCTCTCCTAAATCAAACAAACAGCTGCCGCTTTTCCAAGGTTAACTCCTCCACCTGTACCTTTGATCGCTTCCATATTTTCTTTCCTCATTACATCAATTATTTCTTTGTTAGTATTCCTAGTCTCTGAATACTTTCCCTTTGCTCATGTAGACTCAGGTGTCTCTAGTCCTCTAATCCAAAAATCTCCGTTCTCATTTAAACTGCTGGCTCAGTTTACCCTCCCTTTCTTTCACCACCAGGGTTATTTAAATAGTAGTCTATTTCCACAACTTTCCTTTTCCTACCCCTCATTCATTGCTCACTCACTGCACAGGGATTCAACTCTCACACAGCTATTTTTGGTTTCAACCTCTCTCCTCGGACCCAGGTCCATATTTCCTACTTCTGAGTAGAGGCTGCCACTCTACTCTCTAAGAGCACTTCAAAGTCATTATTTTCGACCCCAAACTTCCTTTCTAAAACATGCAAATGCCCTATACTTTTGGCGTCAGTTAACAGTATCAACATCCAGTTATCTAAGTTCAAAACAGCCTCTAGCCTTCTCTTTCTCTCACTTCCCAAGTCAAATCAGTTCTCAAGTTCTGGGGAGTCCACCACAAAATACTGCATCTCTTAATAACTGTCTCCTTCTACTGCTTCCATTGTCACTGCCTTTGTGACATTTCTCTCTGCCTCTAGTCTCTTCTAACTTGATTCTGTCCTTCATACTTTCCCCAACGTCTGCTTTCTGAAACAAAATGTGACCACATCAAATCCTTAAAAAGGTATGTTTAAAAAGATGCAATGGCTCTTCATTGCTTACAAAATGAAGACAAAACACTTTTATTACACAAATAATACAAAAAGTATCCTTGCCAAAACAATTGAACCTGAATTTACTCAAACCTCTAGCTCTCATTAGTTGACAGGTTATACAGGAAAAGAGAAGCATGTTAAATGACACATAAGAGTTACAGTCAACCAGATCCAGAGTGTTGGAATTCTAAGAAACAAATAACCAAATTATTTAAAGAGATAAATGGCATTTTAGAAAAGCAAGGGACTTCTATAAATTAAGACAGACTTAAGAAACACGTCAACAAATGCACCATGTGGATTTAGAGGCAAATTGGCTGAGTATAAGATGATATTGAGTAATTATCGTTAAGTTTATTAGATATACAAGTGTAATGACTTTTTTAAGTTCTTTTCACTTATATATATAATGAAACATGAATAATGAATTTATTTTTAAATATTTCAGAGATGGAGGTAGTAAGAAGGAGAGATAAACAAAATTTATAAATGTTGACAACTGATGAAGCTGTATGATTACTATGAGTGCTTTTTTACTAATCTCTACTTTTGCATATGTTTGAAATTTCCCATAGTAAAAAAAAAAAAAAATCCTATCATTTGTGGTATTCAAAATCATTAAGAACCCTGCTTTAACTTATCTTTGTAAACTTGTCTTTGGACATTCCGCATCCTGACCTCCTTATTTTACTAAACCTGTCAAGTACTTTCATACTAGGTCTGGGCTCATGAAGCCATTCCTACATACTCTTGTCTTTATTCTGGAGCAAGCCCGATTACCTTTCCTCAAATAAATTAGAAACGTCACATGATTTACTATTCAAACATAATCGCTCTTTCCAGATACAATTAGAGAAAAGATTGGGTTCAGACTTACCAGGAAATCTACTGTGGAGGTTGGTGTCACAATTGTAGCCATTGAACTGAGCAGACCCTGGAAGCACTCTAATTGTTAGAAGCAAGAGCAACCATATCCGTTCCATTGCAAAACCTAGAAAAGAGTTACGTTTCATGTTGACATCACCAGCCTTCACTCTCACTTGCTGGGAAGACTGAGGCTGATCTCACCTCACTGTTGGATAGGCAGGCTGTCTACATCCATGCAGGCAAAGCTCATTAAAGACCTAAGGATTATCAGAAATAATTATCAACAATGAGGCAGAGATTTTGGCTACAATATTTCAAAATTATTTTTATTCTTTGACTCCAGTTTGCAAGCGTGACAAAGCTAGGCTTTTGTAGTAGAAGAACTAAGATATAAATCATAACATTTGTGAAAGAAAGATTTTTATTATAAATAGGAAGAACTCAAACCAAGTATTTAGCAGATTAGAACAGCATAGCTAGGCAGACTGACTGATTTGGAGGCAATGCTACCCTTTAAAGTACCAATATCCATAGTCAGAGGGATTTAACATTCAAGAGTTGATTTTCAGAGAATTCTCAATTCTCTCAATGACCAAATAATGTCAAGAAAAATTTCCTCTCAACAAAGGAATTCCAGGATACTACTACTTCTCAAAATCAATGGTTTGTATATCATTTTCCTAGGAAACACAGGAATAAAGCAAAAGGGAGAACAGAAAAATACTACGTGTAGAATGACATCCTGGTTTCTCCAATGGCTGCTCATTGGTGGTTGATAATTGATACAGAAGTATGAAAACCTTGAATTCTTAGGAGAGTGTAATGGAAATTGTCAATGCGTGTTGAACAAATAAATATAAATTGACTTTAATACTTAAACTCCAGTCAGTCTGGTATTTAATTTTTTTTTTCCTTTATGGCCTTTTATTGTCCTGATAAAGCTAAAATATCTTCCAGAAGTGCCCAACTTATTCTCAGAGCATAGTTTGTGCACTGGAAAAAAATCTTTTGGGTTGGTGGTTTTGGTCTATGTATAAAAAACAAAAAGAAAATAAAACTGCAAATGGCTTATTCAAATAATTTATTGCATTTTTAAAGCTTTGGGCTTGGGGGAAAAAAATGATGTTTTAGCTGTCCTTAAAGATCTGCCCTTAGATGATCAATCAAGTCTTTAGCAAAAGGAAGGAAATACATCTTGCTTTTGAATCGTCATTTTAGTAGAACATGTTTATGGTGAACAAAGTCACTTTGGTGAGGATGTGGGAAAGGAAAGCATGAGTTTACTCCCCAAAATGGACACAAAAACTATTAATTAAATAGAAGCTTCCTTCCTTACACACTATAACATACCACTGAGGCACAAACCTAGTCACTTTAGGAAGAACAGCCATGTCTGGTTAGTTCTGATCCGCTAGGACACTCCAGAAACAGAAGACTCACACAAATGGCTGACCCAGACCCTGTGGTCTCTCGGCCATGCCTATGACTTCAATGTCTAGCTCCTCAGGTCACTCCAAATAGACGAAGACAGCCTTGCTGTTTTGGAGTCTTTGGAAGACTTTTAGGAAAGACAGCAGCTTGTGTCTGAACGGTACATCCCATCACACAAACAGCAATGCAATGCCCTGCCGCTTCCTTCTCATGATGGGTCCCATTAATTCCTAGAAGGCACTGGAGACTCTAGACTCACACTGTTGTCTCTCAATCTAGAGAGACAACAGATTCAGAGTCAGGAATTTTCAAGAGTGAGTTATTTTTATTATTCAAAAAGGCTTTCTAGCTTTTATATTGTCTCACAGGAGAAAAATAATGCTTATTGAGTGGATGCTGTATACAAAGAAGGCAGTGTGTTGCCAGATCATTTACCTATAGTCTCTCATTCAAATCCTTATAAACACTGGATGATACTGGAATCACCACTCCATGTACAGAAAAGGAAAAATAAGTCTCAGGATGCTAAAGTGACATGGAAAACAAGTGGGATTAGAATTCAACTCCAGAACTTTCTGATAAGAGCTTGCTGCACAAGCTACCTAAATATCATCTGTTAGTAAATAAATTTCATGTTATTTTGGTTGCCATTTATCATCAGTTGTTTTCTTTAGCTTTTAAAATCGTGTACCCTTTATTAGATCTTTTCATATAAAAATAAACAAATTCTTACATAGTGAATGCAATTTGTTTAATAGATGTATTCAATAATATGGGCATTGTGAGGAAGAAAATTATTTTTTAAAAAGGGAGAGGAGGTCCTGATTGTGGAAACAGTGAGAATTATTACTACAGACTAAACTGGACACATCTATGTTTAGCAAAAATGGTTAAGAAACACGTGCTACTTGAAATGGACCACTAATAGCAGTAGTAAAGTCTTTGCTTTACAACATTAGATCAGATCCGAGGTTGTCCAAAAGACATATCTTACACTTTGAATAAGACTTAGAGCTCTGTCATGGAGATTAAAACTCTTAATAAATATTTTTTTGACAAGAAGAAGGTAGAGGTAGAAGGCAGCTTGCTTTAACAAAAAAATCCATTGATTTTGATATCAGCAGATACAAATTCCCCCTCAGGCATTCTCTAGATTTAGCATTTGAAAACCAAGATGATGATCATAAGACTTTATAAACTACAAACACGTAAAGAACATAGCACAGTCTGGACATAAGGCACTCTCAACCCCGTGGAGAGGGATGGTGACAGGGTCTGTGCTCCTCTGACTAAGCCGCATGCTCTGGAGCTAGACTGCACAATACAAAGGTGCCCCAGGGGCTAGTAACAGCCCTGATTAGTTGCATCACATTATCATATTTATAATGTTATTTGTATTGGTCTATGTTTAATATTATGGTACGTTAAGCAGGGGAATTTTGAAGGACACCACAACTTTTGTATAGGCAGTATCCACATTCTGATCCCTATAACATTGGCAGTGCTCATGGCATTTTCAAGACTTTGGGAGTTAATGAACTATTTTTTGTACACTCCCCATCCTCAATCCTATCTCCATCATTTGCTCTGTACATAGAAAACTTGACTATCAACTCACAGTAGTAGCAAGCTTGGAGATGTTACTTGCCACAGTTTCTAGAATTTTTTTTCTGAAATGGGAGTGCTTGGGGTTTGGAGACTGTGTTGAGATTCTTTACGCTCATTAAAGCATAATGTCTTGTTTGCTCAGACTCCCCAGCTCCTGGGCATGTGCAATTCTAGACATGTGTACTCCAGTCTCTATCTGGCTTAAAAAACTTAGTTGAGCTTCATGTCACAAGGTAGAACCCAGTGTCTGTGGTTTACCCTGGGATGACCTGAAATGCTTGCTGTCCCATTGTGGCTCCAGCAAACTCTGATTAGAGAACCTGAGCAGAAGCATTTCCCATCTTCTCCACCATCACTAAGTGCAGCATCCAATGACCCTACTTTGGTGCTTAACAGTGTTGTACAAGACTGTCTGACATGGTCAATATTACAAAACATTAGTAACACATTCTTAGATAACAATGACCTTGAAGACATGTATCACAAGGTTTTTGTACATCTTTCTTAACTCAGTACCTCCATAAATTTAAATTGATTGTGATAGGGGAGGGAGAGGATTGTATGTATAACATTGAATTTTAAGGAATTCAAAAGTGTTGATTTTAAAGAGACACTTGCATCTCTTAAACTGGTATTGAGGCTCTGTGTTTTATACTGAGTGATACAAAGGAAGTCATATGCTGAGTGACTTACTATCAAATGTCAATATTTCTCATATTAAGTTCTTGTTTTAAAATAACTTCTTCTAAAATATGAATTTCTACTTTATTTGCTTAAGATTGAACTTGGAGTCAGAAAAACATAATTTCACTTTTAATTCTCACTCAGTTTTATATAAATTGAGATAGTTCTGTCACACTGTTCTCTAGATTTTATACATTTAATAATCTTTTTTTGACCCTCCTTTTATTAAGATCTGTTAAGTGCCAGATTCTGTGCTATGTTTAATATTCAACTACTAACATAGATTTAATTTTCACCCATGTTACTAATGTGGAAACTGAGGTCAAGGTTTTTAATTGACTTGTCCAGGGTCACAGACCTAGTAAATGACAGAGAAGAATTCAAAACTAAGCTTGATCTTTGGAATTATTGTAATACTCTGTTCGACTTAATTGGAGTTTGTCAAATAAATCAAATTAATGTCTTGTTAATTTTCAGAAAGTAAATTATATTAATAATGAATTCTTAAAATATGCTTTGAGCTAAGTGCTTCAGATGATTGAGGCAAAATATTTTTAATATCTACATACTTGTCAGACTTTATTTCACTTATTCAGAGTGCATAAAAATATTATTATTTTCACAAATTGATTTAATGATACTGCCAGTGACTGTTAAGGGCTGATTATGCACCAGAATGTTTTTTTAAGCACTTTTCTAACAATATTTTCTAAGTATATTTTCTAACCATGATACAGGTAAACTATTCTCCTTATTCTGAGATGAAAAAACTGAGGCACAGAAATGTTAGGGAATTTGCCCAAGGTTAAACAGATAACCAGTATGAGAATCAAGATTCAGTGTATATACCATATGATCCAGGTAAACTATTCTCCTTATTCTGAGATGAAAAAACTGAGGCACAGAAATGTTAGGGAATTTGCCCAAGGTTAAACAGATAACCAGTATGAGAATCAAGATTCAGTGTATATACCATATGATCCAGAAATCCCACTCCTGGGCATATACCCAGAGAAAACCATAATTCAAAGAGATACATGCACCCCAGTGTTCATTGCAGCACCATGTACAATAGCCAGGTCATGGAAGCAACCTAAATGTCCATCAACAGAGGAATGGATAAAGAAGATGTGGTACATATATACAATGGAATATTACTCAGCCATAAGAAGGAAAAAAATTGTGCCATTTGCAGAGACATGGATGGACCTAGAGACTGTCATATAGCATGAGGTAAGTCAGAAAGAGAAAAACAAATATTGTATTTTAATACATATATGTGGAATCTAGAAAAATGCTACAGATGAACCTATTTGCAAAGCAGAAGTAGAGACACAGCCATAGAGAACAAGTGTATGGACACCAAGGGGGGAAAGGCGGGTGAACTGGGAGATTGGAATTGACATATATACAATACTATGTATAAAATAAATAACTAATGAGAACCTACTGTATAGCACAGGGAACTCTACTCAATGCTTTGTGGTGACCTAAATGGGAAGGAAATCCAAAAAAAGAGGGGATATAAGTATACGTATAGCTGATTCACTTTGCGGTACAGCAGAAACTGACACAACATTGTAAAGCAACTATACTCCAATAAAAATTTAAAAAAAAGATTCAATGCACAATGACTCCGGAAACCACCCTCAACTATTATATGGCATTGCCTTCCAGAAAATGACCCTTACAACAGTACCTCAAATGGAAATTTGGAGATTACTTGGTAAATTTAATCAATATTGATTTATTCCTACATTCATTTATTAAATATTATTGAATGCTTACACGTGCCTGGTAGTGTCCAGGGGAGCTGAGGTAATGCAATCAGAAAGAATTATTTGCATAGAACTTACATTCTAGTGAAGGAAGTCAGAAGAAAATGAAATCTATAAGTGGAATACAGAGTATATTTACAATTAGTGCTATGGAGAAAAAGTAAAAGGAATGATAGGAAATTCTGGGGCGGAGGAGAGGGAGTTTTGAAATTTTAAATGGTCAGGGATATAAATCAGTCCATATAAATAAAGCTCGGGGGAAAAAAAACAACTTCATTTATGAACTACCACATCTACCTGTGTTTAATTTGTACTGCACTTTTTTTTTTTCTTTAGGCATTTCCCAAATAAAACAGATTTTCAGTGCATAAATTATTCTCTGGGAATAACTTGGACACTTTGAACAGACGCATTAACCTTTTCAGATGAATAAAGTTGGCTCTTAATACCCAAGAAAAGTAATTTATTAAACAGCACCCCTGTGACATGAGAAAAAGTGAATCTGTTCAAAACTGCTTTTACCTACTTTTGAGAAATAACTTTTGCAGAAACAATTCATCAAAATTTCATATTTCTTTAATTTTATTACCTTCATATGGGCTACTGTGTATGATACTCTTCTAGTTGGGAAGAAAAATAGAAAATTCAAACCAAAAATCATTTCTTCAAATATTTAATTGTATATAAGACATGCATTTTTTTTAGTAAACTAAAGCAAATTGTTTAATCATACAGATTTGCAAAAATATGGAATGGGCTCTTTGGCATCAGTGATCGCCCTAATCCTCTCATTCTCAGCCCTCCTGTGCATTTACTGACCTGCTTCTCTGCACAGACTTGCTATCCCCTACAGGGGGCTTAACCTCTTTCCTGGTGCTTCTGTATGACCCACCCAAGCCTGCTTCTCAGAAGAGTTCAGAAACAGTTCATTAAGCTTTAAATGACTGCAAATAGTTTGAAGAGTTCCCAGGCAAGGGGAGGAGAAGAAATGTACGTATTTTAATAGTGATCAAAATTTAAGTTGAAAGAATAAAGCCCTACTTCAACCTTCAAAGGAACCAATAGGACCCAGGTAAGATCTGGGGCAAAAAGGCACTGAAGTCGTATAGGTAGGCAGCTGTCTTGCTCAGTCAAGTCTCACGGTGTTACATGATCTTGCTTCTAGAAAAAGGACATATTAGCTCACCCTCCAAAATGACCAGTTTTACCGTGCTGGAGACAATGACTATTTAATGAAGAAATCTGTTTTTTGATCGGGTATCTACACTGAAGCTCTATGTTCTTTATTTCTGTGTTTGCACTGGGACATTAGAGGCAAATATATATTAAAATGAAAATATAAAACTTTCATCAGAAATATCCATTACTATGTACATACACATTCTTTAACATAGAATGTCCTTGTCTTGCTAAACAAAGAATAAAATACACCGTGTACTTTCAGAATAATGTCTCAAACAGAGAAGGAAACAGGTTTAGTCATCAAGAAAACATTCAGAAATTTTATGACTCTAAAGATATTGATGTATACTATGAGGAAATATGAATGCTAAAGGTTGTTTCTAAGATTAAAACCTACTCCAATTTTCTCTGACACAAAGTGAGTGCTCATTTATTTCCCTTTCCCCACATTTCTCACCTGTCTTTCTGTTGAGGGTTTTCTCAAGTAATCTATAGCATTTAAATGATCTACAGTGTTTAGTTTAGAACATTTATTCTAGCACCTTAGTTTTTGGGGTACTGACAGATTGAACTAAGTCACTCTAAAAGCTTTTTTAAATAATTTACCACGTTCATTTTCAAGATACGTGTACATTTTATTCTTCTGAAGTATCTTTGAAGATATGTTAGTACATTGACTTCCTTCATCCTTTCATGAAGTACAGTGATAACAAATTAATAATAAAGTGATAATTTATTTATCTTAAATGCCCATTTCGCTCTAATTAATTAAACAATTGACTCTTAGTGTGATCATTTCAGAATGAAAATATTTCTCAATAGAGATGACGTACAAAATACATATGAGCTGGCATAGCACAGGAATCAGCCAATCAAAAGAGACACCATGCTGACATATTCTGGCTGGATATCAACCCACCTCCAAAAAGTCAAAGGTTTTTGCATGGGTACCAATAACAATAAAGATAACTTCATACTTTGGTCAACTCTTACCTAAGAACACAAGAGCCCCTTTCTATTAGTACTCCACTATTTGATATTCCTTGGTTAATCCATTCATTTATTTATTCATTCCACAAATTTTTATGAGCAATTTCTAAGTATTAGACTCAGGGCACTCGGAATCAATCCAGTGATGAGCAAAACAAGCATGGTCCTTACCCTCACGGAGTTTAAAAACTAGAGAGAGGAAAAGTCATTAATAATGGCATACATTAAAATATACTTAAATATATACCTGGTAAGTGCTATGAAAGAAAATAAAGAGTGCCTCAGGAAACTATAATACGTATTGACAGGAGGATGTTTCTAACACATTCAGAGGGATAGCATTCTATTGAGCAGTTAGGATCTATAGCTAGCTCATATAGTCAAAATTACCCTGGAAATTCCCTAAATTGCCCGTCTCTATGTGGGATTCCTGAGTAATATAACAATATTTTGAATGAGTTTCCTCCTGATCACTTCTGTTGTCCCACAGCTCTTGATCCTTTTAGGAAGATGAAAATAGAGCCTATATTAAAAGAAAATTGCCTAATTCTGACTTCCAAACAGCCTTATTTTAACTCAAAGCAGAGAAAACTGCATAAAGATCCATGGTTTTTGACTACTAGAGACCAAGAAGATTTTGGTTCTC
Source organism: Neophocaena asiaeorientalis asiaeorientalis (assembly GCF_003031525.2). Classification (NCBI taxonomy): domain Eukaryota; kingdom Metazoa; phylum Chordata; class Mammalia; order Artiodactyla; family Phocoenidae; genus Neophocaena; species Neophocaena asiaeorientalis. The sequence goes on along the minus strand of NW_020174703.1, from coordinate 7,514,985 downwards.
AAACATCTGGACTTTAAGAGCCAGAGTTGGAAGACTGAAGAGTTTGGAAGCCTAGAGTTGGTACTAAAGTCCACAGAGAAGGTGTGAGATATGACAGCCATGGTGGACACAGCAAGGGCAGTGATGCTACCTAAAGACCAAACAGATGATCATTCCCTACTAAGGCCAATTAGGACCACATGATGACAAATGGACAAAATACCCTCATCAATGCCAGGGCAATAAGTATTTTTTTAAGTAGCTAATGTATAGAATAATTACTACTTTTTATTTTATTTACATAATTTTTCCTTTTTTTTTTCTTTAGTTACTCCAACATCTTAATAGACTGATTCACCCATGTGGCCTATAGGCATATAGGTAGTGTATATAAGTCCATGCCACTCTCTCACTTCGTCCCAGCTTACCCTTCCCCCTCCCCGTGTCCTCAAGTCCATTCTCTATGTCTGTGTCTTTATTCCTGTCCTGACCCTAGGTTCTTCAGAAACATTTTTTTTTTTTTAGATTCCATATATATGTGTTAGCATACGGTATTTATTTTTCTCTTTCTGACTTACTTCACTCTGTATGACAGACTCTAGGTCCATCCACCTCACTACAAATAACTCAATTTCGTTTCTTTTTATGGCTGAGTAATATTCAATTGTATATATGTGCCACATCTTCTTTATCCATTCATCTGTCGATGGACACTTAGGTTGCTTCCATGTCCTGGCTACTGTAAATAGAGCTGCAATGAACATTGTGGTACATGACTCTTTTTGAATTATGGTTTTCTCAGGGTATATGCCCAGTAGTGGGATTGCTGGGTCGTATGGTAGTTCTATTTTTAGTTTCTTAAGGAGCCTCCATACTGTTCTCCATAGTGGCTATATCAATTTACATTCCCACCAACAGTGCAAGAGGGTTCCCTTTTCTCCACACCCTCTCCAGCATTTATTGTTTGTAGATTTTTTGATGATGGCCATTCTGACCGGTATGGGGTGATACCTCATTGTAGTTTTGATTTACATTTCTCTAATGATTAGTGATGTTGAGCATCCTTTCATGTGTTTGTTGGCAATCTGTATATCTTCTTTGGAGAAATGTCTATTTAGGTCTTCTGCCCATTTTTGTATGAAGACGAAAAGACAACCCTCAGAATGGGAGAAAATATTTGTAAATGAAGCAACTGACAAAGGATTAATCTCCAAAATATACAGGCAGCTCATGCGGCTCAATATCAAAAAAACAAACAACCCAATCTCCTTCATTTATGATTGCTCATTTCCTACCACACTGATCACGTTCCTCATCTTTCTATCCTTGAAACTTCCCAACTTCATGCAAATTTAAAGTTCCAGTCCCTATACTTCTCTTGTCATCAGATTTTCAGCTCTTCTCTCTCTCCTCACATCCAGACCCGTATTTCCAGCCTAAGTATTCCATATAGAAGTCCTATGTGTGTATCTGATGCAGTACACACAAACCTTAACTTTTCACCCAATCACATTTTTCTCCTGTATTTTTAGTCCTATGTTTCACTCAGTAACTCCAACTAGAGTTTTAATAGTTATTTGCAATTCTACTGTTCCTACCCCTCACATAGATGCCAAAGGCTTCACTCCTGTTATTTGCAACTTTACTGGAATCTTTATTTAAGCTCCTCATCAATTCCTCAATCTGACTCCAAACATTCCCTATTAGTTTACTTTACCTCTTCCTTATCCACCCCCACCTCACACAATATGGTCTAGCATACGCTCTTATCACAACTTCCAGAACATGTCATGCTTTTGTTTGTTTTCTTTTTCTCATATGCAGTCTCTTCTGCTCAAATGCTCTTTTTCCCCAGGAATATGTCTCCTTTGTGGAGACTTTTCTGATTCTGGCTCCCTCCTGAATTATTTCCACTTCCAAGTTGCTTCAAACAGATTTGGTAACCTGCTAAGTATTTACAATTTGCTGCCATCTGTATTTTGACACTGGCACCAGGTTTAAACTAAAGTCAAGCACATCTTTTGCTCCAGAGCTGCTAATAATCCATGACATAGACTGCTCTTCTTGATTTTTTCAGTTGAAGAAACTGATTCTCCTTGCTTTTTTTTTTTCCCCAACTCTAACACTGACCCCTTACCATTCTAGTAGAAAGGATTTTTTTGTTTGTTTGTATTAATTTTGTGGCTGGAACTCAGGCCTACTTGAAATGTGATAACTGTGCCCACTAAGATCAGGAGAATGGCAAACCTGAATGAGCCAATGGAGTCGTATGAGGCCCCATGGGGTAGGCTGGAGCCACCTGGATTTATTTCTACCCATTCAAACACCTGCTTGTATTATGATAGCTGGTTTTTAGGAGATCAAAGGAGCTGGTGTGGAAATGTTGTTTCTATGACTGTGCAGCACACAAACATTATTTAAATGTTCCCTCAACATGCGCATATATCCAAAGCCCACTGGAGCATCAGACGACAATAGGAGCTGGTACCATGCCCACATTGTTAGCCTTGCTCCATTATGATGGAAATAACCGGCAAGGCAGAGACAGATAGCAAGGAAAGAGGTAAGGTGCACTGTGGCACAGGAGACACAGTGCCTGTAACATAATATTTGAATTTCCAATTTTGTCTTGAAAAAGCAAATCAATCTGACCATGGCTCTACAATCTCCATGGCTGCAGGTGATTTGTCAAAAAGCTCCTCTTCTATCTCTATGGAGATAGACAGACCTCTAAGGCCACATGAGATCTTAGCATTGAGATTAATCCCCCATGTGTGGAAGGCAGAAATGGGTAAAATAATCAATGTGCATGGCTAGCAGGTTGAATGCCAGAGGCCAAAGGGTAAATGATGCCAGCAAGCAGCAATGCTTCTGGTCATTCTCCTCCCAGGATCCTGTTCCTGAAAGCATATTGTGAGTGTACTTCATGGGATGATTTTTGTAACATTCATTTATCAAATATTTTATACTATTCAAAGGACTTTGATATGTATCCATTTATTTAGAACTTACATCTCTCCTGTAACGTCACAAAGCATTAGAACTGGAAAATTCCTTAGAGATCATTTCTCCAACATCTGCATTTACTAAAACCCAAAGAGATCTTAGATTGCCTAAAATCCTATGAGTAGTTAGTAATACTGGATCCTACACCTGCTGATTATTCACTCTGTAGCTTCTCCCATAACTCTAAGGAGCCACCTAGGCAAGAATTTGTTCATCAGATACTTTATCAATTTTTATCATTTATTTGTTTATATAATTACTATTGATAACCATTATTTAATAGTTATTAAACATTATTTACCAATATTACCTTTAAATTCTCACTGCAAACTTATAAGTATTATAATTGTCCCCATTTTACAGGTGAAGAAATTGAAGTACAGGATAGTTAGATAGCTTACTTTAGGCCACTCACCTGGGAGATGGTAGAGACGGCATCTGAACCCAGATTATCTGGCTACAGAATCTGTGCTCTTAAACCTGCACTATACTATCTCCCTACCATCCCTTTCCATACATGAAACATGAGGAGTTAGGAGAAGGGGGATGAAGAGAATATTGACTATGACTGAATAGTTATGACTGAATAGTTAACACCAAAGCAACTAAATTTTAAACCAGAGTTATCTTGAAATGGCAGGATTAAGTGTTCCCTGCCATGGACAAAAATCAGTCTCTTGCATAATTTGAGTTCACTTAAAGAGAAAGAACAAATCTTCATTTGAATGTATCCAAGATGCAAACTAATTTTAAATACAAAACCTTGTACAGAGATGTACATTTTCCATGAGCTGTTCACAGCCAGGTTTTCTTCTCACAATTGAATAGATTAGTATCTTTGGAGATGAGATCTATATTATCAAGGTTACATTCTCAGATGCTGAGGCCACAATGGACTCAAACACAGTCTTGAGATGTGAAGGGTCCATGTAGATATTATTTTCTCATAGTTTTGTTTTACTTTCTTTCTCCATCCATCCATCTATCTGTTGTTGTCGTGATGGTGATTGTTGAATCATTTGGTATTAAGTTTCAGACATTTTGGCCCTTAATATTTCAGCACACATCTCATAAGAAAAAATGGATCATCTCTACATAACCACAATACCATTACCAAACTTAAGAAAATTACAATTAACTCATAATAGCATCCAATATCAATTCAATATTCAATTTTCCCCAATTCACCAAAAGTATATTTTATACCTGTTTTTATTCCTTAATCTGGGATCCAAAAAAAGAGACCAGAAAGTTAAAACAAATAAATGCAAAGGTTTATTCTTTGCATTTAAGGTGCGACAGCCCTTTAGTCTCTTGTAATACAGAAAATCTGAGCACTTTACGTTGGTAAGAATTCTATGGTCCCACCAGACCAAAAGAATGTGAGAAAATGCAAGATTCTGTCAAGATCAGAAATATTTAAAGCTAGATGAAATTCATTCAAATATCTTGAGTCCATAAATACAAAATTTAATCAAATATTAAGAGCTGCATGACTGCGATTACAGAGAGAAAAACTGAGTTAACATGTAACATGAATCTAAAGAACATTAGAAATGTGGATTATATGGTCTGGAAAAGTCATGTGGGCTATAACAATTCTTCTCTAATTTATCAAGTCCTTGTATAGGCTGTAAATAAGGTTATGTTGCATGATGATTACTAATAAGAATCTACCCATTGTCCCAGTCAAAACCTCTGGCTAATAAGCAATTGCAGTTAGCTTAGAAGATAAGTGCTTTCCATCTATCAGCAACTATTAACCCCACAATTATGTAGGCATAGACGTTTTAAAGATAATCAAAAACTAGAGAATCATTTTTCATGTTACAGAATCTATGCATGCTGGTATTCTTAGTAATTCAAATGTGTTAGAGAATGTGACCTACTTAACTAACAGTTTTGTCCTTTTATTTTGATTTGAGATGTGTAACTGAGTAAACAATTTAGACTTTTAAGGTAAAATTGACATGATTATATATATTATTGAGATAGTTAAGAAAATGTAAGATTGAACAAATTTTAAAATCTATTTTTAAGGGCTAGTTAAATAATTTATAGATGGATTATTATAGCAGATAATTAAACTCCTTCAAACATATTAAATTGCCTTTTATAAAAATTTATTATATTCAATTTCCTATTCTGTACGTCAATTAACTACTTGCATATAAAATCAAATATTTCTCAAAAACCTGTTAAAAAATGACTATCATAGTCTGCTTAGACTTACAGATAAATAGTCAGAATTTGAGCTTAAAACCTTCAAAAATAGTTAGGTTTGGTCATTTATAGTTTTAATTTAATGTTGATCCTTAAAAAATTCAGAAGATATTTTTCAATTACTCAAAACAGAACAACAGGAAAACCTCTCGCTAAACACAGAGTAAATGGTTATTTTGCTTCAGAAGCCATAATAAAAGCTGAGCTAGAATCACACCTTTAAATGCTAAAATCATATACCACACTTTGAGATGCTTACACTCAGAGTTACAGGGGAACTAAGATCAAGTGTAGGATACCAGTTTGATGTTGTCTATCTCACGCTTACATAAAGTCATAAATAAATTCATTGACTGGAATAACAGGAAGACTGAACATGCTATTTAAATTAATTGTGTTTCTCTTTTTTGTCCAAGATTACATAGTTGAATTTGTTGATGATAAATGCCAGTTTGATGTAACTTCACTGAATGCACAGAATATGCATTTCTGAATATGTGTTTCTGCCCTCTAAAAGTTTTTAATCAAAAGGCAAACACTTCAGCTTCATAATTACATTATCAACATTAAAACTTCTAGAGGTTAATTTATGGAGAATATGTTTATGACCTTGGGATAATGAAAGATTTCTTAGGAAAAAACATTGTTGTATCATCATAACTTATAGGCTGGGCCTCCCAACAACTTCCTTCTAGAGGCTTACTGAGATATTTTTGTTTTCATGTTGCCCATTAATTCATATAATGTGACATTTATGCAACACACACTAACATACCTTTGCATAAATATAATCACAGGCTTGGGCTCTGGTTCCCATTTCGTCACTAATTGTCTGTGTTCTTGGGGAAGTCACATAATGTGCCTTACCCTCAGTTACCTCATGTGTGAAATGAAATGTTTGGCTAGAAATGACTGAGATGACTTCCAGATATAAAGAGCCAGTGAATGCATGATGTTTTAACAACTGTAGCAGAATATAGTGATAACTTTCCCAGAGACTTCTTTCTAAAATCACCTCCCTTATCAGAATTTAGGTTTTACTATATCAGGAAGATTTAGAGATCTTCTACTGCTTTTTTAACTTTGTCTATGACAATCAATTAGGTGGCAAATGTTGCATCTAGAACACCCTCATATCTATCTCGTCATTTTTATAAGAAATAAAACCTGTAAGAGGTCTCACAGCCTAATCTCAATAGTGTTAAAAACAAAATGGCAATAGCCCTTTCACTTTTAGAGCAGCTCTGTCCTTCCACAGACAAAAATGGTAAAATTAAAATTACATGAAAAAATATAAATAAGTTGTTATTGGTTTTATACTTTTATTTATTTCTCCTTGCATCTATGTTTGTTTGTTTCTCAAAGGTCTCAAGAGCCTTTAGGAAGCAATAATCACAAAATAAAATAGGCTGCTCTTCAGACTACTTTGGTAAATAGTCTATCAAGAACAGTATGAAAACCAGAGCTCATCATAACATAAATGTCTCTGACCCAAAGAATTACACAAAAGGTGTCACCCAGTAATACATACTTAACTGCTAAGTGAATTTCAAAAGGTGTTTAGTTTGGTCCATTCATCAGATGACTCCATGAAAAAGATAAAATAGAAATGGTATTTGAAGAAAAGTAGGGATTAGATCTTTCAAAAAGTTAAATAATCTCATTTTCTCCTACATGCAATATTTGAAAATCTATACAAATTAACTGTCTTCACTAAACACAAATCAAAGCAATGGAACAAAGAACAGTTTTGTTTTCAAGCTATCTGCACACCCCTTGAGGGTTTTACTGACCCCCCTAGGAGGATGCTATAACCCACAGGCTATGCTGAAAATCATGGGTTTAGATTAGAAAAACCTTTTTAAATAACTATTGTGCTAGTATATCAGTTTAGTGGGTCAAGAATAACATTTCTCATGAAATAGAATAGTATGGGATAGTATAGGATGTAATGGAATAGATTATTTTTGTAAAATGTTTATGTGCTATACATGTATGGATGGATGTGTGTCTACTAGATCACAATGTAAAATATCAGACTGTGAGTTATAGTCAAAAATTTGAAACCCACCAGTTTAGAATAAGGTAGAAACATGGTACATATGAGCTAAATGTCCCTACCCACAAACAAGTTTTGACTGGCCCCACAAAAGAAGCAAGCAAAAGGTTAATAATAATATAATCTATGGCTAAAGAACAGGGAGTGGGCCAGAGGAAGATCAAACTCCTAGACCTGCTTCATTGCACCACACTCACTAGCCACGTGAACCAACTCATCATAGAGATGAGCAGCACAAAATAAGACAATTTAAAAGTATCAATATAAATATCACCGTTCAAAACTTCATGTTCAAATCTCTAGTTATCTCTCTGCTACATGAGTGAGATTCACACAGTCTGTGGATTTTATATAAGAAATCATAGACTATTTCCCTCTTGCTCTGTTACACTATCAGAAAGCTACTCTTTGAAAGTAGATGTATGCTAAAAAAAATTAAAAGATCATTTTAACTTTTAATGGAAATAAGAAGGTGTGTTTAAATTGAAAAAATCTAAAAAAGAAGTCATTTCAAAGCCAAATAAAAAATGTGGGGTTAATATTTTGTATCCATGGCAGAGTTGTCTGAGTTAATGTGAGGAGTTTCAAGAAATACAGAAACACAAATCTCTCCCTCCAGCGATTCTAATGAGTAAGTATCCAGGGTTGAGAACCACTGAGACAGAAGAATAAGGTTTTGCTACAGCTGAGATTCCATTTATAGTTGTCTTTTTTTCATTGGTAAGCAGATTTTTTTTTTCCTTCACCATGGCTACACAACATGAGTCTGAAAATAGAACCTCCAAGGAAGGACAATGCTACCTGAATCTACAACATGGCAGCTTCTGTCCACAAAAGTCAGCCAATCAGCAACATAACACATTTATAAAACTACAGAAAATGAGTTAAGGCTAAGTTTTTGTTGCTTTGATATAGTTCTGACAAATAAAGTGAAAGATATTGAATCAGAAGCAAAACATTTATAGGAAAAGAAGTAAGGAATTTTCTTTCCTACTGAAAGACTATATCCTCTTGTGTCTCTTCTCTGGTCAAATGAAGTAGGATTTTACTTTCCCTTAAATAATCATGACACTTCACACCATGGCTGATGAGTCCTACAAATAGGCTGCTTCATCTTATGTCCCTGCTCAAAATCTTTCATCATTTCTAACACCTTCCAGGAGAAAACCCAACTCTACATGACATAGTAAGAAAAAGCTCCCAAGATGAGATTCCTACTTACCCATCCAAACTCCCACCCACAACCTACACACTATACTTTGTATGGTTCCCAAAGATAAGAAGTTATTTTACACATCCATGCCTTTGCTCACTTTACTGACTTTGTCTGGAAAGCTCTTCTCTCCAACTCCACCCTCTCCCTACAGGAACATCTCTCCATTCAGCCTTTCAAGAATCAGCTCAAGCACAGCTCTTCTTTGAAAATATTCCTCTATCAAGACAACTGTTCTTGTTTGTTGAGATATTAAATTGACCACTGACTCTTCTGTGTTCCCACCAGAGTCTGTGCATCATTCTATAATAACAGTTCTAAAAATGTTTTACACTTAGATCAAGGTTTATCAAAGTCAGCACTACCGACATTTTAGACTGAATAAATTCTTTGCTGTAGGATTTTTTTTTTTTTTTTTTTTTTTTTGAGGTTTTTTTTTTTTTTTTTTTTTTTTTTGCGCTACACGGGCCTCCCACTGTTGTGGCCTCTCCCATTGTGGAGCACAGGCTCCGGACGCGCAGGCTCAGCGGCCATGGCTCACGGGCCCAGTCGCTCCACGGCACGTGGGATCTTCCCGGGGCATGAACCTGTGTTCCCTGCATTAGCAGGTAGACTCTCAACCACTGCACCACCAGGGAAGCCCTGCTGTAGGATATTTTAACAGCATTGTAAGATGTTTAATAGCATCCTTGGCTTCTACCCACTATGTGCCAGAAGAACTCCGCCTCAAGTCATGACCACTTCCTATCTCCAGATACTGCCAAATGTCTCCTGCAGTCAAAACCACCCCAGTTGACTAAGATGTGCATCTTTGTTCTCCCCTAATAACCTGTAAGTTTCATGAAAGCAAGAATGTTATTTTCACCTTTGTATTTAGGACTTAGCATAGTGCCAGGTCCACTGTAGATTCTCAAGATATGTTTGTTAAAGGAATGATTATCTTGTTACAAAAGGGATACTAACACACTATCAAAATGTAGAAGATCAAGCATATCGACATCTATCCTGATCATGATAATGCTTTGGATTTTTTTAAGGATTACATCACTATTGAAATTAAAAATTTCAATATCATCAAAACATCACTTAAAATCCTCAAATCCATCCACCCATCACTAGAAATCATTTGTATTGACTTTTATGTGGTTTTAATACAAACGAAAATGAGATTTGGGGTCTAGAACTCGACTTGAAATTATACCTACGTATATAAAACTCTCGGAGTAAAAATTGCTTGAATATAATTGGTTAAGTGATTCTGTTTTTTAAAAAATGCTCAGCTAGTATTTTTATGTTCTCTGAATAGCTTTAATTAATTACTTCACTTTTTAAAAAACGTTCAGGGAGTATTTTTATGCCCTGTAAATAATATTTTCAATTTAAAAAATTTTTACAAACTAAACCCCATCAAAGTTAAAAATAGTCCCTTCCTAAGTCTACTTTCACTCCAGTAACATTGATGGAACACATTTCTATGATAGAATTGATAAAGCAAGGAATTTTAGAAGCTGGAAATACATTACTTTACTTTTAAATACTTATTCTAAAGAAGTTCCTAAATAGAATTGCTGTGCCAGAATTCAAATATGTGAGCCCAAATATGCATAATACACAAATACACATAAGTTTTTTAAATGTATATATTCTATGGATAATGATTTAAAATCTCTAGAAGATTGTTTTAAAAGCTATCAATTATTTTAACTTCTTATATCCAAATTATTATTAATTACATTTAAAATAGAAAGAAAAGTTAGCCATGAATTCTTTCCAATTTCATAATATATCTTATCTAGAGATAAATTATTTAATTTGAAAGTACAATTCATGTAATGTACAAAAGATTTTCATTAATGATGGTGTGTTCAAAAAGAGACAGTGTGGTTATATGACCTCTGGCTATTTATCAGATAAGCATATTTGAGCAAATATCGTGTTTTAAATTCTAACTATTTGACAATAAGTGGTCTTCATTCTTTCTTATTTTCTCTAATGATGTAATTTCATATTAAATGACTATAATGTTATTGAAAGTTTAAAGTCAACCTTATTTTATAGAGAATCTTAACTTTGCAAATAAAGCCACCGACGTTTTCATTTGGTCTCATTTGGTCTCAGTTCCTTTTAACCAAACTAAAAATACCTTGTGTATTCAGCATCCGAATTTTTCACGCTCACAGCAACAGAAATAACAAAACGTCATATTAATCTATCTTTAACGTCATTGTTTTTGAGGCTTAGCAACTGCTTTTTTTCTTCTTCTTCAAAGTTTGGCTCTCTATATTCTAAATGATTTTTGGTCACTTTAAAAAAATCCGTAAATATCCAAGTATATAATTCTGGTTTTTATATTTTTTGAGATACTAGTACATATAACCCACTGCGAGTTCTAGAAAACTAATACTTTAAACCAGGGCTCAGTAAACTATGGCCTACAGGCTGAATTCTACCTATCACCTATTTTTGTATGGATCAGGAGCAAAAGCAGTTTTCACATTTTTTAGATGGTTGCAAAAAGTCAAAAGAAGAATAACATTTCATGAAAAGCCAAAATTATATAAAATTCAAAAATTCCAGTGTCAGGAATTCCCTGGTGGTCCAGTGGTTAGGACTCTGTGTTTCCACTGCAGGGGCACAGGTTCAATCCCTGGTCAGGGAACTAAGATTTTGCAAGCCACTGTGAGGCGTGGCCAAAGAAAACCAAAACCAAAACCAAAACCAAAAACTAAAAAATAAACCAAAAAAAGTCCAGTGTCTACAAATGAAATGTTATTGAAACATAGCCACACTCAATTGTGCACATATTTTTCTAAGGCCACTTTTGAGCTACAATGGCAAAGAGAAGTAGTCATTACAGAGACCCCAAAAGACTGAAATATTTACTATCTGCCGTTTACAGAGAAGTTTGCAGACCCTGCTTTAAACAATTAGTATATGACTATCAGACACACAACATGTAAATCTGGTGAATAGGACACAGTCCATTTCTGAGGGAATTTCTTTCAGCCAGTATCATTTTCTCAATAACATATTTTTCTATAAACCTTGGTAAAGGCCATTGGTTATTAGCAATAAAATACTTACTATGATATTCTTAAAATATTTGGAAAAGTACTATTGAACTAGTTGAATTGATCATTTACTCTTTTGAGGTGTTCCTTTCTTCACCTCACCATTGAAGTCTTGAGAGTTTGGAATTCCTAAAAGTTCCCAGTTGAAATCAAAGTAGACATCTAATAACAATCATCAATGACTCTGAATCTGTAAAACTCAGCCTAATGTCTACTTTACCATATCTTAGTAAAGCTGTTATGCCTGGCTCCTAGCTATACCATTTTGTAATGAAGACAAAACACAGCAAACCAGATCAAGTTTAATTTATAGTCTTAACCCAGTTTACATTCCATCTTAAATACGGGAAGAAAAAAAAAAAAGCCCACGAATTTGGTAAATGAACCAAAAAACTGAATTCCTTGCAAGCAAACATTGCTAATAGGTGTTTAAATGATACAAAAGATTATCATTCTCTACCAGTGAACTTAATACTATTCAAGCTTTTGAAAAAGCTACAAAAACATGAATTGTCAGTAATTCTGTTTGATGCCTTAACTAAATAGATAATATTCTGAGCATCTGCTCATGGTTCAAAAGTTACCTTTAAAATAAGATTTCCTAGCAGAAAAATTCAACTTTTATTGCCTCTGCACATTACTATAGCCCTTCTTTTAAAGGGGGGAAAAAAGCTTTAAAAGTCTTGAAAGGAATGTAGATTTAATATTTTGCATGATTTCGATACTATATTATGTGACTATTTAACTATATTTTATTTTGAGGATATTTCTGAAAATCTCTAAAATGAATGGACATAGAGCATATTTCTAGGTTTTTATATTTTGCTAAGCATTATAACAATCAGTGAAGAAAAATCAAAATTCATTTAGGGACATTTAAAAATAAGTAGGAGCAATGGTTCAAATAGTAGTTCTAATATGTGCCTCAGAAGAAAGCTAGTAACTGAAAAATAAAATAATAAAGAGATATTTTCTATTATGTATTAATATTAGGTTTTTAACTGAATTCAACTCCTTTGTTGTTACTACCAAACTTATTTAAACTGACAGTTTAGAATTGTTTTTCTTTGGCCCCTAAAACAAATTATAAGAAGCCAATTTAGAGCAGCAAAATAAATAATGTCACACTCCCGAGAACCAAAAAGATTATTATCTCCAACACATGAACCTAAGAAGTGAGGTCTTTTTCTTAACACCACAAACAACTGGTTTTACCAAAGGCAATCTTGGAAAGAAGGAGCCTTAGAGATCACCCAAGAAATGGAAATCACAACGTTTCCTCTAAGTCATGGATGACTTCTCCCAAGTTGTGTGAGATTCCATGTCAATTCAAACAATACGAGGCTCATCATTAAAATAATTTTCATTTAAAAGAAAAATAGATCATAATTATCTTCAATTATCATATAATCTCTGTAATTAGAGATGATGCCATATTCAGCCAGCTTTTCTGGTATGGTAGAACCCTGATAAGAAATCTCAAATATAAATGCCTGTTTGCTTCCACTAATGGAATATTTGTGGGCTGAAGCTGACTGGTGACAGACCGTGGATGGGACTGGAGTCTGGAATACAATGGTGTGGCAAACCTGTACAACATTTGACCCTCAAGCTCTATGCTTAGAATTGAAGAAACCGCCCAAAGAGTCAGTTCTTTCTCCAAATCTAATCAAAGTATTTCAGATGGGACTACAATTCACAAAATAAAATTTTGTTTCCACCTTTCTGTTTCCAAATATGGGAAGATGTTTTTCACTTTCTTTTGCTACATTTTAATTGCCAGCCCAACCGTTACCCATCACTGGAACCATACCACCAGAAAAGTTTTACTGGAGGCTGCCTTATGTCGTAAACACGTTATTAAATTAAAATGAATTTTCCATGATTACTAAAAAGGGAGCATTTGTAGTCACATTAGGTGGCTTCAGTGCTGGGCACTTACCCAAGTCCCTGGTTCTGTGGAGTCAGCTGTCCTCCATGTGCCCGGCTCTGCCGCGTGTGACTGAATGTTGGCCTTACCACACTTTTTCAGAAAAGATTTGATCCTTCAAATAGGAGGTGAGTTGCTCATTATGAGAAGTCTAAAAAAAAAAAACTGGATTTTAGACAAGCAAATGCTTCCACAGGTCCCAGAAGTTTTTGCAAGATTAATCATCACCAACATGAAACTTGAGCTCATCTTTTATAGACTTTTGTTTCCTTCCAACTACATCTCTTTCAATTTTCATTTCATTCCCTTACTCTTTTTTTTTTCCCTACCTGCTTTTGATCTTCTATTTTACACTGTACAGAAGTCTTGAGTGGTATGTGTGAAGCGAGCCATCGTCAGCCTGCTGGTCTAGAAAAAAATCATAAAGTAAGAAACAAGGCCTGAGATTGGATTGGGAATTAATCTGCATGGTTATCAATGTCCTGTTGTGCTTCATGAAAGATGCCTGGTCTTTTCAATACTGCATTTCATGTAGCGATGAAAATGGGATATGGAATATCATCGTGAAAACTAGTTTGATTGGGATAATAATGACTAAGAAGCCATCAATGCGAAAAACCTAACAGGACCCAATTGTGAAGAATGAGCTAGACACTGAACCTGCTTCACAATCTCTGCTTTTGTTTAGAGACTTCCACCAGGCTTTGGAGCCTTGGAATGGGTTTGGATGTCATCTAAGCATTCCACCCCAAAAGCTATTATCATTTCTCATTGAGAAGAAAAGTGGGAAGCTGGGATTTGGGTGCCACAGGAAAAGGCTTTTGAGATACTCTGACCACAGTAAAGCTTTGCTTCATGCACTACTGTGCTTAGGGATGACTGTGAGGAAGCTTGGAGCCCATTGTATAGATTTATGTTAATCCATCAGCTGTTTAATAGTAATTGCTATCCTGAAAAAGGACATTATTTTATCAGTAATACCACTAGCTGATACCTTTATAAAATTTCATTTTATTCAATTGGCTTAGGGTACTTTAACAACATTTAAGTTCTCAATTGCTTCTGTGATAGAGGCAAGTTGCCTATGGCTACTGTGAACTGAGATTAAAATCCAAGAGTTCAGCCTTTTAAGATTTCTTTCCCCTGAACCAAACTCTTTCCCTAAATGGTAAGTGAATTGAAAGCTAATATAACTACTAAAAAATAATAGACAGAGGCTATTCACATTGCCTTCTATCTCCTGTTTAGTATTGAAAGGGAGTTTGGTACTTTCTACACCAGACAAATTCAGGTTCATGTTTTTCAGGGAAGTGTCAGTTCCATAAACAAGCATAGTTATAATACCATTCTCCTCCTGAGTAAATATGAGATACATGAATCTACCAACTTCTTGAATACCATCAATATAAAACTCTTTATATTTTCTTGATTAAAAACATAAAAACAATTCTAGGAAACCTCTTTTTAGGCCTTCCTAATAATGCTGACAGAACTGCAGCAGCATTCTCCAGAGGCTGTTTTACTCCATAATGAAGCTTTTGAGTGAGATGTTTTCAAGCGATGTTTCAGGTTTTACTTTGAACACATCTCTGCCATGTTCTCCACCATTTTAAAAGTTAAATAAAAATGCAACAGCTTCAAGTAGCAATTAATAAATTCTGTCATTTACATAAAAAAATCAGCAGCTTCTATCCTATGAGAAAATGAACATTTCATAAATATTGAATACCATTACACACATACCCTACAAGTTGGTTAGCTAAAAAGAGAGAAATTCCATTAGAGGCTTTCGCAAGGAAAATATAAAATAGTTGAGATAAAGTAGCTGACAGTATGAGTTACTACTTTGCTTTAAAAATGTAGTGAACAGCAATTCCACAAACTTCCAAGGGAAAATTGTATCAGCTATCTGAAAACTCTGAGCCCCTTTATTACGAGGATTTCTTGTCTTATAGGCTGTGTGACTTGGTTGAATAGTGATTAGTTGTATATGCAACATATGCTTGCATCAGAGAATAATTTAGCCACATAAAATATTCATCAGTATCTGATAGCATCAGAAGTGGAAATCTGACAGTCATCCTGTCCAGAAAAGGATGTTTCATAATCAGAAGAAGTGACCAGTGCCCTTTAGTACCTAAAAAAGACTGAATTTAGACTAGGAAGGCACCCTGACTTCTGTTTTCTCAAACTAGATGGCTCACTCCCAACTTCCTTTAAAAATCATATAACTAAAACCTCAATGACTGAATTCCTCCAGCTAGAAAATGAAAGTAAAAAGCCCTCCTTGTCACATGGAGCAATAATAGAGCATAGTTAATAAGTCGGTATTTTAGGATCTTGCTTACAGGAGAGTTATGTTCTTTCTGTCATTTAATAAAAGTATCTTTCTGGTGTGGGACATGAAGGTGAGATTTTTGACTTTTTATTATTAGAGTCAAACCTAGAATGATGGAAGTTGACATTTGCCAGCACTCTGTGTATTGGGGAAGGGATAAAGGTTGATTTCCACTGTAGTCTCACAGTTGTTTCTCAGTGATGGAACTGCTTCCAGGGCTCAGTCTTTGCCCTCTTCACTTCACTATGTACAACTGCGTCCTGAATGACTCCATCTTATCCAGTTTTAAAGCACTTATTTTCTAACATACTGCATAACTTATTTATGTCTTCTGCCTCCAGACACATACCTGAATGTAATCCCTACCATAGGTTCTTCTTGCTCCCTAATGCTTCCCTAGTACTCAGGAGAAAGCCTGGCCCATAAGAGGCACTCGATAATATATTTTGAATAAATGAATGAATGAAGAAAAACAGTAACAAATTACAGAAAATGTATTTGAAAGTGGGGATATAAATATGTTTTTTTCAAAGTTAAAGGAAAAGGCAAATAAGACTAGTTTTAGCATAATTTTCTATTAAAGCAAAGTTTTAGCTTCACAATAAAGAACGGTATTATGAAATAAACATAAGAATTTTGTAGCTCTAAACCTCTGTGCTTGATAAAGTTTGTATCACCCAAATGTTTAGTCTCATTTTCAGAGTTCTTTTAAGATGGACCTGAGCTCAATATATAAAGGATCTCATAAATATATATATGTTGATTTTTAAACTTTGATATAATCAGTTAATCCAGCAGCCAGAAACTATTTTTTTAAGATTTATTTATTATTTATTTAATTTATTTATTTATGGCTTCATCGGGTCTTAGTTGCAGCATTCAGGATCTTCGCTGAGGCATGCGGGCTCCTCATTGCAGTGCGTGGGCTTCTCTCTAGCTGTGGCATGCAGGCTCCAGAGCGTGTAGGCTCTGTAGTTTGCAGCACAGGGGCTCTCTAGTTGAGGCACGTGAGCTCAGCAGTTGTGGCGCATGGGCTTAGTTGCCCCATGGCATGTGGGATTTTAGCTCCCTGACCAGGGATCAAAGCCGCTTCCCCTGCATTGTAAGGCGGATTCTTTATCACTGGCCCACCAGGCAAGTCCCCAGAAAATAGTTTTTGACATCAGAGATTCTCCCCCACAAATTTACTTTACTTTTCATTTTCAGTTGGCATGTAGGCATCTCATAGATGCACCCTAACAGGTTTCTTACTGCAGAGCTACATTGTAGGAGTGTTATAGTTTTTTCAGGCACTAACAAAACCAGTTGTAGCCCATGTATTCTTTTTTTTTTTTGTGGTACGCGGGCCTCTCACTGCTGTGGCCTCTCCCGTTGCGGAGCACAGGCTCCAGACGCACAGGCTCAGCGGCCATGGCTCACGGGCCTAGCCGCTCCGCGGCATGTGGGATCTTCCCGGACCGGGGCTCGAACACGTGTCCCCTTCATCGGCAGGCGGACTCTCAACCACTGTGCCACCAGGGAAGCCTTCCCATGTATTCTTATACACAAAGAAATTGGCTCTATGTCTTAATGGGATTTCAGACCATGCAGTATTGTAGACAAATTATAAATACAGATTTAGCCATACTTGAAAGAGGACCCAAACAAGCTTTACGCATAAGTGCAATCAATTTCCCAACTCAACAAGTAATTTAACCAAACATTTCTAATCTCAAGAGTCTAAAAGCCAAATAAATTAGCCTTGCTTCTTGATCAGCATAAATTGTTGGTTGATAAGTTAGCAAGCAGCTACAGGTTACCCTAAAATTTTATTGTATTGAATGTATTATTGTACCACAAAAGGGGAAAATGTTATTAGAGGAATGTTGAATTTATTACTTTAAGACCATCAGTGGAAATACTGGTATATTGTTGCTCATATGTCTCAGGATACTTAAACCTCTGTTTGTTTTTTCAGGTATTTTTAGAGATTCTCCTTATATACAATGTACTAACATATTCTAGATGCTCTCAGTGAAGAATTCATGGTTATTACAGTATTTATAGTACTACAGTTTCTTGGTAGTTATTTATTTACAGATGAGCAATTCCAGGAACTAGCTTTATTAGGTATCTAGTATTGAATAACTTTAAGAAAGCTTTTAAATCATCCTAGATTTATAAGGCATTTCCTTGTTTCTTAGATTACTTAGGCACACTCATTTCTGGAAATGCCTAATCAAAAGCATTAAATTTAAAATAATTGTAAATTGGAGTGCTGGTGGCTATAAAACTGCAATTACTGTATCAGTTCACCAATACAGCCCGATTTGCCAATAAAAGCACTGAAACTGTGGTTTGTATTTCCAGCAAATCTATGTTGAAAGCCACAAACTAGATAATGGTAGGAAAAATTGTTCTAATCATATCACTATTGTCATAATAAAATGGGCCCATTCTTTTTAAAACCAAGGATTCTAAGAAATTTCTAAGCTAGAAACGTAGGCTACTGCAATCGTTTCAACACACATTCGAGGATGGTGGGAGTTTGTTCTGAACTCTTTAGTTAAATTGAGCATCACCTCTTTTCTAAGACAGTAAACAAACTTCAAGGACTACAAGGGCTGGAAGGTAATGTAAATGAGTGATGAAAACTACCTGGTGAAGGGGCACATGGGCACATTGGGTGAGAAGCTGGAACTGTATCCAATTCCAGGGCACGAAGCAATGGCTACACTCTTTCAGGAGACTTTTGCCATGCAGGAATACATTACTCAACATTGCCAGACATTCCAATTTTTCAAGGAAAGAGTAGATCATTTGAAACTACCCACATTTTATGTGCTGTCTCATGTTTTAAAATCATTTGCACATATTTGGACTGGATTAAATCTTTGAGCTACTAGTTTGCCACGTTGTCTAGAAGTCGTAATAGTCAATGGTATTTTCTTACTAGAAAAAAATGAGACAGTTTCCTGTTAAATCTTGTTCTTTTAGACAGTACGGCTCAATTAGCCAGTAGTGGCATTTTCCTGAGTCACAGAGTGAATTTCCTATGTCCATTTATACATAATACTGAATGTCCATGAGGCCCAACATCACAGTTTCACGTATATATTTTTATCATATAAAAAGTACCACATCGTGAAGGGGAAAAATGGTACATCCAAAGGTACCAATGTTAGTTTTATTATAATCATTTCAAAGTCATAACATCATAGTTACTTTTTTGACACATTCAGAAAGGTATTTTGTGGCTTTATCCTAACAAAACAGAGGATAAGAAATAAAGAACAAAATTAACATTTTCTAGTTTTTCTAATCTATGGTTTTGACCTACAGAAACATATCAATTATGGAGGAAATTACAACGTATATGGAAAAGTATTCACTCCCTGAGCTTCATAAATGGAAAAATATTAATCAATTTTTCTCCATCATCATTTTAAAGAAACCTTTTAAATGTTTTACCTTTTAAGCCCTCTCCATACAGCCAACAGTAAATATATATGTAAAATATATATATTTAGAGAGAGAGGGAGAGAGAGAGAGAGAGAATATATTATACCGTTGGTTCTGTTTCTTTGGAGAGCCCTAATACAGTAGGCTAATTTTATACATGTTGCTGCTAAATTCCATCCCCCCATCTTATATATTTACAGATTTTTTCTCAAAAGTTTTTATTTGTCTGCACTCGAAATGAAGGAATTTATATTTATTCACAATAAACTTTATCTTATTATAGTCAACTCATTATTCTTGGCTGGATGATTCTTTTGGAGGTTTGCCTCTGGGCTCCCATGTATTCACTGTCTGCTCAGATTTATCTCAAATACAGAGGATAGAATCATGCGATAGAATCGTGCTTGCTTCATCAAGGCTAGTTTTTGAAGTCAGATGAATCTAAGATCTGACTTTCTAAGGAAGTGGTCTACACCAGCCATAGCTAATGTGACTGCTGGACACCGTGTTGCTATTGTTTTTCCCAAGCATAAAAAGCTACCTTAATAACTCTTTTGAATCATACTAGACAAATTATAATGCTCAAATTGAATGACACAGTTTATTCTTACCTAGCTTATTAAATTCTCAGGAGAGGCTAAACCCTTTGAATAAGAAATCTTAAGTCAATATTAAATTGAGCCCATGTACCCCAAGGAGATTTAGACCATCTGCTAATTCTGCTGGGCAAAGGCTTTCTTTTCTATTCTCTCAGCTTTGGAGAAGTAGAATCTAATTTGCCTCCAGCTCCCATTTTTTTCATCCTATAGTTAAATAGTCTATGTAAAACAAACTTTTGCAACCACCTTGTGTTATCTGAACCCAGTGTGTTCCTTTCTCACAAGAAAATAGATGGGTGTATTAAGGACACTGAAAGAGTGTTCGCAAACAGTTCTTTCTTAGGATCTGGTGTCCTTTAAAAATTATTTCCTAAAACATGTGTTAACCTTTATATAAACAATGATTAGGTCAAATAATTTTCTTTTTGCCAAGTAAATATTTTGGAAGGTGAACGTTATTACATTTTGAAATGTCACAGAAATCTATTGGTATTCCCATCTGACCACTCTTCCCACACCCCCTGCCACGCATTTTCAGAACATAAGCATGTGTAGCAAGCCTTTCATGAACAAGGAATCCATTCAGGACTTAGGTACCTGGGCCAGTTTCCACTCAACAGGTTTCCTATGCACTTGTAGGTGCCAAACCGCGACTCTTATGTTTCTCCAAAAGAATTCTTAATAGACAGGAGATTAAACTCTAAGTGGCTTCCTGATTTCACCATTTCTGAAGCCCAGTGTTAGGTTGCTGAAAGTTCACTCCATTTGTACCATCAGGAGCCTAACAGGCTTTAGAAACTGAGTGAGTGAGGTAATATTTTGTGAGTGTGCAGATGAAATACTGGAGTACTTAGCAATCTATTGCATTAAAGGCACATATACATTTTTGATCATCTCTTTATTTTTTGAAAAGAATTCTTCTGTAATATTCTGAGTTTCAGGTTTAACTTAAGAATCTGAGATGAAAATGATTGTAATTTTAACAATAATCTGTATGGTAACATAAAGACAAAGTAAAGAAATGCCTGTATTTGCCCAATACTGATTCTCAACTCCTCTCTGAGCAAATATCTATTCATTATCTGAATATAACAATTAAAATGTCTTCACAGTGGTAAGGCAATGATAAATGTCCAGTCTATAAATGCCAAAAGGCAGATTGCAGGAATGGCTCCACATACTAATGTTCAATCAAATCAATGTACAATCAAGATGAAAAAGGAAACAAAATGCACAGTAAATGGGGAACTCTCCGAATTATCAAACATGAAATTAAACACTAAAATGATTGCCTTTAAGAATATAATCAGTAATCTGGAAAATGAGTTCTATACAGATGTAATGAGTTCCCAAGAATAATTTGTACAATGTCCAATCAATGGTGTTAGGCTTGTATACACCTTGCCTAGTGCCATCTTGGTAGTGATTTTTGTCCTAAGCATTGTCCAACATCTCCTGTGTTCTCTGAGGCATGAGACCACCAAATATCCACATTTGAATCACATGATCATGGAAGGTTATTTGTGAAAATTAATTTTGTTTATTTGTCTATCTGGACCCACAGTTGAGCTCTCACCTTGAAATCAAGAAGTGGCATGGCTGGAATAAACAACTTTGGTAGAGTCGGTTTATAATCACTACTTCAGCAATACGTGGAAATTCCATGGGCAAGGGTTATTTACTGATACTCATCCTAAGTAATTTTCCTGCTTGTCAAGGAGGTATGCCTTCTTTCAGTTTTAAGAAATGCAAGCTATAAAGATTCAGAAGGGTCAGGAAACAAATACTCCATATAGTCTGAAATTAAGGGATCAAATTAATATCTTTGATAATTTACAATGTTTTTAAATTAATTTTATTTTGTATAATTTCCATATTACAAGGGTAATATTCTGGCCAGTGATATATGTGGGTCTGTTTTTGTCAAAAGCCATGTATTCTGTTTACTGGAGACTAACTCCAAAGTCCATTGTACTAGATATTTAGTTAAGAAAATCTCTTAAGGATCAAATGCGTTTTTCCCAAGCTCACTATATTATTACATTTGTTTATTTTTTTTTTTCAGTCATGGCTGAAGTAAGTGATTTCTACCTATTTCTAAATTGATTTAAGGGATAGTATAAGTAAGAGATGTGGATATAAATAATATCTGCTTTATAATCATGTTATTATAAAAAATGGTAAAGGACAAGGGTCAAACAGTGAAAGAGGGATTTAGTTCAAGAGTCTATAAAGGAGCATTAACTAAAATATGAACACTATCTTCAATAGCAACTTCACAGAAAATGAAGAACACAGACATTCTTTTTTATACTGCTTCTTATCACGGCTCTTTTAAAAAATTAGCATTGAAAAGAAAAGGTTAAGTGACAGGACTTTTTTCTTTTCTGTAAGTGTCTCAATGGTCTTCTTAGAATTTTTCTTTCTTTCAAGTCATAGAAATCATCCCTGTGCCTGACATTTTTAATTGCCCTCAAATATCAATTCATTACACCTTCCTTTCTAAATGAATACAAATTAATTTAGTAGGTAATGTTTCTATTTAAAAATACTTAGCTTTCCACGCTCCCGTGAATCTGCAGATGGGCATGTGACTACTTCTGGACAAAGAGGTATACGTGACAGCGTTGTCTTCCTAACAGACTGAGCAAACCTAGTAAATGTGTCTTTTGCCCTTTATCTTTTCCTTGTCTCTCTTCCTAGATTGAAGAGTGATATCTAGAAGGGCCATAGCATTTTTTGTAAATATGAGGAGAACGGCCTTGCACTAAGGGTGACAGCATAACAACAACACTAAGGTTGTTGTTATGCTGTCATGTCACCATAACAACAACCCTGGATTACTGTCTGCCTCCAGACTCAATGTTACATGAAAAATAAAGCAAAATAAAAGAATAAAATAAGCACATCAACTGACTTTCTGTGACACAGCTGAACACAACCTTAACACTCAGACTTCCTTTATGTGTCCTTGCCCCACTCTGGTTTAGATGCTCCTCCTTGTTTCCATGTCATCTCCTACAATCCCAAACACAGTATCTTCTGCCTCTCTCTGCATCATAAATTTCAGGAAGACAGAAATCATGTCAATCTTTCAATCAATGATGTCCCTTGAACTTTGCACATGTCTACATAGCACATAGTAGGCACCCAATACATTTGATAAATGGGGAAGTAATAAAGAAATGACTGAATAAGTACAATTCCCACCTCTCTATATCTACTACTAACAAATAATCCAAAACTCTTCTTGTTTTCACTTAGACTATTGCAGTATCTTCCTCATGGTTTTCCCTGCATCCCCCTTGCTCAAAAACGCTCCCATAGCTTCCTATTATATTTATAATTAAATCCAAATCCTTTACGCATTCTATGAAGCCTAGTATGATCTGGCTACTCTCTACTGCTCTGAATATACATCTGTTCATTCTCTTCATTATATTCCAACCACAGTGGCTTTCTTTTGGTTACTGAAACATTCCAAGCTCATTCTCACCTTAAGATCTTTATGCCAGATGTTTCATTTCCACAGATGTTCACACAGCCGACTCCTTCTTGCCTTTTAGATCTCAGCTCAGATCACTTCCTCAGAGAGGTCACAGCTGACAACTCAATCTAAAGGAACTCATCAAACGCTCTATCCCATAGCCTTCTTGTGGGGCTGTTGAGAAAATATTTTTGTTTCTGCACAGTAGGGCTTTCTGAGAAAATTTTACTGAAACTTCGAACCTGAGCTAAAATGCAACCTTTAGAAAGTAATTTATGATGGAATAAATAATAAGAACTCCAGAGAGATTTACTTCCCAGAGGTATGTGTTTATATTTCAAGGGGAGTTGAGACCCAGGACCATGGAGACATTTCAAAAAGTGAGGACTCAGTATTCTCTCCATTACTTTTCCAAGGAAGCTCTCTCAAAAGAGGAAGGAAAACAGCTGCCCCTCTCTCCTATATCAATGTCCAGATTCATTTTCTTTTGGGGGAAGAGGAGGGCTTACTCACCTACAATTCAGACCCAGTATGTGTAGAGTAACATCTGGCTCTTACTGCTCTGCCCTGGAGGGAGGACGTTGTAGCACAAGGGAAACAACACATTATTATTTACTATAAATAAGTAGTGATAAATCTTCTCTGCTCCAGAAACCTCATGTTGGCATTCAGGGTAATATTAATAAATATAGTACAAAAAACCTAATCTCTCCTTTATTCTTTTATAGTTCCTGTCATCCAGTACTGGGTATCCACATCACTCAAGATGGTACACAAGTTCAGAGTCTTTGTTAGGTTTACAACTCATGCCTAAAAGAGCTCCTAGTAGATCAACAAGTGTTAATGGAATGAATAAATGAATCAGTCAATGAAATGAAAAAAATATCACTGAAATGACAACCTTTTGGAGTACTGGATTGTGTAGCTTTCTACTGATTTGGGTTACAGCAGAGGGGAGATTAAAAATTTTAGAAAGATAATTGTTTATCTCAGATGACCTGCTAAAGCATAGTATATGTAACATCTTTTGAAAACTGAGGTTTTTATAAATGTCTGAAGTGAAGACATTTTGGGTTTTTTTTTTTTTTTTTTTTTTTTTTTTTAATGAACTGATTTCCTTACGACTTAGCTACTGGCTGTGTAGTTAATGAGATTTATGTTTATATAAATATTGAATAATTTATATTTTATATAAATATTGAATAAGTTATCTGTATTCTTGCCCAGCTGCACAGCAGTTGAGATGAAAACCCAGCCTTCTCTCAAAAAGCAGCTTTAGCCCTTCCCAAGGCTCTGAACTAAAACAGAATTAATTCCTCAGAGTTCTGCATCATAAGTTAACTGGAAAATTTAAAAGAGTGTACTTTAGTAACTCTCAGTCTCTATCACATGAGTGCTGACAATTTAAATTTGAAGAGGACTCCACCTTAATGGCATTTCCAGATGAGTTACTCCCAAAATACATTTGGCAGAACCTGCAGGGTAGACTTACTAAGCATTATCCACTTGAATATTGAAAGAGATCTTCAGAAAACAATTATTTTCATTTTGATGGAATTGATACTGAGCTCTTACTTCTGATAACACTTGTACAATTTGTTCAAGCTGATCATCTCATTGCAGAAACAAAACAAACATATTGACAGCATAAATATTTGACAAATGTAATTCTTGAAGATTTCACTCAAAGAAAAAAATGGGCTCTGAATTATGGTGGTGGATTCAAGAATGGCTAGAATTAATTAGGCATTCTCTTTAAATTTTAAACATTTTAAACTATGGGTTATAGTAAAAATAATTTCTTCTTTAAGAACTGCTGAATGTAGTAGGTATTTTTAA
Source organism: Neophocaena asiaeorientalis asiaeorientalis (assembly GCF_003031525.2). Lineage (NCBI taxonomy): Eukaryota > Metazoa > Chordata > Mammalia > Artiodactyla > Phocoenidae > Neophocaena > Neophocaena asiaeorientalis. The sequence goes on along the minus strand of NW_020174703.1, from coordinate 7,489,800 downwards.
AATTTTACCATAACAAGTCAGTTGAAATTACCTAGAATTTGAGGAGAAAGTAAGTATAACGTAAACTTCTGAAATCTAAGCTTACCATAAACACCACATTTGATCAACTCTTTAGAGAGGTACCCAATCTAAATGATTATATACAAATGTGTTGCTACTGTGAATAAGGGTGTACAGACTCAAATCCTATTGGGAGGATAAATTAATAGAAGATAAACTGTAATGATAAACTGATAGAAGATAAACTGTAAGTTTGCAACACCCAATGCTTTCAGATGGGTAAAATCTGGGTAAACAAGGGTTAAAAATTAAATACTGTGTAGTTGTGTCTCTAGCATATTCCATAGAACAGGGCATTCTGATTGGCAGGCATGAGCCTCTAGCCTTCTCAGTAGGTATATTGCTATAGTAAAGCAGGGTGTGTGCCAATCTATTAACAATGTTTCCAAAGATCATCTAAATAATTTTTTTTACCATTTTTATTGGATTATAATTGCTTTACAATGGTGTGTTAGTTTCTGCTTTATAACGAAATGAATCAGTTATACATATACATATATCCCCATATCTCTTCCTTCTTGCATCTCCCTCCCTCCCACCCTCCCTATCCCACCCTTCTAGCTGGTCACAAAGCACCAAGCTGATCTCCCTGTGCTAAGTGACTGCTTCTCAGTAGCTATCTATTTTACATTTCATAGTGAATATATGCCCATATATAAACTACCACTCTCCCACTTTCTCCCAGCTTACCCTTCCCCCTCTCTGTGTCCGCAAGTCCATTCTCTAGGAGGTCTGCATCTTTATTCCCATATTGCCCCTAGGTTCTTCAGGACCTTTTTTTTTTTTTTAGATTCCATACATATGTGTTAGCATATGGTATTTGTTTTTTTGGATGGGGTTGTTTGTTTTTTTGATATTGAGCTGCATGAGCTGCTTGTAAATTTTGGAGATTAATCCTTTGTCAGTTGCTTCATTTGCAAATGTTTTCTCCCATTCTGAGGGTTGTCTTTTCATCTTGGTAATGGTTTCCTTTGCTGTGAAAAGGTTTTGAAGTTTCATTAGGTCCCATTTGTTTATTTTTGTTTTTATTTCCATTTCTCTAGAAGTTGGGTCCAAAAGGATCTTGTTGTGGATTTATGTCATAGAGGGTTCTGCCTATGTTTTCCTCTAAGAGTTTGATAGTGTCTGGCCTTACATTTAGGTCTTTAATCCATTTTTAGTTTATTTTTGTGTATGGTGTTAGGGAGTGTTCTAATTTAATTCTTTTACATGTAGCTGTCCAGTTTTCCGAGCACCACTTATGGAAGAGGCTATCTTTTCTCCTTGTATATTCTTGCCTCCTTTGTCAAAGATAAGGTGACCATATGTGTGTGGGTTTATCTCTGGGATTTCTATCCTGTTCTATTGATCTATATTTCTGTTTTTGTGCCAGTACCATACAGTCTTGATTACTGTATCTTTGTAGTATAGTCTGAAGTCCAGGAGCCTGATACCTCCAGCTCCATTTTGCTTTCTTAAGATTGCTTTGGCTATTCGGGGTCTTTTGTATTTCTATACAAATTGTGAAATTTTTTGTTCTAGTTCTGTGAAAAATGCCAGTGGTAGTTTGATAGGGATTGCATTGCATCTGTAGATTGCTTTGGGTAATAGAGTCATTTTCACAATGTTGATTCTTCCAATCCAAGAACATGGTATATCTCTCCATCTGTTGGTATCATCTTTAATCTCTTTCATCAGTGTCTTATAATTTTCTGCATACAGGTCTTTCGTATCCTTAGGTAGGTTTATTCCTACGTATTTTATTCCTTTTGTTGCAGTGGTAAATGGGAGTGTTTTCTTAGTTTCACTTTCAGATTTTTCATCATTAGTGTATAGGAATGCCAGAGATTTCTGTACATTAATTTTGTATCCTGCAACTTTACCAAATTCATTGATTAGCTCTAGTCATTTTCTGGTGGCATCTTTAGGATTCTCTATGTATAGTATCATGTCATCTGCAAACAGTGACAGTTTTACTTCTTTTCCGATTTGGATTCCTTTTATTTCTCTTTCTTCTCTAATTGCTGTGGCTAAAACTTCCAAAACTATGTTGAATAATAGTGGTGAGAGTGGGCAACCTTGTCTTGTTCCTGATCTTACTGGAAATGGTTTCAGTTTTTAACCATTGAGGACAATGTTAGCTGTGGGTTTGTCAAATATGGCCTTTATTATGTTGAGGTAAGTTCCTTCTGTGCCAACTTTCTGGAGGCCTTTTATCATAAATGGGTGTTGAATTTTCTCAAAAGCTCTCTCTGCATCTATTGAGATGATCATATGGTTTTTCTCCTTCAATTTGTTAATATGGTGTATCACATTGATTGATTTGTGTATATTGAAGAATCCTTGCATTCCTCGGATAAACTCCACATGATCATGGTGTATGATCCTTTTAATGTGCTGTTGGATTCTGTTTGCTAGTATTTTGTTGAGGATTTTTGCATCTATGTTCATCAGTGATATTGGTCTGTAGTTTTCTTTTTTTGTGATATCTTTGTCTGGTTTTGGTATCAGGGTGATGATGACCTCATAGAATGAGTTTGGGAGTGTTCCTCCCTCTGCTATATTTTGTAAGAGTTTCAGAAGCATAGGTATTAGCTCTTCTCTAAATGTTTGATAGAATTCGCCTGTGAAGCCATCTGGTCTTGGGTTTTTGTTTGTTGGAAGATTTTTAATCAGTTTCAATTTCATTACTTGTGATTGGTCTGTTCATATTTTCTATTTCTTCCTGGTTCAGTGTTGGAAGGTTGTGCATTTCTAAGAATTCGTCCAGGTTGTCCATTTTATTGGCATAGAGTTGCTTGTAGTAATCTCTCATGATCCTTTGTATTTCTGCAGTGTCAGTTTTTACTTCCCCTTTTTCATTTTTTTTTTCTCACACACACACTATATTTTTTTTTACAAGAGATAGACTGACACCAAGCATTGTAAATATATGACCACAACAAAAGCAACAATGATTGCAATTACCAAACAATAAACACACTCATATGAGATAATATTTACATTCAGTCCAGCAATCCTCCACTGTAACAGCTCCTTTACTTTGCAGTGAAAATTGATTTGTATATTTTTTGCCTCTGAGTCCTTGTGGGATTTTTTAAAAATTCAAACAGAAAGTCACAAAAATTATAATCATCCTCATCAGTTCACTCAGTCCCATGTAAATAATTTTTTTTATCTTGATCTTTTGTTAGCAGTTTTATGAGTTCATCAGTTTTCCATTAAAGTTCTGAAAACGTTTATTCATTCAGTTCAGCAGCACAGTCAATAACCAGTAACCTGTACTTGTCAGAGTCCTTTCCATGAATTTCTTGAAAATGAAACCCTTTTACAGGAACATATTTGCAAAAGCATCAGAGTACACCCAGAACTGTCTGTAAATGACAAAAGACTTAAAAATGACCATGGTTAAAGATTTGATGAAAGTTCATAATAATGCAATTGACAAGGAAATTTAATTATTTCTGAGATATACATTTTAAAGTAATAACTAGAATTATGACTTATAATATTATACCAGAACATATAAGATTTTTAGAAATTTCATGTAATGTCTGAAACATTTATATTAACATATTTACATACAAATAACCCAATGTAAGTATAGTATTAGTTATTTTGTTTTTTATACTGCAGGTTCTTATTAGTCATCAATTTTATACACATCAGTGTATACATGTCAATCCCAATCGTCCAATTCAGTACACCACCATCCCCACCCCACCGCAGTTTTCCCCCCTTGGTGTCTATATGTCTGTTCTCTACATCTGTGACTCAACTTCTGCCCTGCACACCAGCTCATCTGTACCATTTTTCTAGGTTCCACATACATGCATTAATATACAATATTTGTTTTTCTCTTTCTGACTTACTTCACTCTGTATGACAGTCTCTAGATCCATCCACATCTCAACAAATGACCCAATTTCATTCCTTTCTATGGCTGAGTAATGTTCCATTGTAAATATATACCACATCTTCTTTATCCATTTATCTGTCGATGGGTATCTGGGTTGCTTCCATGACCTGGCTATTGTAAATAGAGCTGCAATGAACATTGGGGTGCATGTGTCTTTTTGAATTATGGTTTTCTCTGGGTATATGCCCAGTAGTGGGATTGCTGGATCATATGGTAAATCTATTTTTAGTGTTTTAAGGAACCTCCATACTGTTCTTCATAGTGGCTATATCAATTTACATTCCCACCAACAGTGCAAGAGGGTTCACTGTTCTCCGCATCCTCTCCTGCATTTGTTGTTTGCAGATTTTCTGATGATGCCCATGCTAACTGGTATGAGGTGATACCTCACTGTAGTTTTGATTGGCATTTCTCTAATAATTAGTGATGTTGAGCAGCTTTTCAAGTGCTTCTTGGCCATCTGTATGTCTTCTTTGGAGAAATGTCTATTTAGGTCTTCTGCCCATTTTTGGATTGCGTTGTTTCTTTCTTTAATATTGAGCTGAATGAGCTGTTTATATAATTTAGAGATTAATCCTTTGCCCGTTGATTCATTTGCAAATAGTTTTCTCCCCTTCTGAGGGTTGTCTTTCCGTCTTATTTATGGTTTCCTTTGCTGTGCAAAAGCTTTTAAGTTTCATTAGGTCCCATTTGTTTATTTTTGTTTGTATTTCCATTACTATAGGAGGTGGATCAAAAAAGATCTTGCTGGGCTTCCCTGGTGGCACAATAGTTGAGAGTCCACCTGCCGATGCAGGGGACATGGGTTCGTGTCCCAGTCCGGGAGGATCCCACATGCCATGGAACGGCTAGGCCTGTGAGCCATGGCCACTGAACCTGTGCGTCCAGAGTCTGTGCTCCGCAATGGGACAGGCCACAACAGTGAGAGGCCCGTGTACTACAAAAAAGAAAGATCTTGCTATGATTTATGTCAAAGAGTGTTCTTCCTATGTTTTCCTCTAAGAGTTTTATAGCGTCCAGTCTTACATTTAGGTCTCGAATCCATTTTGAGTTTATTTTTGTGTATGGTGTTAGGGAGTGTTCTAATTTCATTCTTTTACATGTAGCTGTCCAGTTTTCCCAGCACCACTTACTAAATAGACTGTCTTTTCTCTCTTTGCATCCTTTGTCATAGATTAGTTGACCATAGGTGTGTGGGTTTATCTCTGGGCTTTCTATCTTGTTCCATTGATCTATGTTTCTGTTTTTGTGCCAGTACCATATTGTCTTCATTACTGTAGCTTTGTAGTATAGTCTGAAGTCAGGGAGTCTGATTCCTCCAGCTCCGTTTTTTTCCCTCAAGACTGCTTTGGCTATTCACTGTTCTCCGCATCCTCTCCTGCATTTGTTGTTTGCAGATTTTCTGATGATGCCCATGCTAACTGGTATGAGGTGATACCTCACTGTAGTTTTGATTTGCATTTCTCTAATAATTAGTGATGTTGAGCAGCTTTTCAAGTGCTTCTTGGCCATCTGTATGTCTTCTTTGGAGAAATGTCTATTTAGGTCTTCTGCCCATTTTTGGATTGCGTTGTTTCTTTCTTTAATATTGAGCTGAATGAGCTGTTTATATAATTTAGAGATTAATCCTTTGCCCGTTGATTCATTTGCAAATAGTTTTCTCCCCTTCTGAGGGTTGTCTTTCCGTCTTATTTATGGTTTCCTTTGCTGTGCAAAAGCTTTTAAGTTTCATTAGGTCCCATTTGTTTATTTTTGTTTGTATTTCCATTACTATAGGAGGTGGATCAAAAAAGATCTTGCTGGGCTTCCCTGGTGGCACAATAGTTGAGAGTCCACCTGCCGATGCAGGGGACATGGGTTCGTGTCCCAGTCCGGGAGGATCCCACATGCCATGGAACGGCTAGGCCTGTGAGCCATGGCCACTGAACCTGTGCGTCCAGAGTCTGTGCTCCGCAATGGGACAGGCCACAACAGTGAGAGGCCCGTGTACTACAAAAAAGAAAGATCTTGCTATGATTTATGTCAAAGAGTGTTCTTCCTATGTTTTCCTCTAAGAGTTTTATAGCGTCCAGTCTTACATTTAGGTCTCGAATCCATTTTGAGTTTATTTTTGTGTATGGTGTTAGGGAGTGTTCTAATTTCATTCTTTTACATGTAGCTGTCCAGTTTTCCCAGCACCACTTACTAAATAGACTGTCTTTTCTCTCTTTGCATCCTTTGTCATAGATTAGTTGACCATAGGTGTGTGGGTTTATCTCTGGGCTTTCTATCTTGTTCCATTGATCTATGTTTCTGTTTTTGTGCCAGTACCATATTGTCTTCATTACTGTAGCTTTGTAGTATAGTCTGAAGTCAGGGAGTCTGATTCCTCCAGCTCCGTTTTTTTCCCTCAAGACTGCTTTGGCTATTCGGGGTGTTTTGTGTCTCCACACAAATTTTAAGATGATTTGTTCTAGTTCCGTAAAAAATGCCATTGGTAATTTGATAGGGATTGCATTGAATCTTTAGATTGCTTTGGGTACTGTAGTCATTTTCACAATGTTGATTCTTCCTATCCAAGAACATGGTATATCTCTCCATCTGTTGGTATCATCTTTAAATTTCTTTCATCAGTGTCTTATAGTTTTTTGCATACACGTCTTTTGTTTCCTAGGTAGGTTTATTCCCCGGTATTTTATTCTTTTTGTTGCAATGGTAGATGACAGTGTTTACATAATTTCTCTTTCACATTTTTCATCATTAGTGTATAGGAATGCCAGAGATTTCTGTGCATTAATTTTGTATCCTGCAACTTTACCAAATTCATTGATTAGCTCTAGTAGTTTTCTGGTAGCATTTTTAGGATTCTCTATGTATAGTGTCATGTCATCTGCAAACACTGACAGTTTTAGTTCTTCTTTTCCAATTTGTATTCCTTTTATTTCTTTTTCTTCTCTGATTGCCATGGCTAGGACTTCCAAAACTATGTTGAATAATAGTGGTGGGAGTGGACATCCTTGTCTCTTTTCTGATCTAAGAGGAAATGCTCTCAGTTTTTCACCACTGAGAATGATGTTTGCTGTGGGTTTGTGGTATATGGCCTTGATTATGTTGAGGAAGGTTCCCTCTATGTCCACTTTCTGGATAGTTTTTATCATAAATCGGTGTTGAATTTTGTCAAAAGCTTTTTCTGCATCTATTGAGATGATCATATGGTTTTTATTCTTCAATTTGTTAATATGGTATATCACATTGATTGATTTGCGTATATTGAAGAATGGCTGCATCCCTGGGATAAATCCCACTTGATCATGGTGTATGATCCTTTTAATGTGTTGTTGGATTCTGTTTGCTAGTATTTTGTTGAGGATTTTTGCCTCTATGTTCATCAGTGATATTGGTCTGTAATTTTCTTTTTTTGTAGTATCTTTCTGGTTTTGGTATCACGGTGATGATGACCTCATAGAATGAGTTTGGGAGAGTTCCTTCCTCTGCAATTTTTTGGAAGAGTTTGAGAAGGATGGGTGTTAGCTCTTCTCTGAATGTTTGATAGAATTCACTTGTGAAGCCATCTGGTCCATGGTTTTTGTTTGTTGGAAGATTTTTAATCACAGTTTCAATTTCATTACTTGTGATTGGTCTGTTCATATTTTGTTTCTTCCTGGTTCAGTCTTGAAAGGTTATACCTTTCTAAGAATTTGTCCATTTCTTCCAGGTTGTCCATTTTATTGGCATAGAGTTGCTTGTACTAGTCTCTTAGGATGCTTTGTATTTCTGTGGTGTCTGTTGTAACTTCTCCTTTTTCATTTCTAAATCTATTGATTTGAGTTCTCTCCCTCTTTTTCTTGATGAGTCTGGCTAATTGTTTATCCATTTTGTTTATCTTCTCAAAGAATCAGCTTTTAGTTTTATTTTTTTTTTGCAATTGTTTTCTTTGATTCTATTTCATTTATTTCTGCTCTGATCTTTATGATTTCTTTTCTTCTGCTAACTTTGGGTTTAGTTTGTTGTACTTTCTCTAGTTGCTTTAGGTGTAATGTTAGGTTGTTTACTTGAGATTTTTCTTGTTCCTTGAGGTAGGCTTGTATATCTGTAAACTTCCCTCTTAGAACTGCTTTTGCTGCATCCCATAGGTTTTGGATCATCGTGTTTTCATTGTCATTTGGCTCTAGGTATTTTTTGATTTTGTCTTAGATTTCTTCACTGATGTCTTGGTTATTTAGTTACGTATTGTTTAGCCTCCTTGTGTTTGTGTTTTTTACGTTTTTTTCCCTGTAATTCATTTCTAATCTCATAGTGCTGTGGTCCGAAAAGATGCTTGATATGATTTCAATTTTCTTAAATTTACTGAGGCTTGATTTGTGACCCAAGATATGAGTTATCCTGGAGAATGTCCATGCGTACTTGAGAAGAAAGTGTAATCTGCTGTTTTTGGAGGGAATGTCCTATAAATATCAATTAAATCTATCTGGTCTATTGTGTCATTTAAAGCTTCTGTTTCATTATTTATTTTCCTTCTGGATGATCTGTCCATTGGTGTAAGTGAGGTGTTAAAATCCCCCACTGTTATTGTGTTACTGTCAATTTCCTCTTTTATAGCTGTTAGCAGTTGCCTTAGGTATTGAGGTGCTCCTATGTTGGGTGCATACATATTTATAATTGTTATATCTTCTTCTTGGATTGATCCCTTGATCATTATGTAGTGTCCTTCATTGTCTCTTGTAACATCCCTTACTTTAAATTCTCTTTTATCCGATATGAGTATTGCTACTCCAGCTTTCTTTTGATTTCCATTTGCATGGAATATCTTTTTCCATCCCCTCACTTTCAGTCTGTATGTGTCCCTAGGATTGAAGTGGGTCTTTTGTACACAGCGTATATATGGGTCTTGTTTTTGTATCCATTCAGCAATCCTGTGTCTTTTGGTTGGAGCATTTAACCCATTCACGTTTAAGGTATTTATTGATATGTATGTCCCTACCACCATTTTCTTAATTGTTTTGGATTTGTTTTGTAGGTCCTTTTCTTCTCTTGTGTTTCCCACTTAGAGTAGTTCCTTTAGCATTTGTTGTAGAGCTGGTTTGGTGGTTCTGAATTCTCTTAGCTTTTGCTTGTCTGTAAGGCTTTTGATTTCTCCATCTAATCTGAATGAGATCCTTGCCGGGTAGAGTAATCTTGGCTGTAGGTTCTTCCCTTTCATCACTTTAAGTGTATCATGCACTACCTTCTGGCTTGTAGAGTTTCTGCTGAGAAATCAGCTGTTAACCTTCTCGGAGTTCCCTTATATGTTATTTGTCATTTTTCCCTTGCTGCTTTCAATAAGTTTTCTTTGTCTTTAATTTTTGCCAGTTCAATTACTATGTGTCTTGGCATGTTTCTCCTTGGGTTTATCCTTTATGGGACGCACTGCGCTTCCTGGACTTGGGTGGCTATTTCCTTTCCCATGTTAGGTAAGTTTTTGACTATAATCTCTTCAAATATTTTCTCTGGTCCTTTCTCTCTCTCTTCTCCTTGTGGGACCCCTATACTGAGAATGTTGTTGCGTTTAATGTTGTCCCAGAGGTCACTTAGGCTGTCTTCATTTCTTTTCATTCTTTTATCTTTATTCTGTTCCATGGCAGTGAATTCCACCACTCTGTCTTCCAGGTCACTTATCCGTTCTTTTGCCTCAGAATCCGTTATTCTGCTATTGATTCCTTCTAGTGTAGTTTTCATTTCAGTTATTGTATTGTTCATCTCTGTTTGTTTGTTCTTTAATTCTTCTAGGTCTTTGTTAAACATTTCTTGCATCTTCTCGATCTTTGCCTCCATTCTTCTTCCGCTTTCCTGGACCATCTTCACTATCATTATTCTGAATTCTTTTTTTGGAAGGTTGCCTATCTCCACTTCATTTAGTTGTTTTTCTGGGGTTTTATCTTGTTCCTTCATCTGGCACATAGCCCTCTGCCTTTTCATCTTGTCTGTCTTTCTGTGAATGCAGTTTTTGTTCCACAGGCTGCACGATTGTAGTTCTTCTTGCTTCTGCTGTCTGCCCTCTGGTGGATGAGGCTATCTAAGAGGCTTGATGGGAGGGACTGGTGGTGGGTAGAGCTGACTGTTGCTCTGGTGGGCAGAGCTCAATAAAACTTTAACCCACTTGACTGTTGATGGGTGGGGCTGGGGGTTCCCTCCATGTTGGTTGTTTGGCCTGAGGCAACCCAACACTGGAGTCTACCTGGGCTCTTTGGTGGGGCTAATGGCTGACTCTGGGAGGGTTCTTGCCAAGGAGTACTTCCCAGAACTTCTGCTGCCAGTGTCCTTGTCCCCACGGTGAAAGAGAGCCACCCCCCGCCTCTGCAGGAGACCCTCCAACACTAGCAGGTAGGTCTGGTTCAGTCTCCACTGGGGTCACTGCTCCTTCCCTTGGATCCCAATGCGCACACTACTTTGTGTGTGTGACCTCCAAGAGTGGAGTCTCTGTTTCCCCCAGTCCTGTCAAGGTCCTGCAATCAAATCCCACTAGCCTTCAAAGTCTGATTCTCTAGGAATTCCTCCTCCTGTTGCCGGACCCCCATTTTGGGAAGCCTGATGTGGGGTTCACAACCTTCACTCCAGTGGGTGGACTTCTGTGGTATAAGCGTTCTCCAGTCTGTGAGTCACCCACCCAGCAGTTATGGGATTTGATTTTATTGTGATTGCGCCCTTCCTACCATCTCATTGTGGCTTCTCCTTTGTCTTTGGATGTGGGGTATCTTTTTTGGTGAGTTCCAGTGTCTTTCTTTTGACAATTGTACAGCAGCTAGTTGTGATTCTGGTGTTCTTGCAAGAGGGAGTGAGAACAGGTCCTTCTACTCCGTCACCTTGGTTCCTCCTCCCGTTTTTCATTTCTAATTCTGTTGATTTGAGTCTTCTCCCTTTTTTTCCTTGATGAGTCTGGCTAATGTTTTATCAATTATGTTTATCTTCTCAAAGAACCAGCTTTTAGTTTTACTGATCTTTGCTATTATTTCCTTCATTTCTTTTTCATTTATTTCTGATATGATCTTTATGATTTCTTCCCTTCTGCCAAATTTGGGGTTTTTTTGTTCTTCTTTCTCTAATTGCTTTAGGTGTAAGGTTATGTTGTTTATTTGAGACGTTTCTTGTTTCTTAAGGTAGGATTTTATTGCTATAAACTTCCCTCTTAGAACTGCTTTTGCTGCATCCCGTAGGTTTTGGCTAGTCATGTTCTCATTGTCATTTGTTTCTAGGTATTTTTTGATTTCATCTTTGATTTCTTCAGTGATCTCTTGGTTATTAAGTAGTGTATTGGTTATTCTCCATGTGTTTGTATTTTTTACAGATTTTTTCCCTGTAATTGATATCTAGTTTCATAGCGTTGTGGTCAGCAAAGATACTTCATACAATTTCAATTTTCTTAAATTTACCAAGGCTTGATTTGTGACCCATGATATGATCTATCTTGGAGAATGTTCCATGAGCACATGAGAAGAAACTGTATTCTGTCATTTTTGGGTGGAATGTCCTATAAATATCAATTAAGTCTGTCTTGTTTAATGTATCATTTAAAGCTTGTGTTTCCTTGTTTATTTTCATTTTGGATGATCTGGCCACTGGTGAAAGTGGGGTGTTAAAGTCCCCTACTATGACTGTGTTACTGTCATTTTCCCTTTTATGGCTGTTAGTATTTGCCTTATGTACTGGGATGCTCCTATGTTGGGTGCATAAATATTTACAATTGTTATATCTTCTTCTTGGATTGATACTTTGATCATTATGTAGTGTCCTTCTTTGTCTCTTGTAATAGTCTTTGTTTTAAAGTCTATTTTGTCTGCTATGAGAATTGCTACTGCATCTTTTTTTTGATTTCCATTTTCATGGAATATCTTTTTCTATCCCCTCACTTTCCATCTGTATGTGTCCCTAGGTCTGAAGTGGGTCTCTTGTAAACAGCATATATACGGGTCTTGTTTTTGTATCCATTCAGCCAGTCTATGTCTTGTGGTTGGAGCATTTAATCCATTTACATTGAAGGTAATTATCAATATGAATGTTCCTATTACCATGTTCTTAATTGTTTTGGGTTTGTTATTGTAGGTCTTTTCCTTATCTTGTGCTTGCTGCCTAGAGAAGTTCCTTTAGCATTGGTTGTAAAGGTGGTTTGGTTGTGCTGAATTCTCTTAGCTTTTGCTTGGCCATAACGTTTTTAATTTCTCCATCAAATCTGAATGAGATCCTTGCTGGATAGAGTAATCTTGGTTGTAGTTTTTTCCCTTTCCTTACTTTAAATATGTCCTGTCACTCCCTTCTGGCTTGCAGAGTTTCTGCTGACAGATCAGCTGTTAACCTTATGGGGATTCCCTTGTATGTTATTTGTTGTTTTTCCCTTGCTGCTTTTAATATTTTTTCTTTGTATTTAATTTTTGATAGTTTGATTAATATGTGTCTTGGCGTGTTTCTCCTTGAATTTATCCTGTATGGGACTCTCTGTGCTTCCTGGACTTGATTAACTATTTCCTTTCCCATATTAGGGAAGTTTTCAACTATAATCTCTTCAAATATTTTCTCAGTCCCTTTCTTTTTCTCTTCTTCTTCTGGGACCCCTATAATTCGAAGGTTGGTTCATTTAATATTGTCCCAGAGGTCTCTGAGACTCTCCTCAATTCTTTTCATTCTTTTCTCTTTATTCTGCTCTGCAGTAGTTATTTCTACTATTTTATCTTCCAGGTCACTTATCTGTTCTTCTGCCTCAGTTATTCTGCTATTGATCCCTTCTAGAGAATTTTTAATTTCATTTATTGTGTTGTTCATCATTGTTTGTTTGCTCTTTAGTTCTTCTAGGTCCTTGTTAAACGTTTCTTGTATTTTCTCTGTTCAATTTCCGAGATTTTGGATCATCTTTACTATCTTTACTATTATTCTGAATTCTTTTTCACATAGACTGCCTACTTCCTCTTCATTTGTTAGGTCTGGTGGGTTTTTACTTTCCTCCTTCATCTGCTGTGTGTTTCTTTGTATTCTCATTTTGCTTAACTTACTGTGTTTGGGGTCTCCTTTTTGCAGGCTTCAGGTTCGTAGTTCCTGCTGTTTTTGGTGTCTGCCCCCAGCGGCTAAGTTTGGTTCAGTGGGTTGTGTAGGCTTCCTGGTGGAGTGGACTAGTGCCTGTGTTTTGGTGGATGAGGCTGGATCTTGTCTTTCTGGTGGGCAGGTCCACGTCTGGTGGTGTGTTTTGGGGTGTCTGTGACCTTATTATGATTTTAGGCAATCTCTCTGCTAATGGGTGGTGTTGTGTTCCTGTCTTGCTAGTTGTTTGGCATAGGGTGTCCAGCACTGTAGCTTGCTGGTCATTGAGTGAAGCTGGGTCTTGGCACTGAGACGGAGATCTCTGGGAGATTTTTGCCGTATGATATTACGTGGAGCTGGGAGGTCTCTGTTGGACCAGTGTCCTGAACTTGGCTCTCCCACCTCAGAGGCATAGCCCTGACGCCTGGCTGGAGCACAATGAGCCTTTTGGGAGGTCTGAGGCCTTCTGCCAGCGTTCAGTAGGTGTTCTGTAGGAGTTGTTCCACATGTAGATGTATTTCTGATGTATTTGTGGGGAGGAAGGTGATCTCCATGTCTTACTCTTCCACCATTTTGAAGCTCCTCTTTCATCTAAATAATTTTTGTCTGAGTTTTTTATACCATCAGATTTCTGAAATAAGTATATCTTCTGACAAGAAAATTCACTGATACCCCAATATCACTATTTCCAACCACTTAGCAATTCAAAACAGATTAATTTATAGGGCTCTTATAGTTCGGTAGACATGGATCAGTCTTCCAGAGGTTTCTACCTACAGAGAAAAATAAAATCAAGTTCCTGAATCTACAAAACTGAGAAATAAGACTTAGAAAAATAGTGATACCCTAAATATCACTACATTATATGTATAGCTATACTTTATAATTATACTATATACTTTATATACTATACAGTATATAAAGCAATATGGAAAGGGTGATGCTGTTATTAATTTGTAACCCTTACAATGAAAGATGTTTTTGAAAACCTGAGGCAAGGGTTTGATACATAATTTCCAGGCTCAGTGCAAAGCAAAAATGTGGACTCCTTATTCAAAAGAAAGGAAAAAAAGCTTTTTCTGTTCTGCAGTCTCTCACCCTGTCATGGTGATTTCCATTTGCTTTCAACATTCTGCTCCCTTGGGAGTGAGGATACCAGCAGGACAAGTATAGACCCTCACAAGTGTCCTCTCCACGTCCATCCCTAAGTCCCCACAGAGAACAGAGGGCAGCAGAAGTCACCGGGTAGAAGTAAGGGAGTGGGTTACTAGACACCCAACCAGGGGAGGTGGGGACATAGGGAGCTGACAGGAGGCAAGACCATGTGTGAGTAGAGGCTCCAAGATCCCCGTGCATGCTCCATCATCCCACTGGGATGATTTTGACTATAAAATACAAATTTAAAGCAAAATTATTAATAATTTTATGATGACCACATTGTGTTAAATCCTAAGCATTGGGCCTTCTGTAACTGCCCTAGTCACAGGCCCATACACCTGGCTCTTCCTAAGGCAGATGTAGTTACACCGCCTCCCTGTCCAGGCCCTGGCTCTGACTTAATCTGCCTCATTTATTTCTACCATCTACAGCCCAGCCTGGCTGCTTTTAGGACTCTGTGCTGATGTGGTCTTGGCAGAGAACCCTGAGCTTTTCTGTTTGCCATTGCTCTGTACACACTTACCCTCATGAGTTCATATTGCTCTTGCTACAGAAATTTATCTTCCTAATTACTATGTCGCAAATTTCCACAACTCCTCTGAAACCCCATTCAAATGTTAATGCTCCTTTCTGGTCACTAACAGTGGAGGAATGTGGGGTTTGAGAGACCTCTATGACTTAAGTCACATCCAGGCTGAAAAGCAGCTTAGAAAAAATAGCCTCATGACTCAAATTATCTTCTCCCCCATGTAAGGCCCTTATTTCTGACTATAAAAGACACCACCAAGGAGGACCACACTGTCAGTTATTGGTCAAGCTGGGATGTGCATTCGAACAACTGCATGAGTTACAATAAACTATAAGTGTAAGTGGCCGGGTCTGAGGGGTTAGAGACACTTCATCTGTCTTGATACCTCTTCAATGAAACAGAGTCTAAAATGTCATGTTATTAATTAGTCCAGTTATGACCTTGGACAACTCACTTCATGGACAACTCACTTCATATCTCTCTCATTCTTTATCTGTCAAAAATCAGAAAGTTGAAATTATAGTCTCTAAGTACTAACCAGTTTCAAAAGTATTTAATTCCATGAAAGAAAATAGAAAGGAAAGAAGAAATGTAACCAAAGACCCTTTTCACTAAAAATAGAGCTACCATATGATCCAGCAATCCCACTTTTGGGCATATATCCAGAAAAGATGAAAACTCTAATTTGAAAAGATACATGCACCCCAATGTTCATTACAGCATTATTTACAATAGTCAAGACATGGAAGCAACCTAAATGTCCATCAACAGATGACTGATAAAGAAGATGTGGTACATATATATAATGGAATATTATATAGCCATAAAAAGAATGAAATAATGCCATTTGCAGTAACATGGATGGAACCAGAGAATATGTACTAAGTGAAGTAAGTCAGACAGAGAAAGACAAGTATTATATGATATCACTTATATGTGAAATCTAAAAAATAATACAAATTAATTTATTGATAAAACAGAAACAGATTCACAGACATGGAAAACAAACTTTTAGTTACCAAAGGGGAAATGTGGGTGATGTGTGTAAATTAGGAGTATGGGATTAACAGGTATACACTACTATATATATAACAGATAAACAACGAGGAACTACTGTATAGCACAGGGAACTATATTCAATATCTTATAATAACCTATAATGGAAAAGAATCTAAATATATATATATATATACAAATCACTTTGCTGTACACCTGAAACTAACACAATACTGTAAATCAATAGAAAACAAAATAATAAACAAAACCAAAAAGGCCTTTTTAAAATAAACCTGAAAATGTATCTTTCAGTATATCTGTTTTTACCTCTAATGTGGCATGGATCCCTGATGTGTCAGTTCAGGTCCTCTGGGAGGAGGTGCTGAGATGAAGTGAGGAGAGCAAGAGGTCCACTAGGCTTGAGGGGTAAAGGGTGGGCAGTGCCTGTGAAAAACAAAAGAGGAAGAAGCAGAAGTGAGCAGGAAAAGCTTTAGGAACAACAAAGATCTGACACTAAGGAAAGGGAAGGAGGGAGAGAGCAGAAATGGGCACTGAAAGCCTCAGAGTGCTACAAACCTGAAAACGTCTTTGGTAACCTGATGGGGAGCTCCAGAGCAAAGACGGCCCTTTGGAGAGTACTCTCATGTAGTGTACAGAGGATCACCCGGGAAGACTGGCCTCATATCAAACACTGAGAGCATTCCTGAGGTCCTGCTGCTGGAGGTGGTTGTCTAACTACAAGTTCTTTATTGCAGGGAGATTCATGGTGTACAACTCCATGGCTGCACCCCGATCATGTTTATTATAAAAGCAAGCCATGATGTTAAGAAACCCAGGCATTTTTGTCAGATCCCTTCACAGGCTTACATTTCTAGGACTCAGTTCTAGTATTTTTAACGTAATGGGACAGTTGATCATCATTAATGAGTATTGTATAATTAATGAGGATTAAAATAATTTTTTAAAAAAAGTGTGGAGTAGAGAAACTTAGAGCTAGGAGGAATCAAAAATTATTAGCCCAACCCCTTCATGTGACAAAGAGAAAACTAAGGCCCACTGGGACTAAGCACCCAATGTTACCATCGGGCTAGTTAGTGCCAGGGCAGGAATGGAACCCACACCTTCTCACCCCCAGCCCAGGCCTCTTTTAAAGAAGCTGAACAAGGCAAAAAAAAGAGAAATTTTATTTCACCAACAGTTCAGGCTTTTAAAAAAATATTCAGAATTGGGAACAGATGTTCTGTCACACTGATGGGGCAGACAAGTAAAAGTTTAGAACAGAACTCAGCACCACAAAATCCATATAAGGTGAATCATATTACAGTTGACCCTTGAACAACATAGGTTGAACAGCTTGGGTCCACTTATACACAGATTTATTTTTGATAGTAAATACTACACAATGGATCTGTGGGATCTTGGTTACGGGGAACCAAACCACATGTAAGGAGGGCCAACTATAAATTATAGGCGAACTTTCAACTGAACGGAGAGTTGGCAACAAGGCTATCTGATTTAACTTAAACATTTAAGTAACTAAAGTAAACATTCTGCTTCCATGAGGAAGAGATTTCTAACAATGAAAACTGAGAGACCATCTTGATCATTGGACAAGTGTGAATAGGATCAGGGAAGCCAAAAACCTTGAGGAGCTGGGTAAAAGAGAGAGAGATGTACTCCATCCTCTCCCTGCAAGCCAGAGAATAAGCCAAATGAGTAGGTCTCAATAAGCTATTTATTTAGAGAAATGTACAGTTTATACAGATTATAGGATAAATAATTATGATACTTATTTGGGGATCACCATAATACTAAATGCTTTTCTCATAAGTCAACTCCAGTTACAATGTTTGTTATACAGAAAATAGTAATCTATAATCATTATCATTTTCAGGTAAATAATTATTATAGCAAGTGTTACTAGCTTGAAAGACACTGATATCTTCCTAAAAATACCTAAAAATATTTTGTTGTTTGAAGCACTAAGAAAAGTATATATGGCTAAAGCTAAGTGGCCCCTGAGGGAAGGGCTCTGAGACTATTACAGCTTTGACATGGTACCTTCCGTTATATAAAATGTGACCTCGTGTCTCAGAAGACCACTTGGCTGGAGGAGTTCTTCCTACTGGCACACTACTATACCGGGTGCTGTCTCTAGGCAGAAAAGTAGAGAACAACTTTCTTCTATCAAAGCATTTCTAGTTGAAATGGAAATATAGACCTTATATAGGAGATAGCTGAAGGGTTATTATATCGTGCGCTGTCTTGGCTCTGGTCTCTACTTAGAGCTGTGTCACTGCTTGGATCTAGATCAGCTGAGTTTTGTTGATAGTGGCAGGGAGAAATTCTCCATCATGTTATATCGAATCCTAACAAAAACCCCTGCAGCACAAAAAGCAGGTTTACTATCAACTCACCCTTACCTGAAATATTATCTCAATTCTAACTTTGGTTAACACAAGGTATCTGGCTTTGTTCTCTGGGACAGTTCCCACACCCTCTAGAATTTAGAATTTCTAACTGAAGGCCTGCATGAGGGCAGAGTACTCAGGCAGCCTGTGCTTCAAAAGACTCAAAATGAAAAAGGCACAGTAAAATAAATCAGTTGGACTACTTAGCGGTAAATGTCTCATTTTCTTGTTGTGTTTAACCTTCCTACCGAACGGAACAGTAATGTATATCCTCTCACTGCATTCTTAATAAGGTTATTTACACTGCATATCCAATGAATTTGTGTCCTATGCAATAAATTCTCAGCTCTGAAATGTGTGTGAGAATGTAGACATCATTATTAGAGGAATTAACCTTGTAAATGAGGAGCACCCTTATTGAAACTCTGGATTTTGATTATTCAAGAGTGACACAGGAATACAGGCAGTTTTGTGCAGAATTATAATGATCAGCCTTGCAAATAGCCACTGGCTATGAATAAGCAACTATCTTTTGGCAACAAGTGAAGAATTCTGACTTCATTTTTAAAATATTTCTGTGTTAGTTTGTAATTTCCAATACCAGCAGAAGAAAAAATATTGCATGTATCTCCAATGTATAGAATTAAGGGCTTATTCATCGGTAGTGATTGTATTTTGAACTGGTTGAGCCAAACAAAGGCCAGAAGGAGGAAAGACAGAGTAGAACTTTTTCAAGCCACACGACTGCTTATCACCTCTAATATGCCCCAGATATTCTTCTACGTCTCACCTGCCTCTCAACCACATTGATGTCACTTCAACAACCACAGCTAAGACATACCAGGATAAATTAGAATTTTATCAATTTCCTGATTCATTAAGAGGTTAGAAAAATCCAAGGGTAGGGTAAAGCTACTAAGTTGTAGCTCAAAAACAAAGGATCAAAGAAAACGCAAATATTTTCTCACTTAGGTAAAAGCCTGAGACAGATCACTTGGCTTTAATTTCAGTCAGTTTCCAAACAAAGGAAAAATCCTGAAGATTAACATGGGACTTGGAGATTCTTCTTCTGCTTCTCCCACCTCCAGTTCATGATAGCTATCTCCTCTTCCTTGTAACTTGAAGAGGCACAAGGGGAGGATATTTCACAACTATAATGTAAAAGATATTAAAAAACTTTTAGCTTAGAAGCAAAAGCTCATTCATCTAATGTCCTCTAAGCCCATGTATAAGATCCCACTGCCAGGTCTGAGCATCATCAGGGAGAAGACTGAGGGACCATTTCCCTCTCTTGCATATGAATACCCACAGAATTTATAGCAGCTACAATAACAAATACAAATCCCACTGCTGATCATGGTATAAGTGGAGTTACAAGGGTGTACTTGTGAAAATTGTACAGCTAAGATTTGTGCATTTCAATGTCTTTAAATTATATCTCACAAAAAAGAATTTCAAATACTACAAATAGGGCTTCCCTGGTGGTGCAGTGGTTGAGAGTCTGCCTGTCGATGCAGGGGACACGGGTTCGTGCCCCCGTCCGGGAAGATCCCACATGCCGCAGAGCGGCTGGGCCCGTGAGCCATGGCCGCTGAGCCTGCGCGTCCGGAGCCTGTGCTCCGCGACGGGAGAGGCCACAACAGTGAGAGGCCCGCATACGGCAAAAAAAAAAAAAATACTACAAATAATAATTGCGTAGGGCTGGTGAGTCGGTGGAAGCAAAGATAAAACAAGAATGGCTGAATATTGATAATATTTTAAGCTGGGTGATGGACACAGAGGGGCTCGTTACACTATTCCATTTATTATGTGTGTTTGAAATTTCCCATAATAAAAGGTTAAAAATGTTAATTGTCTCAATTTTATCACCAACTCACAGCCACAACTTTTAGCAATATGAGGATCGTGATTAAAATACACTCACATGTTTGACATTTATCAATACGGGATGAAGACAACAGCTTCACACAATCCAACCTGAAGGAAATAGCTTGAGACAATTTTTTAAATTCTGAGTCTTTGCTTGAATAAAGATGAGCATTAAAGAAGCTTGTTCATAATCATCAAATAGTCTATTGCCTCGGGAAGTGAAGGATACTAAATGACCAATTCTGCATTGTCAGAGTTTTTTCAATCTGCAGTGTTGTATTTCTTTATACCACATATGGACTTAGCAAAGTCCCCCGACTACTCACATAGCCTTTATTTATTCTACTATCTCCAACATCCCCTGATTAGGAATATTCAGTTTTTGTACCGTTACACAGCATTGTATTTGACATATCAATATGCAAATACTGGTCTTTCTAAAACTGTTTACTTGATGTTCAAACGTTGGTACCATCCCAAGCAAAGATGAAACTGCTTTATCAGCAGGCAAGTTTTCATATTACATAAGAAAGGGTTAGTGCTCAATAAATGTGAATTGAATGAATAAATGGTAGAAGAGAGATATTTAAACAATTAAAAGAATTTTATAATGGACTTCAAAGACAGAAGTAAAGAAAAGCAGTAAAATACTTAAGCAGAAGCAAAGCATTTGTAAAGATTTTAAAAATTAAGTTCATCTGAAAGCATTTATGGAGTTATTGTGGGCCAAGAAATGCCACAATATACTGAGGCTTTAAAAAAATTACATGTAATAGTCTTTAATCCTAAAAAGGACTATTGGATTAAGAGCTGCTAAGTGAAGCAGTCAATGTCTAGGAAAAAAATTGCCTTTGCTAACAATATATTTATTATAGAGATAACCTTAGTTTCTTAAGTTTGACTTTGGTTTCAAAAGGTCTAAACTTCAAAACCTAAAATGAGACAAAAAGGTTTGTGGAGTCCAAATCACCCCTTTACTACAGCTTGCATGTCAAATCCTGAGTAGCAACAGCATGAAAACTCAAATAATTCTGACTACTCATAAACAAGGGGCTACATCAACTGTGCTAAGCCTTCTACACAATGACTATCTTTTCATAACAAAGAGTAACAAGACAATGATTACCAATATCAAATGCCCAGCTTAATAAATTAAAATTTACACAAAATCAACTAATTTTGGTAATGTTGTGGCTCATGGTACCTAGATGACTAATCCCTCATTTCAAAGAGCACTGGATACAGTCAACGCTCTCTTCCTAGGAACAGGCCAAAAGTAGTACCTGCAGCCTTTTAAGGTATCTCGTGGAAACAACCTGTCAATCAAACGGACTGAGTGTCCATAATATGCAAAGCTTCCAGAAAAAATCAGAACAAAATCTTCCTAGCAGTGTATGCACTGTTGAAACTGCTAGCTTGGCAGCAGCAAAAGCAAAAACTTGTGCAGGCTTGTCAAATGCTACTGTGCCGGGATATGAAAACATCAATAATGACTGCATCTAGAAATTTAATTTCAGCAGTCTTTTGAAATATATATATATGGATCATATATAAATGGATCACTTCATCGCTCATTACGGAGGAAGTGTACTGAGGAAGTGTACCATATAACCCCAATTTTCTCTTACTGGCAACTTTTTGATGTTTTTTTGTTCCAAGGCTATAGCTTGTTTTCCCCTTAGAGTCAGCTTAACAATGAGCCATAATGGAAATTTTGCCCTAAAAATGTTTAGTCATGGGTTCAGTTGGTTAGAAAACAGCTAATGAAGCCAAGGTCAAGGTTCATCCTGGTATGAGATTCATATCGAAGGAAAATATTCCACACCTGAGATCAGCTCCTGCTAAGGGTAAGTAGCCTCCTGCTGGATGATCATAGGCCAAAGGGATACTGGTTTGAAGAGTGCAGAGAGGCACAGATCCTTTCAGCTGTGTGGACAGTCAGTAAAATAATCATTCTTGCTTTTTGTATTAGAATGAGTGAGTTGCTGAATGAGATTTGGAAATAAGAGAGGCTGCCCTTGAGCACCACATAACCCAAGTGAGAGAAGGAAGACATATAAAAGGGATAAATAATAAACTATAAGGTATAGCATATTTTTAGGACCAAGTAAATGGTGTAGCCAGTAAGTGTGGAAGGAGTGAAGAAAAAGGAAAGACTGTTTTTTTTGGTGTAGTCAGAAGAAACATGAGGAGGCAACCTCAGTGCTAGCCCTTCTGAACATGCAGAAGGCAGAGGATGGGTGTTTAGTAAATGGAGACTCCTGGCTCATCCCCATAGAGAAGCTTGGGACCCTCCATTCAGGCAAATATACAGCTCAGGCTTTCCAGTGTGCATAGCAGGAGGTCAACTCTTGCTTTTATTCCGTACCACTAAGGCTCTGGCTCATCCTTTAGTTAGTAACAAGGAATACAGGGGGCAGTGTTCAGGAAATAATTCATATCTAGAGACCTGCTAGGGAAAGTGCACATCTAGGAAAATCATTTAAACCAACCAATCCTGAAGGCTTTCTAAGCTCTATCCTTGGATCAAGTTCTTCATAAAGCTACACATTATGAGTACCTTAGCTTAGTCTTTAAAAATTCACTAAATTATGCTTTAAAATTAAACTCTCTGAGTAGAACAGTAGTTACCAAGGGCTGAGTGGGAAAAATGGGGAGATGTTAGTCAAAGGTACAAACCTTCACTTATAAGATGAATAAGTTCTGGGGATCTAATATACAATGTGATGACTATGGTTAATAATACTATATTGTATGCTTGAAAATTGCTAACAGAATAGATCTTCCACATTCAAACCAAAAAAAAAAGTAAATATGTGAGGTGATGGATTTGTTAATTAACTTGATTGAGATAATTATTTCACACTGTATGCATATATCAAATCATCATGTAGTATACCTTAAATACACACAGTTTTTATTTGTCAATTTTACCTCAATAAAGCTGAACAAAATAAAATTAAATAAAATCAAACTCTCTGTCCTGGCAAAATTTATCAAAATAATCATTCCATACTTTTTGATCTAGTAATTACAATTCATGCAATTATTTTTATAAATAATCTCCTTCGAGTATGTTGAAATGCATATGTAGTCATTCATATTGCAGAGGTATTTTCTTTTTTGTAGTTGGAAAACACTGGGCAGAACCTGAATGCCTACTGGTAGAAGAAAGGTTAACTGAATCAAGTTGCATCCATATGATAAATACCATGCAGCCATTAACAAAAAGGATGGTGTATGTTTACATATACTGACCTAGAACTAGCAAACTAGGAGCTAATATCTGAATGATGAGAAGGGACTATTCACATGAAGAGCTAGGGTTAGAACATACGAGGGTTGGGTAACAACAAAAGCAAAACAACCTGGGGCAGGATGTACTGTTCTAAGAAGGTCATCAATGATTGAAGAGAAGTGGATGAGGAAGGGAAAGAATTGAAGATTGAGATCTGAGTGTGAAATGGATCATATATACCCCTGAAGATCATGGTAGAGAGGTCATGACATTGTACCCTAAATATAATGGGAACCAGTAGAATATTTTAAGCAGATGCCATGGTTTATGTTTTAAAATAGTCACTGTACCCTCTGTATAGAACTTGAAAGGTATAGGCTACAGTGGAGTAGGAATCTAAAGGTAGGTGGCCACTGCTGCAGCCATGCAAGAAGTTTGTATTGGTGGCAGTACAACCGTAGTAAGTAAATGGTTTGGGGATACATTCCAGAGATAAAATGCCTGTTTCCTCCTCCTTTACATAGTTCTTGTTTTCTTTATTTCTAATGCAATGGTGTTGTTATACACCTGAATTTTATTGTCCCACGTTGCATCCTTTATGAAAGCGGGTGGGACATAAAGTTCTAAAGAAAAGATTGTGTGTGTGTGTGTGTGTGTGTGTGTGTGTGCGTGTAAAGGTAAGACCTAAGTAGCAACAGCATGAATATGCATGTGGAAAGAGCAAAAACCAAGAATCCAACAGGCCTGTCTTCAAACTTGTGCTGTTGAAGATTTTCTTTATATTTAAAAGGGTATGAGCATTAATAGCTATGCTCACAGTGGTCTGAAGACTAAGGGTTATTATTAAAAGTGCACAGTACAATGTCTAGCACGTTGAAGATGGTCAGCAATTGCTTGGGATTAAAATGGGGAGGACTTTGGATATCATACCATGGAGAAGATATAGGGATTTTTGAACAGGGGGATCGGGTGCAAAGCAGTGTTTTCAGAAGGCAGTATGTAGGTAGTTTCAGGAGGTAGTATATAAAGGGGAAAGATCAGTTAGCAGATTATTGCATTCTTCACAACATCTATATTAGAAAGAGAAAAAAGAGATCTCATTATCACCATTGACAGACAAAGAAGAGAATGACTCACTTCAGGTCAAACAACAAATCAGGGGCAGAAATGAGTCCAGGCTGGAAAATCACACTTCCTCGTCTAAGTATGATAATTCTCTAGACCCCTGCTGCCTACATTATTCAAATATGGTACGTGAGTCTGACCTTTTTCAAATATTACAGTTTGCTGCAACCTACTAGATAAATAATATACCAAAGATCAGAGAATAGCAAAAATAGTGGTTTCTCCCACGTTTCTAAAAATTTTCCCTTCTTTGAGATTTGTCTCTAATTTCCAATTTTCTTCTAAAATCAAAGCTTTTATTTAAATGGCACCAAACTATTCCTCTTTGCTCCTGCTGGATCTACATGTATATGTGTCTATGTAGCATGTGTGTGTACATTCACATACACATTTATTTTTAAGGTAAAAGTGATCCATCAACATTAAGTCAACCATGCAGAAGATGCTTCTAAAGAGATATTATCATTTAGTTTACCATATCTTTGGAACAAGTAAAGGTTTTTACAAATACCTCAGAGGAAGTGTTGTAATCAGTAAATGTGAGAATTTAAAAACCTTGCTGTTTAGTGAAAGGGACAGCCTACCCTGTAAAAACAAAACATAAAGTCATTTAAGATTCTTCAGTTAAAAAAAAAATTGTTATAATTTCATTGAGATCCAGTGCCTATTCAGATCAGGCAACTGTGAGTGATGCAGTATCCAGAATAGGTAGTAGATAATGTCATCTTCTAGATTCACCCAGGAATAAGGAGCAGTAACTCACATGGGCTCCTTGCAACTGTGTTGCCCCAGACCTAGAAACGTACCTTTTGGTATAGAATACAGGGGACTACATAACAAAGACCAAATATCCCTGCTCTTCAAATTTTGAGACTTTTAATCCTTAAAATACTTCATCAGAGCTCACCTACTCACTTCCAAGTTATAATTGAGGGAGGTTCCTAGATTCTTTTTGAGCGTCAGGACAAGACGACACTGATTGATACACTGATTGGAGAGTCTCCTGTCAACCCTCCTTCTGCAAGCACTACTTGCAAAGAAAGGGCCTTATATAAGTCTACCCCATAAAAGTCTGCCAACAAATATTACGTTAACTAAAGCAGGAAGAGGAAAGAGAATATTGAGAGGAAAAGAGGGTCTTCCCTCACAGCTGGCCATTGATTGCCCCTGACAAAGACTCTCTCCTTGACCAAAATTTAGTCAGGCTTTTCTGAGCCTTTTTCCTGACATGGCCTTGACTTGGCCTTCCGTGTCCATCCCTGCTAAACCCAGTTTTAGCAAGAACTCTGATAAGTCATTCCTGTATCCTTGATATCTGATCACTCTTCATATCTGATCATGTTCTTATCTCTCATTTTGATATGTGATCACCTTGTCTTCAGCAAGAATCTTATTAAATTGGTTTAGCAAGAATCCCACAACCCTTGATGTCTCCTCTTAGTAATTTTCCCCCTACTGACCCTGCTCCCTCTGCTCTTTGGCTGTAAATCCTCATTTGTCCTTATTGTATTAGGAATTGAGCTCAGTCCCACACTGAAGTCTCTTTTCCCCTATTGTGAAAATAAGGAATAAACTCTGTCTTTACCACCTTTAACTAGTGTCTGACTCTGTTGTTCTTTGACACCACATGGAAGCTCTCCCCATTACAAGCATCTTTACACTTCTTGTAGCACCACTGATTCCTTTGATGATAGTAAAACTAGCACAAAGCCGATGGTCAAAATGTGCTTCCTGACTATCATTGAATTGAAGGGGATAAGAATTTTATGCTATGAGAAATGGTAGAAGTTGTTGGAAAGAAAGAAGAAACATATGTATCATTCTTATTTTCTTCCTCTTATCCTTCTCATTAAGTATAATTTCTTATGTCCCTGGCATTGTTGCTAAATACTTTATCTGTATTATTTCACTTAATCCTCACTGCAAAACTATGAGACATAAACTAAGTAATCTGCGTTTTAGGAATGAGGCTGCTGAGGCCTAGTTAGTAAGTGGTGGGGGCAGAACTCTAGTCACTTAAGCCTAGGACACATTTCCTTAACCACTCTGCTCAGAGAAGTTGCCAGGTGGAGAAGTAGAGACCATGTACCCAACCACACAGAGGCTGGAAAGAAGACCACATGTTGATGAATCACCAAGAAGTTTAGTAATAAACTAACTTGTGAGAACAGGAGAGGGGGTGAGGGGTGCAGTGGCTAAAAGCCTAGGCTTGAGAGAGAGAGAGAGAGAGCACACTCTATGTGAGTGCTACCTCTGCTACCTGCTAACCCTGTGATCTTGGGGAAGTTATTTATCTTATCCCAGCCTCATTTTCCTCATCTGGACTGTGTTGTGTTAGCTATTCATATTATTACCATATTTCCTGGATCCCAAAAGGGCAAGTTTTTTTGTTTGATGCCTTTAAAAATCAAGATGTATCAAATAATCAATATAAAATAATCTTCTCAGCTGAAAAGCAGAGGAGTAAGATGCAACCCAATTGTTTTGTCCTGAGTATAGGAAACTAGCCTGCCTAAAAGGTGTTTGTTCATTAACTCATTTGAGTTCTTGCACTGGTAGTGTTACATGCAATTGAATTTTCACTGAAATATGTATCTCTAATTGTCACTTAAATGTCTTCAAAAAAGATTACACTATGAGGCAGCTTGAGTATGCAGAAGATTGTCTGTCACATGCAGGTAATGCAATTAGAGACAGAAGACATTGCCAGTGTTTGAGAATAAATCATGAGACTTTTAAAGGCAGTGAAGCATAGCCATGGCTGATTCATACATCATGAGGACTATCTCTGGGGCACCAACATCTGCCTGAAAAATGTTCCTACTAGGTTTTCAAGAGAAGCTATTAAACTTCCAACAACATATAATTCAGTTAAAGAAAAAAAAGGATCTATGAATTAACAAGAAGCAAATACAAACAGAACACCTCAAAATGACAATGTCTATCTCTAAAGAAATTGTGAGTGTGGGTTATGAAAAGCAACATGTCAAAATCAAACTATATAATTTCCAATAGCCTAAAGAAAATCAGAAGAATCTTTCGATTCTGAGTAAGGAAAACGGGCTCAAATTTGATTGTCATATTTAAAAAGATAATATTTTATATTGCATTGATTAAGATAAGCAATTAACACATAAAACAAATGTTTGTGTTTTGTACACACCTCCAAGTTTCTTATGAAATTAGTTTTGTCTTACAATAGATGGCATGTTTGAGACAAAGTAATATGATGTTATTATTATGAGTATATAGAGGTGTATTAATTTCCTTATTGCTGTTGTAACAAATTATCACAGAACTGGTTGCTTAAAAACAACACAAATTTATTGTCTTATATTTTGAAGGTCAGAAGACCAAATGGTTCTTATGGGGCTAAAATCAAGGTATCAGCAGGGCTGCCCTCCTTCTGGAGACTCAGAATCCATTCCTTGATTTTCCAGCCTCTACAGGCCACCTGCATTCCTGGGCCTATGGCCATTTTCCATCTTCAAAGCCAGCAACTGCATAACTCCAACCTCTGCTTCTACTGTGTGTCTCCTTCTCTGACTCTCCTGCCTCCCTCTGTCCCTTGTAAGGACCCACATGATTACATTGGGCCCACTCAGATATTCCAGAGTAATCACCCTATCTCAAGATACTTAACCACATCAGATATTCCAGAATAATCCCCCCATCTCAAGATCCTTAACCACATCTGCAAAATTTCTTTTGCTATGTACGGTAACATAGCCATGGGTTCTGGGGATTAGGACATGGACATCTTGGGGGTCTGTGACTCTGCCTAACACAAGAGGTAAGCTGGAGGTAAATTGGGGAGACTTTGTTTATGGTGTTAGGCATTTGGACTTTACACCATAAACAGTAGAGAATCAATGAAGGTTGTCACCTACTTCCTAAGTCCTTCTTTTCTTTACCCCATCGATGTCTTTACCATGATCAATTCTCTGATTGAAGTTTATATTCCATTTCCAATCTTACAGCCCAGGTACTTTTTCTACTGCTGTGTTCTGCATGGATAGATCTTTACCTATCCTCTTCCTTTTAATTATCCTTATTTAGAGTAGTGTTTTGAAAGGGAGCCTCTATTCTCTTAAAAAGGCTTCCTCAAATCAATATTTATCAGATGTGGACATATAAATACCTCATATTCCTTTCAAATTGTACTTTGTAAAAATTTAGAAATCTACAAACACGACACAGAGTCTATTTATTTAGGGAAGGCAGCTCCATGTTTAAATGAAAGGGTCCAACCACAACATCAGACCCATGCTCAGAAACCTGGAAGACCACATCCTGAGGACTGTGGCCATGATTCTAGTTAATTTTACCAGTCTAATTTTAAAATCATGTCAGAAAGCTCTATGGAGGCTGAGCATAACTCTTAGCACTGTTAATGACATTGGTGATCAATGGACAACTTTTTTTTTTCATCTTCTTCAAAAATAAAGGAAGGAAATGAAAAATAAAAATCTATGTCAATGAAATTTTAAAGTTTCCAATTTAAACATAAAAGCCAGGAAATGCAACTTAAGTATCTCAAGGGAACTAGCCTGTTTATATTTCATGTTCTTCATTTTAAGGTATAACACTTAACAGTATAATTAGCAATCAAAAACATTTTCTCTGTGCACTGTGGGTATTTGATGTTATTATGAGATCCTTGATTTTTGCATTTCCTGACTTCTGTGTCTAAATGTATAACCTTAGTGTTGCATTACTGTGTGCCCTACATTAGTTATTGATGGCTTGTAAATGAAATAGATGCTCTAGCAGGTCTTTTCTACCTCCAACCTCCGTAGATAATTTCTGCACACATTTTATGAACCAATATTACAGAAGCTCTATAAAAACTGTAATGCAAAACAACACAATTCTTGCTGAAATGTATGAGAGTGTTTCTAAAAGGTTTGTCACTTTGTAACAATTACATTGAATCTTTTTGAAAGGTTGTTATTTGTTTTGCTTCTTTATGTTATCACATCTATTTTATCTTTTGTTGAAAACATATTCAAAAATTAAAGCTCCACAGCAATTTCCAACCTATCAAGGGCTTAACTGCAGTCTTATAAGACCTGCATTACGTTGTTCTCTCTAAACTGGTAAAGAAAAGAGTGAGCCAGTACTTAAAAGTATGCTAATTGTGAAAATCATTTCTTTGATATTCATGATTTTCTATTGACACATTTCACTGGCAAATGGCAAAGTGATGGTAGTTTAAATGGCAAAGATATTTCTAATTAAAATTTTTACCAACTCAAATCTATAGCTTTCAAACACAGTAAGTAATTTTATCAAAAAAAAAAATCCACAGAACAAATACGATGTGTGGGTATGAATCCACCTCCTTATGTGTCAGGTAAGAAAGATTTCTGCCACATCTACTTTTTCCCAGACAGCTCCCCACCCACTAGCCGCAATTCACTGGAGAAGGTAAGCAGATTTCAAAATCCCAAACTTACATTATTGTCCTGTCTAAAGCCAAATACTATTACACTAAAATACTCTTATTCTTCATAGTACATTGATAAAAGTTTGGATATCAGCAGTCATTGAATATAAAATTGGAGGTGTGATGAAAATGACTAATGTAAGAGCAACTCTGAACAAATTATTGTTTGGCCAGATCCTATGATTTTACTGGCACCTTGAGCCCATGGAACAGCACAGCTGCTTAGTATAAGTCTGGGCTGGTAGTTGACTTTGCCATGGTGTCTTAATTTATCAATTCAGTCACCTAAGAAGAAATGCTAAAATTTTTGGTATTATGTGTTCACATTTTCTAGTTCAATTTTGGTCTTAGGAACATTTAGTTCCAGTATTCAATCATAATATATAATACAAATACAAATGTATACAAATATCCTTCCCCTCAAATTCATATTATTTCAACCTCAGATAAGAAGTTATAGATGTAACAGATGTATGTGTTTGAAAGGAGAGAGAAGAGGGTAGTATGTCTATTTCCAGATTTCCAGCAAATGTTTTCTAAAAATTGCTCAATGATTTACAATTATGAGGTATATCACACCCCAAATATATTTTCCTGAACTATGGCCTATTGGATCTTAATAGGAAAATCAACACATTTGCACAAGGACACTCAACAAAACGTGCAACTGCTTTTGAAGTTTAACTTAGCTGTGGGAAGAAGGCTATGGCAGGCTCCTTAGAGAAAGGTTTCTGAGAGTTACTAATGTTGCCAAGTTTTTCTTCCAGCACAAAACCAGTGGTACTAATTCACACTAAGTACCTGAAAGAAGGTGGATTGTTATACAGCAGAGGTCATCAAACTTTTTCTGTCAAGTGTCAAACAGTAAATGTTTTAGTCTTTGCAGGCCACATATAATCTCTGTCACCCATTCTTGGCGTTTTTGTTTGCTTGTTTGCTTTGGATTTTTCTTTTCGATAACACTTTAAAAATGTAGAAACTATGCTTAGCTATGGGCCATGATTTCGTCTGCAGACCAAAGTTTGCCAACCCCTGTTACCGAGGAAAGGAACACTGACAAATTTAGGTCCCCACCAGGTTAAGTATAATTCCCTGGTACAGCGATGCTTTGCTGCCTAACACTCCCAAATTCAAAATGGCCATCATTTATGTTGCTCACACATCTACAGTTTGTACCCAGCTCAGCAGGGACAGCCACTGCACCACACCACACGACAGTGAGCTGGGGGCGCTCAGCTGAACTGGAGCATCAACTTCCACAATGGCTCACTCAGGGCTGGTGAGAAGTTTCAGGTTATTGATTCCTTTCCAGTGGGTTTCTCCATGGAGTTGCTTGAATTACCTCCAGCCCAATGACTATGTTCTAAGAGGGAGTGTCCCAAGAGAACTAAGCAAAGCTGTATCACTTTTCACAACTAGCTTCACTGCATCATCTCTGTTGAGAGTCAAGGGGAAGGAACATAAACACCATCTCCTGGTAGGAGGACCATCAAAGAAGGGAATGTAGGACAGGAGACACTGTTGTGGCCCTTTTTGGAATGTACAGTCTCACAGTACCCAAGCAAAGTTTTCAAAAAGATATGCTTGTTCTTTGGCACCTGCATATTAAGTTTCCTCTCCTTGCTTCTAGTGTGAAGCAGGCTTAGACAGAGTTAAGTAAATTAAATACACCTTTATAGTCAAGATTAGAGAAGACTTTGAAGTATTTCATAAAACTTTCTGCAAGTCTAACGTATTTAGTTGCAAGATTTAAGTTTGGAAAGTAGACGCCATAAGCTTCTTTCACATGCACACAACAAAAATGGTGGAAGTTCAGCTCTCTGGCTTGTGTGAAATGAGTTAAGGAAGTCAAGAGAGATCAGCATATCAAAAGTGAAGCATGTGTTAAATGGATCCTTTCCCCTTCTGGACGGATTCTCAAGGAGACTAAAAGTTTACTTAATCTGCAACTTAAAAAGGACATGGGGTCCCTTTCTGACATTTTTACTTGGGAGTCCCGGCTATCACTGGACTTACACATTTATTATTTGAGATGCTTTTCAATTTTAGCAGCTTAAACCAACCTTTACATTGTTTCACTTTGCAGCAGTCCAATAATCTCTTACATATTGGGATACTGATCTAAACACATGGCTATGAGTGACCAGTAAAGCAGTGTGTGGCAAGGAAAAAAACAGCTCTGGGGTACACCACTGCCTATCTCAGCAATCAATTTACAACACCACGACTTCACTGACTGGTTAGAAATCTATAACCATCGTGAAGACCCATAGCAGCAAACCATGCTCTTCATGTCTGTTGAGCTTTGATTTGATTTTCTCTTGCTCAAGGGGGAGCTGACAGGCTTAATGGAGACATCTATATCATGGTGAATTGTCAGGGTAATCCAAACACCTTAAAAACCTGTTGTCTGCTCTAAATATCTGAACAAGCCAGACTTAACTCAATTGAAACTCTCAAGACACATATGCATATAAATTTATATGCATATAAATTGTGGTTGTACGCTATTATAATTTTTCCATTGATAATATGGTAGTGCTAACAAATTTCCTAAATAGGAGGGACTTAGGAGAAATCAGGTTGGGGGCGGTAGAAGCTGGGAACCTACTTTGAAGCTACTTAGAACAGAAAGCACACTGTTCTTATATTGTATGTTTATTGCTAGACCTTAAAATTATCTTTGTGGGAAAACACAGGGTTTTAAAATAGATGGTATATTTATTTGGGGTAGCTTGGGAAAGTCTCATGGAGACTTTTGGGACCTAATTCATCACCTCCATCAAGTCATGCCTCGGCATTTCAGGGGAAGAAAAATAATTTTTCTGCTACCCTTCTAAGTTCTCACTGGGGCCCCTCTAACAAGGGAAAAACAAGTTTATTAACATGTGTAGCTCATGAATACATAGGAGATCCCTTGGGGGTAAAAATAAATAACTTCTAGAGGTGGCTATGAATTTAGGCTTAAATACCCATCTTAATATGGGGAGGGGAGGAGAGATGTAAGCCTCTGAAGGGTCAATGATTTTTAGGAAAGATGAATGGGCCCTTAGAAAAACAGATTAGAGGTACAATGGTTTGTGACAAAGTTTGGGTGTGGTGTCAACCTCTAGTCTCCTGTTCTGTGATGAGTCAATCCTCCTTGAATGATGAAATTCACCCCCACCTCAGGATGGGATTGATGACAATTGAGTTCCTTTCAGAGCATTTGTCTTTAAGCAAATAAGGGGAATTCAGGGAAAGCATGGGGGTGGCATGTCTTGAACTCCTACAGTCATATTTTGGGCTGGCATATCCTGCCACCTTTCAGCATTAACTCTGAGAACTGATAAACTTGCCAATATAACAAGGAGGGTGTGACAAATTATATATCACTTTGGGCCTGGTTTATAAGCATTCCTTCAGAGGCCTTCCTCAAGTCCAAATTACATTTACATTTTTCAATGTCCAATATGCTATTAACCCTACCATCATCACATAATACAAATAATTCTCAATAATTCTTTCTTCAATCAACGTCAGAAAACCATGACATTCAAGATCTCATCTGAGAATACAATCATTAACTTTCAGTTGCATTATCTAAAGGCCTGGCAAGAGAAATGATATCAAAAATGACGACCACCAAAGAATATGCCATCCATCTGATTCTCAGGTTACATATTAAACTCAGTCTAATCTTTGGATCAAGTTATGGAACCAGAAAGCTATATAAATGAACCATGTTAACCTAGACCCAAGCAGAATCACTCTCCCTGAGTTATGTCTCAATATTCAACCCTAAATTTATACCTAGGGTCCAAATGAGAAAGAAACATGAAGCATGCTGCCATGGTACTATAAAATCAAAATAAAATTACTGTCTTTTAGATTATTCAGAGCCTCCTACATTGAAATTTTTTTAATAGGAAATACAATGTTTGAGTTTTGACGTGGCTTGAGGTTGGTTGTACATGGCAAGGACATGGTTTAACCTAGAACCTATATTCATTTAAGGTAGTTTAGAGGACTCTGATAGAAAGTAATAGGACCTAAAGCCCCCCTAACAAGAAATAATACATTTCTTTTAGATTTTAGTACCTAAGAGGACCCCTGAGTCAAGATGACAGGCCAACCATACGTGTATATCATTTTTGCCTCTGGAAAATTCACTAAATTAATTGTAAAGAAATAAAGCATAATAACTGAAACTGAATAGTGGCAATATCTCCATTCCAGGGCACATCAAGTCCATTTTCAAGGACCAGTCTTCTTCATTTATTTAATTACCTGCCTGAGCCATACGGGCATTTGGGTGGGCAGCCTGTGTCCGCAAGGAAAGAATTACAAAGGGAAGGAAGTGAAACAAAAATGATGACGTAGGAAAAAGAAGTCACTGCCTAGGGAAGTAGGCTTGAAAAGAGAGACAATAGAGGGTAGACATTAGGATTTTCAAACCCCATGACAAGGGTAAGACTTGGGGTTTAAAATAGTAACATTAATTAAAAGTCAAGCTCCCACCTCTCTCTTTTTTTTTTCCTTTAAAAAGTTTATTATAGTTTTAAAATTGCAATTCAAAACAAAATTAAAAAACATAGATAAGCAAAGTATTGTTTATTTCCTTAAAAGGGATATTTATAGTCTCCTCCCTGCCATGCAAAGATAGGCACTGTGAACATCAGGGTTGAGTCCTTTTCTCTATGCATACATGTGTATGTATATACTTTTTCACAAATATAGGATCATATATATTATTTAATAATATGAATTTTAAAAATAAATTTATTTTTATTTATTTACTTTTGGCTGCATCGGGTCTTCGTTGCTGTGCATGGGCTTTTGCTAGTTGCGACGAGTGGGGGCTACTCTTTGTTGCACTGCGCGGGCTTCTCATTGTGGTGGCTTCTCGTTGCGGAGCACGGGCTCTAGGCATGTGGGCTTGAGTAGTTGTGGCGCATGGGCTCAGTAGTTGTGGCTCTAGAGCACAGGCTCAGTAGTTGTGGCTCACAGGCTTAGTTGCACTGCAGCATGTGGGATCTTCCTGGACCAGGGCTCGAACCCATATCCCCTGCATTGGCAGGCGGATTCTTAACCACTGCGTCACCAAGGAAGCCCCAGTAATATGAATTTTTTACTTCACTATTTCTCCTGAATATCTTTCCTAACCTATAATCTCTTAAGAAATTGTATACTGTTCTAGAACATCATTTGTAATGCAAATACATAATTTACTGAACTATCTGTATCACAGGACATTTTGTTGTCTCTGACATGGTGGCTTTTTGTTTTTGTTTTTTTTGAATTCTATTTTATTTATTTTTTATACAGCAGGTTCTTATTAGTCATCAGTTTTATATGCATCAGTGTATACATGTCAATCCCAATTGCCCAATTGATCACACCACAACCCCCACCGCCCCGCCGCTTTCCCTGCTTGGTGTCCATACGTTTGTTCTCTACATCTGTGTCTCAACTTCTGCCCTGCAAACCAGTTCATCTATACCATTTTTCTAGGTTCCATATACATGTGTTATTATACGATATTTGTTTTTCTCTTTCTGACTTACTTCACTCTGGATGACAGTCTCTAGATCCATCCACGTCTCAACAAATGAACCAATTTCGTTCCTTTTTACGGCTGAGTAATATTCCATTGTATATATGTACCACATCTTCTTTATCCATTCGTCTGTCGGTGGGCATTTAGATCGCTTCCATGACCTGGTTATTGTAAATAGTGCTGCAGTGAATATTGGGGTGCATGTGTCTTTTTGAATTGTGGTTTTCTCTGGGTATATGCCCAGTAGTGGGATTGCTGGATCATATGGTAATTCTATTTTTAGTTTTTTAAGGAACCTCCATACTGTTCTCCACAGTGGCTGTATCAATTTTCAATCCCACCAACAGTGCAAGAAGGTTCCCTTTTCTACACACCGTCTCCAGCATTTGTTGTTTGTAGATTTTCTGATGATGCCCATTCTAACTGGTATGAGGTGATACCATATTATAGTTTTGATTTGCATTTCTCTAATAATTAGTGACGTTGAGTAGCTTTTCAGCACCACTTATTGAAGAGGCTGTCTTTTCTCCATTGTATATCATTGCCTCCTTTGTCATAGATTAGTTGACCATAGGTGCGTGGGTTTATCTCTGGGCTTTCTATCGTGTTCCATTGATCTATATTTCTGTTTTTGTGCCAGTACCATATTGTCTTCATTACTGTAGCTTTATAGTATTGTCTGAAGTCAGGGAGTCTGATTCCTCCAGCTCCGTTTTTTTCCCTCAAGACTGCTTTGGCTATTCGGGGTCTTTTGTGTCTCCATACAAATTTTAAGATGATTTGTTCTAGTTTTGTAAAAAATGCCATTGGCAATTTGATAGGGATTGCAAGAAGCTGTAGAATGCTTTAGGTAGTAGAGTCATTTTCACAATGTTGATTCTTCCAATCCAAAAACATGGTATATCTCTCCATCTGTTGGTATCATCTTTAATTTCTTTCATCAGTGTCTTAGAGTTTTCTGCATACAGGTCTTTTGTTTCCCTAGGTAGGTTTATTCTCAGGTATTTTAATTCTTTTTGTTGCAATGGTGAATGGGAGTGTTTCCATAATTTCTCTTTCAGATTTTTCATCATTAATGTATAGAAATACAAGACACTTCTGTGCATTAATTTTGTATCCTGCAACTTTACCAAATTCATTGATTAGCTCCAGTAGTTTTCTGGTGGCATTTTTAGGATTCTCTATGTATAGTATCATGTCATCTGCAAACACTGACAGTTTTAGTTCTTCTTTTCCAATTTGTATTCCTTTTATTTCTTTTTCTTCTCTGATTGCCAAAGCCAGGACTTCCAAAACTATGTTGAATGATAGTGGTGAGCGTGGACATCCTTGTCTCATTCCTGAGCTTAGAGGAAATGCTTTAGTTTTTTACCATTGAGGATGATATTTGCTGTGGGTTTTTCATACATGGCCTTTATTATGTTGAGGTAGGTTCCCTCTATGCCCACTTCCTGGAGAGTTTTATCATAAAAGGTTGTTGAATTTTGTCAAAAGCTTTTTCTGCATCTATTGAGATGATCATATGGTTTTTATTCTTCAATTTGTTAATATGGTGTACCACATTGATTGATTTGCGTATATTGAAGAATCCTTGCATTCCCGGGATAAATCCCACTTGATCATGGTGTTTGATCCTTTTAATGTATTGTTGGATTCTGTTTGCTAGTATTGTGTTGAGGATTTTTGCATCTATAGTCATCAGTGATATTAGTCAGTAATTTTCTTTTTTTGTACTATCTTTGCCTGGTTTTGGTATCAGGGTGATGGTGACCTCACAGAATGAATTTTGGAGTGCCCCTTCCTCTGCAGTTTTTTGGAAGAGTTTGAGAAGGATGGGTGTTAGCTCTTCTCTAAATGTTTGATACAATTCACCTGTGAAGCCATCTGGTCCAGGGTTTTTTTTTTTTGGAAGATTTTTTTTTTTTTTTTTTTTTTTTTGGCATTCCGCAGGCCTGTCACTGTTGTGGCCTTTCCGTTGCGGAGCACAGGCTCCGGACACGCAGCCTCATTGGCCATGGCTCACAGGCCCAGCCGCTCCAGGGCACGTGAGATCTTCCCAGACCAGGGTATGAACCCGTGTCCCCTGCATCAGCAGGCAGACTCTCAACCACTGCCCCACCAGGGAAGCCCTGTTGGAAGATTTTTAATCACAGTTCCAATTTCATTCCCTGTGATTGGTCTTTTCATATTTCCTTCTGGCTTGTAGAGTTTCTGCTGAGAAATCAGCTGTTAACCTTATGGGAGTTCCCTTGTATGTTATTTTTCATTTTTCCCTTCCTGCTTTCAATAATTTTTCTTTGTCTTTAATTTTTGCCAATTTGATTACTATTGGCAAATAGTAATCGGCGTGTTTCTCCTTCTCTTTACCCTGTATGGGACTAGCTGTGCTTCCTGGACTCGGGTGGCTATTTCCTTCCCCATGTTAGGGAAGTTTTTGATTATAATCTCTTCAAATATTTTCTCTGGGGTTTCCCTGGTGGCGCAGTGGTTGGGAGTCCACCTGCTGATGCAGGGGATGTGGGTTCATGCCCTGGTCCAGGAGGATCCCACATGCCGGCGGAGTGGCTGGGCCCATGAGTCATTGCCACTGGGCCTGAGCATCAGGAGCCTGTGCTCCATGGCGGGAGGGGCCACAGCAGTGAGAGGCCTGTGTACCGCGAAAAAAAAAAAAAAGAAAAAAATATTTTCTCTGGTCCTTTCTCTCCCTATTCTCCTTCTGGGACCCCTATAATGCGAATGTTGTTGTGTCTAATGTTGTGCCAGAGGTCTCTTAGGCTGTCTTCATTTCTTTTCATTCTTTTTTCTTTATTCTGTTCCGCCGCAGTGAATTCCACCATTGTGTCTTCCAGGTCACTTATCCGTTCTTTTGCCTCAGAATCCGTTATTCTGCTATTGATTTCTTCTAGTGTAGTTTTCATTTCAGTTATTGTATTGTTCATCTCTGTTTGTTTGTTCTTTAATTCTTCTAGGTCTTTGTTAAACATTTCTTGCATTTTCTCGATCTTTGCCTCCATTCTTTTTCCAAGGTCCTGGATCATTTTCACTATCATTATTCTGAATTCTTTTTCTGGAAGGTTGCCTATCTCCACTTCATTTAGTTGTTTTTCTGGGGTTTTATCTTGTTCCTTCATCTGGCACATAGCCCTCTGCCTTTTCATCTTGTCTGTCTTTCTGTGAATGCAGTTTTTGTTCCACAGGCTGCAGGATTGTAGTTCTTCTTGCTTCTGCTGTCTGCCCTCTGGTGGATGAGGCTATCTAAGAGGCTTGATGGGAGGGACTGGTGGTGGGTAGAGCTGACTGTTGCTCTGGTGGGCAGAGCTCAATAAAACTTTAACCCACTTGACTGTTGATGTGTGGGGCTGGGTTCCCTCCATGTTGGTTGTTTGGCCTGAGGCAACCCAACACTGGAGCCTACCTGGGCTCTTTGGCGGGGCTAATGACAGACTCTGGGAGGGCTCACACCAAGGAGTACTTCCCAGAACTTCTGCTGCCAGTGTCCTTGTCCCCAGGGTGAAAGGGAGCCACCCCCCACCTCTGCAGGAGACCCTCCAACACTAGCAGGTAGGTCTGGTTCAGTCTCCACTGGGGTCACTGCTCCTTCCCCTGGGTCCCAATGCACACACTACTTTGTGTGTGCCCTCCAAGAGTGGAGTCTCTGTTTCCCCCAGTCTTCTCAAGGTCCTGCAATCAAATCCCACTAGCCTTCAAAGTCTGATTCTCTAGGAATTCCTCCTCCTGTTGCCGGACCCCCATGTTGGGCTCACAACCTTCACTCCAGTGGGTGGACTTCTGTGGTATAAGCGTTCTCCAGTCTGTGAGTCACCCACCCAGCAGTTATGGGATTTGATTTTATTGTGATTGCGCCCCCTCCTACCATCTCATTGTGGCTTCTCCTTTGTCTTTGGATGTGGGGTATCTTTTTTGGTGAGTTCCAGTGTCTTCCTCTCAATGATTGTCCAGCAGCTAGTTGCTATTCTGGTGTGCTCACAAGAGGGAGTGAGAGCACGTCCTTCTACTCCACCATCTTAGTTCACGCCCTTTCCCACCTCTCTTTATTTACATCTGGCACCCAGATATCTACTGCTTGGACAAAAATATCAAGTCTCTTCTCTAAAGGATTTCCTGAGCCCCAGAAAAAATGTCTCTTAATTTCTGACATTTTCAAACAGCTGTAACAGTCACATATCTGCCCAACTGCTCTAAAATAAACCTATCAAAGGCCCCAACTGTGCACTGAATTATGATGTGGTTTTATGGTTTTATTTTTAATATGATTAGGCAGCAAAGCATAATGAGATCTTTGAGACAAACCTGCAACATGAAATAGAGAAACTCATGTTAAACAGAAAAATGTTATTCTAGAGGAAATGGACATAATTCAGGGAGTAGAAAAGAATATTAAAAAAGTGGAAATAAAATCCTCAAAAATAAATCAGCACATATAGAAATAAAGATAATACATAGGTAGGTAGACAGACAGATAGATTACTGTTGAGGGGGTAATCCAAAAATATCTCTTGAAATTAAAAATAATAAGAGCTTTAAAACTTAATAGAAATAATTGAAAGATTTAAAAAATTAAATATTACCAAAAAACTAGTAAAAGAAGACAGAAAAATGAGAAAATATAAAAGATATCAAGACAGAAAAATGAGGAAAATGAGAAAATATAAAAGATATCAAGAGTATATCAATGCATCATCCAAGAAGTCCAACATCTAATCAACTAGAATTCAGATGCTCAGACCAGAGTGGACAGAGACAAGAAAAACATCAAAGGAAAAATGGGTGAGAATTTCTCAAAACTAAGGGACATGATCTCAGGGTTGAAAGAGCAGAGTAAGTGCTCAACATAATAAATCAAAAAATAGACACATCTAGACACTTTGCTGTGAAATTTTGGAGTTCTCTTTGGAAAAAGAGAAAATTCAAAATGCTTCAGTGGGGATTAAAATTTACCTACAGATAAAAGACAATTACCAGCAGAAGACTTATCATCAATACTACATGCTAGAAAGTGATATACTAATGCCTTCAAAATATGAGAGAAAATAATTCTTAACCTAGATGGAAGTTCCAAGATTACAGTTTTGAGTCAAGATTTAATCAAGATTTTTAGAGCAGCTAGTGATTGAGGGTAGTGGTCTCTGAAAAAGGAGGTCAAGAAAGAATATCAAATATAAACATTTTCCAAATGGGACT
Organism: Neophocaena asiaeorientalis asiaeorientalis; assembly: GCF_003031525.2. Classification (NCBI taxonomy): domain Eukaryota; kingdom Metazoa; phylum Chordata; class Mammalia; order Artiodactyla; family Phocoenidae; genus Neophocaena; species Neophocaena asiaeorientalis. The sequence continues at coordinate 7,449,305 of NW_020174703.1, read as the reverse complement.
GCCAAACCCTAAGACAAGGGTAAGATTTGGAGTCTTAATTTTTTTTTTTTAATGATGACAAAATACAAAAGAAAACAATGAAGAAATGGGAGCAGAGCATTTTGATGTACAAAATACTGATTGGTGCTTCCACTTACTATTCTTATTATAGTCAGAATAATGTGAAAATGTATATTAGCTATCAAATTTTAAAACTAATCTATAGGCAAACATAAAATATATGTTATAAAATGAAATATGTTTTCATCAACTTTGATGATGCAAAAGTAAAAATGACAAGTTGGGAGATGTGGGAGAGCTGAAGAGAAGGGCATGGGTGCTAATATCCTCATCTTATAAAGTGATGAATCAAGAGATACAGCTCATAGGTAATGTGGAAGAAAACATGACAGAAATACATAAATTAAAATTAGAAAAGTAGCCAGCATAAGATTGAAAAATAATAATGTAATTTAACAGAAGGATGGAGGAAATACTGGGGGAGAATAAATGATTAAATCCTTGTTATCATGGCAGAAAATAAATAGAAGATGTCAAAAAAATAATTTATTAAGAAATATCAGCATAATCATATTATTTAGAAATGCTAAGATGACAACTGGGACAAACAGCTGAAAAATTAAAAATGGATGCTTCTGGAGAGGGAGATGGAATAAGTAAGTCTTGTTTCCATTACAAGTAATTCTGCATAACTTTATTTTTAAATAAACATATGTATTTCTTTAATAACTAAAAAATAAGATCAATTAAATACTTACAACTGCCAAAATGTAATAATAAACCTTCATGGTTCTGAAATTGCTGATCAAAAATAAGTTTCCAACAGTAAGTATATTTTTCTTCAAGAATTTTACAAACTATTTCAGAGATTATAAAAATGAATTTACCTACAATGAAAGAATGAAAAATACTTATAAGCGTATCCTTAAATTATAGAATAAGGAGTAACTCATTGGGTAGTTCCTTGAGGAGAGTTCTCAAATTAGGCTACACAACAAAATCAATAGTATTTTAAAAAATATTCCTTATTAAATCAACTTCCTGGGATCCACCACCCAGGCACGTGTATTTCTAAAATAGCATCCAAGTGAATTTAAAGTGCCACCACGGTTGAAAATCACTACCCTAAAAAGAGGGTTTATTTTGTAGTGTTTCCATAAGGAATCCCCTCCCAGCATTTCCAGAGTAATTTATATGTTTCTCTGGGATCAGGAGAAAACTCAGTTGAGAAATGGAGAAAATGGGAAAAGGTATAATAATTCTCTTGTAAGAATTAAAACACAACAATCAACCAAGAGACAACTTGGTTCAAATAAATCTAATTGAGAGAGTGGTAGCAGGAAACAATGACAGGAGATTCAGAAGTTGAGGTCAACATTTCTGGGAACTGAAGAGGAGCTGGAGGAGAGAAATTTCCTGATCTGACAGGCAATATTGTTTGTGCCTATGACCAAGTTCTAAGTGTGTGTTCATATCCTTGTTTCTACTAACAGTGAATCATGCTTGCAAATAAAATAATCAATTTACATGCATAGTATAATTTAAACAAATTTAAACAAATCCTATGAATAATGTCCTAAGAAATAACAAGTTTAGGAAATAAAATAAGTCCTTACATTAGCTACTTTGGCACATGATCCTGCACAGTGAGTGACATTAACTTTACTAGGATTAAGAGCATTAAGCTATTTCAAGATAACCTAGTTTTCTTCACTGGTGTTTATGAGTGTTTGAATATGCACTATGGCTACAGTTTTTTGAAAATTCTACTAAATTTATTATTTTATTTATATTTGTAATAATTTACTTACATACCCATAAATACCATGAAGAATGTTGGAATATTTTAAGAATCATTTATGATTTGTGTAATTCCAAAGAATTCCAATTTCTCATTGGCAAATCCCAGAGTAATATCTGCCAGGAATTTGGAAACATTACACCTCTCCTTTATATTAAAAGTATAAAAATTTAATAATAATAGTATAAAGTGATGAGTGCTTTAAAAAATCAAAAGTCTTCACACTTTTTTCAAGTGAGGAAGACTTCTTAACCAATGAGAACAATGGACTTTGGGGAGAGAGATATGTGTGAGATGGTGGGGGAGAAGAAGTATTGATAGAACATTGGCATTGGATCAACGAGGAAACAACTGGACAATTTCAGGGACTTCTGGAAAAGGTCTACATGTATTCAGTGACTAATGAAGAAATTGAGTCAAGAAAACACCAATCTATCCCCCGGAATTCATAGAACTGAAAGAAAACATGTAGCAGCCATTATCTCACTAGTCCTCCATTTAGTCAGATTTTCTTTTTCCACTATTTATACAATAGAATAACCTTCAGTTCAAATCTTACAAGAGTGTTCTAGCAAGATTACCTTTATTTGTTAACAAAGAGATGACCATACCTATAGCAGAGAAATGTCCATCCATTCTTTGACGAGGCTCCCTCTTCTCTATTGAATTTGCAATTACATTTTAATTAAAATTTTAATGAAATCTGAGATATAGAATGAGTAAAGATACTTAATATTAAAAACACTAGTACAGAAAAACTTGGTGAGTTCTATTTTCTTTTCTCAAATATTGACTATAATATAACCTACTGTGTTTATCTTGCTACCTCATCCTTCAAGAATCTGAGAACTAAGTACTACAATTAATCACAGTAAATAACATTAGGCATTTCTTTAGCCTAATTGTTTTACCTTCTTTTTTATTACTTGTAATTTGATAGTTCTGATTTAAATTTTATTATATTTCTGTGTTTTGTGGTAAGCCAACTCACTGGAGTACTAAAGAACAGAAGAGAACACATTTACTGAAAACATATAAGGTTCCATATAATTTTCATACTTTATTTAGTAAATACTAATAATAACCCTATGAGGTTTGTATTATTATTCCCATTTTACAGATAAGAAAACAGATTCAGATGGTTTTAATGAATTTGCAAAGCAAATTAGAGCTAATTATCTGTGAATCCAGAGCTGGAATTTAAACTTGGATGTTTCTTACTATAAAGCCTATATTTTTTCTACTGTACCACAGCACTTTTTCTTTTTTTTTTTTTTTGACTTTTTATTCATTTATTTTTTAACATCTTTATTGGAGTATAATTGCTTTACAATGGTGTGTTCCCTAAGAGATGCATGAGCAAAGACAAGGTACAGGAAAAGCAAAACATTCACACAATTGGTTGTGAGCCCCTGCTTGACTTTTGCAACAATGACATTTTCATTCACTCTTATATCAACCTAGGAAAGCTGCAGAAGGTCCAGGGTACCATGCAAAGCAGAGAGAAAGTGAGGGTCCTCCCCATCTATACCCTCTGAAATCAGAGCTGAAGAGGTAGAGAGCGGGATAAGATCAATTAATCAAAGGTTTCCCCAAAATTCTGGCATATGAGAAGACTGAAATCTTTTAAAATTTTCCCTATAATATTGTGGATCTATCCAAAAAGAACAAAAACAGGAAAATTTCTCTCTCTACTGCTATACTGCCAAAACTGAACGGGAATATTAAAATCTGTGAGAGGGCAATCAGAATGGGTGAGTGTGCAAAATTAAACTGTAAATAAATAAATCTGAAATGTTATAGTAAGTGGATAAGGAACTATAAAATATAAATTTTCTGCAAATGAAACTTCTCTATTATGGTCTCTTTCTAGGGACAGAAAAGGAAACCACATTCACATAGCTTCAATTATCTTTCACATAATTGAAAAGATACTATAAGGTAGCTATTAGAGCAACTTGTTAACTATGATAATGATTCAATCAAAGCAAATGCTGTTAAACACAATGAAACATTATAAATGATTATAATTAGAGAAGCACAATTTAAATAATCCATAAAATTTTTTTAAATGATAAAACTATTCTTATAGGACTTACAGCTCCATTTGTTCCTCTTCTCTCCTAGCTGGTAAATTTGTCTAGCTACTTATTTATTAAAGTGCTTTAATCAAGGGAACCGCTCCATCATCACATTTCATTAAAGGTAGTCTTGAGCTGAGCACAACAGAAGGAGGTCATGATTGCGCTGCAGAGCTTCCCTACAATTAGGCACTCACTAAAATGAAATGACTCTATCACTGATTAAATAGATTTTTATAGTTAAATAGGTTTTACTTAAACTAGTAAAACTGACTGACAAAAATATGCTCTTCTGCCTTATTCAGCATTAGCAAGTCCCTGTTTCCATCTTGAAATTTTCACCTAACTATTTTTAAACATTTTTTAAAAAATTCTGATAGGTTTTTTCCTATATGCAGAGCAATTATATATTTTTAAAGTACTCTATAAGGAAGGCTCAATTAATCATTTTTAGGGGCTCTTCTAAAAAGTAGGTCAAGACTACCCCTTCAGCTGCAAATGGAGAAGAGGGTATACTAAGTTCAAGTAAATTGATCAAGGTCCAATCATAAAAATAATTTATGAATGGATGTTTTTAAATTCCAGGATGCTATCCAAGAGTTTAAAAGAAAGCATTGTGTGAAATGAAGATCTTTCATTATTCCTCTAATAAAGATGCTTAGCATGATGCCTCAGAACCAAGAAGCTGAAGATAGCCAGAGGTGTGAAAATATGAGGAATTGTAGGATTAATAATCAAATAAACTTTTAGCAACTACAAAGACCAGAACTAATATACAGTTCCCTCCTCAGGGCCATGGCCTGGTTCATAAGCCATGTACTCGCATGGCCTCTATATGTATTATACTCAGTTAATAGCTTTGTAAGTCAATTTACAGAATACATTACCTATAACTTAAATAGCTCTGTCAATGTTGTCAACTTACACATATAACCAGAGATTACTTTTTGAAATTATTCTTATTACCAGAAATAATTAATAAAACAGTATACAATAAAGGATCTTAGAAAAGCAATGAAAGCTGTGCTCACCCATCTAGATATGAACTCTGCATTTCAGTATGCTTCTCAGTACACATCTCAGAGAAGTCTTGTTGATGATATCTGTAAGGAAAACAGCCTCTTAATTGATTCATCTCTCAAACCAGCCCCAATTCTTCTGTTAGAAATTAGAGCCAACAGAAAGCTATATAACTTATTGACAAGGAGTGTCGTCAACCCACTAATCCAGACAGTGTTTAGTAATTCTTTAGTGCAGATTAAGACAACAGAAATTGGAAAGACAAGAAAAAGAATGAAAGACACATTAAAAAAAAAAAAAGCAACTGAAAGTTTTTTAGATTATCCATTCATTTGTAACATGAATATCTATTGAGTGTCTCTTTTGTACTAGGCACCAGAGATACTATGGAGAGAGAAAAAAGGCATGGCCCCTGCTTTGGTGGGGCTTACCATTTATGCCAGAGAAATATTCTTTAATTCCACTTAATTGCTTTTGAAATTAGGAATACAGAAGAAAATATAATGAAGGCAAAAGTTCACTCCTCTTTCTTCCCCTTTCTTGCTAGTCATCTGAATCCAGTGGGAGTGACCTCTGTCAGTTATTTAACTTCTGTGTGCCCGTGTCCTTACAATAAAATGGAAGAAATAACTGCACCTACCTTAAAAGGTTATTCTGAAGAGTAAATGAGTTAGTCAATATAAAACACAATGTAGAACAATGTGTGGCATATAGGAGGACTTAATAAATGTTAGCAACTTGCTATTATATTTATTATGATTTTTTTAAAAATTTCTCCGACATATCCTGAAGTTGCTAAGGCAAAAGTCACAAGAGATAGTAACTACCCCCATGTTACAAAGCCCTGGTAAATAAAGAGTTAGCTCATTTACAGAAACCCCGCATCAGGGGTCTTCACGTGTGCAGGATAAGTTTTACCCACCACAGAACTGGGAAAATCTGTTCTGGATAACTGATGGCACAAAACAGCCAGGGGTTATTTGCATAGGAGGCTGCGAAGCACTTGCAGGGGAAAAAAGTAACTCATCATTAGAAATGAGAATGCTGCACCCACAAATTTGGTGCAAAGCTACTGGGCCAGAATAAGGATGGTGAGGTGATGGTGAGCACTGCAAATATCTCACTCAAATTGCTCGTCAGTCCAGTCCCTGGACTCTTGCTCCAGTCTTACAATGGGATACACTAACAGAGCGAGTAAAACATAAACTTTCTTCCCCCCAGTTGGATCTCCATGAGAAAGTTCAAGGTGTCAGCAATATCAGTGTCAGCAGATTCCTCTAAGATGGGCACTATGGACAGTAGAGGGGCCCTTTGCAGACTTGACTGGTCCAAATGCTGCTTTTGGTTCTAGAGCCCACAGGAGCTCCTCCACAGCAAAACAATGCTGAGAGAGCACCCACAGCAAGTACCCCCAGGGTGACCAAGAGCACTGGTTCCCAGAGGTCATATGAAACATCCTCTTTGGGAAGCCCAATGCATTTGGGTCTAGACTTTCTGCAAAATAGGCATAGTTTATCCACAGAAATGTCAATTTGTATCTGTTACTTTGATGCTATTGTTACCCTCAATTTGTGTGGTTTAGGATATTCTAATTCCATTCTTTAAAAAGCACTTCAGAATTTTTAAAATAGGTAAACATTTAAATATGTATTATTGAAGTGTTTTGATTCCTACTTAGAGTTTGGAAGCAGCAATATTTTTCTCATTTATTTTCAGTAGAGAATAAATCTTACTTCCTTTCCTGGGAAGGAAAAAAATCCTTTGTGTCGTTTTTTACAGAAAATAAGCTTTACTGTCATGAAGCAATTCCCCACTCTGCATCATTTTTGGTACATTGATAATACTTTCAACTTGGGTTGTGGTTTACTAACTATAAGTACAAAAGATGTTGCTTTCTAATATTTGTCTCCAGGGTAAAATAAATTAATCCAGGAGATAGACTCCATCCTTGAGCAAGAGATGGCTACTTCTAGACTGGGGGAAATTTGAAAGTTAAAATTAAACACACTCAGCTCAGTGCCTAGCTTTTGGTCTCCTGCTAAACTGAGTGATTTTTAAGTAAGTATTTTTAACAAGCACGTTAAAACATGGTTCCGAGTGAGTGCTCTCCTTCAAAAAAGTTCATATATTTGAGAACTAACCACTTATTCCAATAAACATTGTTGTTACTCAAACCTTTATTAGAATTCATTTTGGTAATTTTTAGTGCTAGTTTACAAACTATACAAGGCACCAGACTCATCAATATAAATTATATGGTCCATCTTGATCTTCAGTTTAACTATCAGATTTAGTTCAAATCCCTTCTGACCCCTTCAGAAGCATGGAACCCACCTAAGTAAGAATAACCTTCACTAAAGTTTTTCGGGAGAAAATTCCCTGAAAGACATAACTAATGAGACTTGCAGCAATGTGCTGAGTAATAATGAAATAGTTATAAATGTTTGTAATCTCCTGATAAATTTTAAGAAGCAATATTCTCATTTGTACAAGCTTAAAAATGTGCATTACAGGATACCTGTAATTTACAAATTTCCATAAAAAACATGAGTCTTGGCAAGGCCAAAACAAAAATTTGTATTTTGGAGTTGGTCATTTTGAAAACTGTGGCCAAACAATTTTAAAAGTTGGCAACTACTTTATACAAGCCCTTTGTAAAATCTTTTTCTGTGATTAACTTTTGCAGTTGGGTGTTTTCTGGCAAAAAGAAAAAGTCAAACCAGTGACATACCACTAGCTCTACCCTCCTGTCCACAGCCCTCCGTGACTTCAGGTTTAGTATATTGGATCTTGTTACTGGGTTGTCTATGCATGGTGATCTGTGTACAGTCGGCCCTTTATATCCATGGATTCTGCATCTGTGGATTCAACTAACCTTGACTAAAATGTTTGAAAAAAATTCAGAAAGTTTGGGCTTCCCTGGTGGCGCAGTGGTTGAGTGTCCGCCTGCCGATGCAGGGGTCACGGGTTTGTGCCCCGGTCCGGGAGGATCCCACGTGCCGCGGAGTGGATGGGCCCGTGGGCCATGGCCGCTGAGCCTGTGCGTCCGGAGCCTGTGCTCCGCAACGGGAGAGGCCACGGCAGTGAGAGGCCCGCGTACCGCAAAAATAAATAAATAAATTTAAAAAAAAAAATTCAGAAAGTTCAAAAAAGCAAAACTTGAATTTGCTGCACACCAGCAACTATTTACACAGCATTTACATTGTATTAGGTATTGTAAGTAATCTAGAGATGATTTAAAGTATACGGAGGGTGTACCTAAATTATATGCAAATATAGCACCATTCGATATAAGGAACTTGAGCATCTGCAGAATTTGGTAATGGAGGGAGCCTCTGGAACCAGTCCTCTGTGGTTACCAAGAGACAACTGTATAGAGAGAATTGTTATTTCCTAGGTAGCTTGAGTTAGCTTTTAAGTTTAAATGTTTTGTTTTACTTCTAAAAGTCCTGATACAGATAGACCCAAGTAGGCTAAAAATCAAACTGACTACAGAAGTTATATTTTATCAGTGTATTAGATGAACTTTTCACTCGTAATGGGAAAGTGATTCCCTCAACAATGTATGTACCAACCTGTGCCAGTAAGGAAATTCAGAAAGCCATATTTCTGATAAAAGGCATGTTTTCTTAGAGAGGGGCCCATTCACAAAGAACATGAATAGACGTTTTTCCAAAAAAGACATACGGATGGCTTTGAAAAGCCATGAAAAGATGCTCAACATCACTAATCATCAGGGAAATGCAAATCAAAACCACAATGAGCTATCAGTTCACACCTGTTAGGATGACCATTAAAAAAAAAAAGAACAACAGATGACAAGTACTAGCAAGGATATGGAGAAAAGGGAACATTTATGCACTATTTGTGGGAGTGTAAATTGGTGCAGCCACTAGAGAAAACAGTATGGAGGTTCCTCAAACAATAAAAAATAGAACTACCATATGATCCAGCAATTTCACTTCTGAGTATTTACCCAAAGAAAACAAAAACAGTAATTTGAAAAGACATCTGTACCCCAATGTTCATTGCAGCATTATTTATGATAGCCAAGGCATGGAAATAACCTAAATGTCCACCAGTGGATGAATGGATAAAGAAAAGAAATTATGATATACAGACATGTCACACACACACACACACACACACACACACTGGAATATTATTCAGCCATTTTTAAAAAGAAGGAAATCCTATCATTTGCAACAGCATCGATGAGCTCATAGGGCATTATGCTAAGTAAAATGTCAGACAAAGAAATATAAATACTATATGATCTCACTTACATGCAGAATATAAAAAAGCAAACTCACAGAGACAGAGTAGATTGGTGGTTGCCAGGGTCAAGAGAATGGGGGAAATGGATGAAGGTGTTCAAAGTGTACAAACTTCCAGTTATAAGATGAATAAGTTCTGATGATATAATTTAAAGCTTGGTGACTATAGTTAACAATACGTATTGCATATTTGAAAGTTGCTAAGAGAGTAGATCTTAAAAGTTCTCATCACACAAAGAAAGTAACTATGTGAGGTGATGGATGTGTTAACTAACCTTATTGTGGTAAACAGATCGCAAAATGCACGTATATCAAATCATCATGTTGTACACCTTAAACTTACACAATGTTATATGTCAATTATATCTCAGTAAAGCTGAAGATAAAAAGAAAGGGGCTCATTCATCTATAATAAGGGAGAAATAATAACTTGGGCTTCTGCCACAGTCTTTGGATCAGACTGTCTGACCCAGAGGTCTGATGCATAATAGCTTTATTACAAACAGCAAACTCACCACCGTTTGCCCATGAAAGTCAGCGGATTCTGGCTGCACACATGAAAGCAGAGGATGGGCAATCTACTATTGACATATAGAAGATGTATGTGAATGCAGCCCCCTGATGATCAAGAAGAAAGCAGGAGCTGGAAGACTACCAAAAGCAAACAGCTTTCCTTCTCTCTGCAGGCATGTATGCAAAATAAATCATTCCTGAGATGGTGATTAATGTTTTATATTCTCCTACTTCCCCTTCCAAAAGAATTAAATTAACATACATCTAGTTATTTATGAGACTGAGTTCTTACTACCTTCTCAAATGCTAGTTTGCTATTTATGAATACGGTTAGCTGCTGTGCTTTTTACATCTCTTTAATGGCCTTGATGATGGTGAAGACTTAAGACGTTTTGTGTTCTCTCCATTTAGTGGGCTTTATTTATCTTAGATGTCCCTGAGATGCGGGGGGCAGTGATCTGACAAACAGACCCATTCCTGTGCTCCCCACTCTTTCCCTCCCAATAGCTGGTAGGGGTGTAGTCCCTATATAACAAAGTGAATCAGTTATACACATACATATGTTCCCATATGTCTTCCCTCTTGCGTCTCCCTCCCACCCTCCCTATCCCACCCCTCCAGGAGGTCACAAAGCACCAAGCTGATCTCCCTGTGCTATGCGGCTGGTTCCCACTAGCTATCTACCTTACGTTTGGTAATGTATATATGTCCATGCCTGTCTCTCGCTTTGTCACAGCTTACCCTTCCCCCTCCCCTAGTGCTTTTAATAGAGCAGTCCCATGTGAACTGTGCTGTTTGTCAGCTGACATATAGATCTGGAGTGAAACTTACGAGATCTAGATTAGAATGTTGTTGGCTATTCTGTCTCATATCTTTATGTAGCTTTATACACTGTCATTTTACCTACTTGATATTGGTACTGAATCATAATCACTTCCAGATTGGACCTTGTTACATATTTCTAACATAAAATGGTGATATGTAGATGTCTTCAATAACTTAGTAAGTTATCACCAAGCCTTATTCCTTGGCTCTGTGTTTGCAGCGTTTGAAGTAATGATGTAAATGATGTTTAAAACAAAAACAAAACCCATGAGAATCAGGCAAAGTCCCAGTTCCCCTCCTTATTATCTGAGTGATCTGGTCAAGATTTTTAATCTCTCTAAATTTCAGTTTCCTCATCTGTAAAATAATTAATTATCTGCCTCACAGTGTGGTTGTGTGGATGAATCAAGTTCACACAGTTAAAACACCTAACACATAATAAACACTTAACAAATGGTAGCCACCGTTAAATATTTTTAATTTCACAATTACTGATATATCAATAAATTGACAAATTCTATACAACCAATCTTACAATTTACTAAGATATTGATAAATTAGTAAGCTCTATAACTTTAATTCATTATATTATAAATTATATATGAATTCATTATATACTTACTCAACAGTCACCTAACTCAGACAAAAAATAATCAAATTGCTTTTTTCTTAAATGGGCTTTTAGAAGATTGCTGGCAATAGGCATAATGTAGCAGAGAATGGAAATAGTTAAGAATAGAAAGTAACCCAGAGATACATCTAGGTGTTATCAACACATGAATCCCACAAATGCTCAGTTTTATAAAAACCAACCATGACTTAGAATCCACTTTGGTGGCAATACATATACAGCAATTGTAAACAGGAGGTAAAACTTCTAATTCCAGAATACGAGTTTGCTTCTGTATTGTCTTAAGACATACTTTTATATTTTCAGGTACCAGATTTCAATGATATTAGGTTTTACAGTTTTTCTTATTTTTAATCTTTCTCTAATACTGATATTTTTATATAATATTATAAATAAATATTATATATATAATTATGATAATCTGACTAACCAGAACATATTGAAGACTTTGTCAATCTAATAAATGCATCCTAGGTAATTTTCATGAGTGTATTTTTCAAAATTATGAAAAATAATAATCCTTGTACAAATAAATGAAGCAGTCAGTATGTTGATATTTCAGTTTCCTCTGCTAGCATATTTTCAGGGTTTCCTGAGCAGGAAGATACAAACTGCTTTATCCTTCTGGAAAAGGTTTCTTTTATTGGGATATTTTTCCTCCAATTTACACAGCAACTTAGGCAGCTAAAAATATAAGACCACAGACTTGAATTTAAAGAATGACAGCTTAGTAACAAGAGAGACTGAAATGATTCTCGGGAAGATGGATAGTTCTCCCGGTTTGAATGAAGGATAAAGGTTCTTCTAAATCAAATTCCATTCCAGGAAGAGGACAAGGTCTTGCCCACCTAGCAAGTGTACATCTTTGACTTTGGTGAAGAACAGTAGACACTGATACTCAGACACTAGACATTATCAGAGATGGGGGACTCAGGGAAATCATAGTTGCATGGATTAAGAAGAGGAGGATGAGATAAGAGAGGCAGGGAAGAGCAAAGTGGGCACTCAATGATTCTATTCTTTGAAGAGTTTCATAAAAAGTTTGTCTCTATCTCAGGAATACATTTAAACTGCTATGAAACATGATATGTGATCAATGTTTCAACGTATACACTAAGATATGTGTTCTCATATCTAGAATCTAATCGGCATGGAATAATTTTGCACTCACAGTAAGACAAGCGATGTGCCCTGACACAAAATCCACAGATCTGGGCAAGCATGGACAAAAGCTTTGAGGATGGCAGGATCTGGGAAGGCAGGGCCTGGTGGCCAAGGGATCATGTAATCTCAAGCACAATCAGGGTAATTAATAAGTACTCAATTTCCAAGGAGTATGAAATGTGCCAACAGGTGGGTGAAAACCAGAAATAAGAGAATCCAGGGATAGTGATATTCTAAAACCCAGATTGGCAGTAGGCATCAGGGAGGGCTGCTGGATGTTAGGAGCTGGCCTCCATACCCAGGAAGGAAGCAAGGCTTCCAGGCTTTAAAAGGTGTTTGGGAAAGATGCAGGATTTTAGTATAAAATGTGAAAGGGTGATCAACACAGAAGCCCAAAACTGTAAATTGAGGCCTCTAGAGTGATCCTGGATTCAGGAAATCAAGTGCAACAAACCTATTTATTCTCTGCAGAGGGAATTGTGATGTAAGAGCCATGAGAGAGCCCTAGTAATCAGAGAAAGAACAGATGTTCCAGATGAATTTGGCAGCAAGAATGTCTCAGTGACTATATCCTCAGTTCAGTAAAAAGGGTGGTTCAATGCAAAGACCCAGCCAAACTGAAATCGATAGATTGGAACTCTTTAAATGTTTTCCTAATTGCAACATGTTTTTATCAAGGAACCAGGATATGGCCTATCTGGGAAGGTAGGCATGGTATCTAGGGGTTGAGCAATCTGAGGCAAATGGGGTGAATAATAATCTGAAATGCCAAAGTCCTGTAAGTGGCGAGATCGGTAAACTTACCTGTGAAGAAACTGGAGCAGGCAGAGGCAGGGAGATTGAGAAGTGAGCCAATGTAGATGGTGTGACAATGACATAGAGACACTGTGTGCAGACACATTGAGGAATATTTTACATCAGCTAAGAATACTGGATGCAACAGTGTCTTTGTGTTAAGCTGGGAAGAGAAAACACAAAGGATGCTGAGTCTCTGAAAGAAACACAGAGCTTCAGAACTTCGATTGTTCTTAAAATAAGTCAGAGCAGACCTCTGAGATGAATATGTGGATATAGCATGAATACATTCCCAGAAGTTTGTTTAAGAGCTGTGACATGCAGATATTGTCCTTTCCCTTCTAAGAGTTCTTAGCTAACCCTCCAAAGACTGCTTCTTGGTACACTCAGCCTATCACCTCCTCATCTTACAGAAAACTTGGAGCTTTACCACATTCTCAAGGTCTCCTTCATGATACGTGTGTGTGTGTGTGTGTGTGTGTGTGTGTGTGTGTGTGTGTGTGTGTGTAAAGCTGGAGAGAAGGAAAATGTCTGGGTGAATTGAAGACTGCCACTGTACATAGCATTTTATCTTCCATAATTTTTGGCAATTCATTAATCCTATTTACAGAACCAAGCTTGTGTATTGATAGTTTTATGCCAATATTAACGATCAGAGCAACAAAACCATGCCTGAGGGGGGAAATGAAATCAAAGTGGGCACCAGCACAGAAGCTGCTGGGAAGGAAGAGAACTTCATTGTATTCCAATGGAGTACTTAGCTTATTTTCCACTTCTAATTAAAGCACTGAGAAAGAAGGGCAATTTTTTCCCAAATTGCTGGGCCCTTATAACCAATAAGGCCATGTTAATCACCACTTGAGAAGATAGAAAAGCATTCAAAATTCAATGCTTTTTTTTCTAACTTAAATGTGTCTATTTGTCCAGTGGCATCTTTATTTTTATCTACACTGATATTTATCTTTGATATATTATATCCTCCCTTAAAAATACAAATATTATGAGTTACATCATTATCACTGTGTTATTGACCATCAAGAGTTTATTCAAGTTCATGTGCTTATAGAGGCCATTTTTTCTTTAGAATATACAGTCTGTCACCAAAAAGTGTTAAAAAATAAGATATGGGCAAATGTAACAAAGGGGGTAACAAGTAAAGTTTAGAAAAAGAAGAGTTTATTTATTTTAAGGTGAAATGTTAAGGGAGATGAGAAAAACAATGAATGAAGGGATGATATACCAGAAGGTCTATAGTCCTTTAATTTAAAATAAACAAATATGCATTTAGTCATAGCATAATCTGGAATGAGAAGAGGATATTAGGAGAGAAACTGAAGCTAATACTATGCACTCCTTTTAAAGAAATTGGAGGAAGTTTGAAATGATTACTAAAATATACCCAGTCTACATAACAGATACTACATAGCAGATACCAGATCAGGATCCCTATACTTCCTGGGATTGGAGGCAAAGTCTTCAATAACACCTTCAGAGAGAAAAATAAAAATGAAAATATACCAGAAAAGGTATATAAGAACTTAATTCACACTAATGTGTAAAGACAAGAAATGAATAAGCAGAGATTAAAGGAATGAATAATTAGGGCAGAAGCCCTATGAAGGGTAAGAGAAGGAGGATTTCTACATCAAGGCAAATCTCACCTACTTTATCATCTTGTCCTGGGCTGGCCCAGATGACCTGGAACTCAGGGCCCTTAATTAGGAGCAATTTTCAATAAAGGTGGACACATTTGGCAATAACTGGAGTACCTAAATGCAAATAAGTCATGTTATTTCTGCCCACATGTTTATTATTCATTGTCACTTATCTAGGAACAAGTATAAAATCCATTTCTGATATGAAACTGTATTTTGTTTACTTTACTTTTTAGTCAATACCTCTCACTGTAAAGTTCCTAACAGGAAGTCTAGCTTGAGTAATTACTGGGCTGGAATTTATAGCCATGCAGAACTTGAATGTGCAGCAATCAAATTTTTAATATGCAATTTTAATGTCAAGAGAATTTTATGATAGTGTCTCAAAGCAATGTACGTTAGAATTGCCTCATGGGCACAAGGGTAAATTAGATTAAACAAACAGAAAAAATCAGTGGAGAAACAGAATGCAAGTAAATATGGAAAATATGACTTGTGAAAGTATTAATCTTTTTTTTTCCAAGATGCCTGGCAACAGTTTTTCTTGTTGGAATAATTGGCCAAGGAATTTGTAAGATGATAGATTTTATTTTAAGCCAACAAGTGCTTAGAACTATATGAAATTTCATAATAGTTCCCTTTTTGTTGGTATACACAAGCAACAGAATCAATATTGGCCTGTATTTCTTTAGTTTATCCTGAGGAATTCTTTCACTCAAGTCTTTTTGCTGCAGAAGGATTGGACAGAATTAGCTAGCAGTGGGTCACAGATTCCACTCAATCATTTTATCAATGGGTATTGACTGGGATGATGCCTAGATTGCTGTATCCTTTCCTTTGACAGGTTACACCGTGACAAGCATGTGTGAGATTCAGATCATTCTGATTTCTGGCTACAAGTACAGCAATCTAGCCTAGCTGTGTAAAGACTCAATTCTAGCAGACAATCTCTTAGGAGGTGCTAAGGATTCGAGCTTTCTGCTATGTGTGAGTTCTACAAATCCTGAGGACATTAGGAGACTCTTGTTACTGAAGTTTATTGATTCTATTTTTTTAATGTAAGATATGCCTCTTTATTGGAAAGGAGAAATTTAGTCCACCAAAGAGGAATGAAATAAAGAGTGGTCCACTGATGATATGTAAGTCCCCATTCAGATGAAATGCTCCATTGACCTGAGGAGGTCGGAGGCAATATGGTTGGTTAGCATATGAAAAAGGACAATCATATTAACAGTGTCAACTCAGGTCAAGTCTTCTGACGTAAAGAGTATTTGAAAAAACAATAGCTTTATTTATGAAACTAGAAAATTTACTTTCCATTTTTAATCCCCAGCTTCCTTATCTGGAAAATGCAAGTAATGATAGGGCTGTGAGGCTTAGAAAAATTCTGATCAATGGTACTTACATATGTGAGAATCAACACAAATGCAACACAGGTAGTGACAAAAAGGAAAAAAATTAGGTAATGATACAAGGCAATAAAAAGTATGAATCCAAAGACTTAATAATAGCATTAAAATATAGAACTAGTGGTTAAAGAGAATTTAAAAAGTCTGAAAATGCATATTTTCATGGTAGAATGAAATTTTCTTTATTTCTAACCTCAAGCCCATGCTCATAAATATACATTAGGTACATGGTACTAGAAAACTAAGTAGCATAAACTCATGTGGCAGCCAAGGACAAAATCAGGATAATGTATCACTCGTCTCTTTCCCCAACTACAAGAATAGAGGTCAATTAATCAAACACTCAACAAATATTGAATACTCACTGTGTGTTCAGCAGTGTAAATTAGCAGATCACTACGTGCTCTAATTTTAACTCATATTCTACTGGGAGACAAATAAGATAATTTTTGTTATTGACTTTGGATAAATTTATATAGTTATACCTACAGGGAGAATAAAATCAGAAATTCTATTCTACAGCCCACATCTGATGTGATTTAATGTTTGTGCTGTCTCTTTCATTTGGAATCCCAGTGTTATGCAGTGTGTCTTAATACCATATGGTGTGTGAAAAGAAGGCATCTATGTTTTAGTAATCTATTCAATAAAGAAAAGTCCATTTATGGCTCAAAGACAAATCTAACACTGGACTGCAGTGTGTTGGTTTTTAGCTTTGCTACGACAATTACTCATTAGGAAAAGGAAAGAAAAATTCAAAAAAATCTCTTGCTGAATTATAAATAGAATAATTCATTTTCAATTATGTTCTTTTTGAACATAGTGGTTTATAGAAAGAACAAGAAGTATCCACTTGGCTTACATTAGTTATTGGTAAAATTAAATATATCCATTTTAAAGTAGATTTTCCCATGATATTCATCAGGAACAATGCCAAGTCTTCCTGTTAAGTGGTCACCAAGATTGTAAGACTGAAAAAGAAGAAAAATTATCTGCAGCATGAAATAATCGTTCTTAAAATGCAAAAGTTGAAACTAATTTCTTAGAATGTTATGAAGACACAGCAAAATTGGAGAATGTAGAGTTGTGTTAAACAAAAGAAAAAATTAACAGTTAGTTGCTTGAATGAACGTGTCCAGTGGGATATTCTAAATGGAGAGAAAGGAAGGCAGTTTAGAAGAAGAAAAAATGTCTCCTTTGCAGATTTGAGCATGCTTCAGTCAACTAAGGAGGAAAGAAGAATTTCAAAAGTGACCCTATGATGAATGTTTAAATTTAATATCTCACCCTTCCTTGAGCCTCTTATTTACCTACATTTAAACCAGCTTTCTCCAATTGGAATAAAGCTACATATTGAGGGATTTACAGAAAATATAAACACAAAACACATTTTTCTTTAGAAATATTTGAGAAAAACTAAGGACAAAATAGGATTTTGATCATTATAAACAGAACCCAGCTTAAGTTAAACTTCAAACCAGGCAAAATCTAGAGAAATACAATAAAGTAGAAAAATAAACCAGATATCCAACTTGGCCCTCACTATGTACAAGTCTTTATTCAAATCTTACCTTCACTAGAGGCCAATGGTGATGACCAAGTTAATACTATATCTTGCCCCCTCCTTGGTATCTCAGTCACGTCATCCTAATGTTGTCTATTTTCTTTCTTCCGTAGCATTTGTGAATTGAGACCATCTGCATCCAAAGAGCTTACCCATGAGGACTGAGACCTGAGACCCCAATACAAACATTACACAGGACATTTCTGCCCCAAAAGATAGGCTGTAATCCAATAATTAACTGTGCTCTTTGCTTCAGGAACTGCATACTGATAAAGTCAGACAATTTACTCAAATTGAAAATTATCTCTCCTATCAGGCAATAGATTGTTCACACTTATCAAACAAAGGTTTACTTTCCAAGAATCTCTCCACCAATCCTATTATATTAGAAACTATTAGGCTTCCTGAATGGATAGAAAAACAAGATCCATATATATGCTGTCTACCAGAGACCCACTTCAGACCTAGGGACACATACAGACTGAAAGTGAGGGGATGGAAAAAGATATTCCATGAAAATTGAAATCAGAAGAAAGCTGGAGTAGTTATACTCATATCATATAAAATAGACTTTAAAATAAAGAATATTACAAGAGACAAGGAAGGACACTACATAATGGTCAAGGGATCATTCCAAGAAGAAGATATAACAATTATAAACATATATGTACCCAACACAGGAGCACCTCAGTGCATAAGGCAACTGCTAACAGCTATAAAATAGGAAATCAACAGTAACACAATAATAGGTGGGAACTTTAACACCTCACTTACACCAATGGACAGATCATCCAAAATAAAAATAAATAATGAAACAGAAGCTTTAAATGACACAACAGACCAGATAGATTTAATTGATATTTATAGGACATTCCATCCAAAACAGCACATTACACTTTCTTCTCAAGTGCGCATGGAACATTCTGTAGGATAGATCACATCTTGGGTCACAAATCAAGCCTCAGTAAATTTTAAAAAACTGAAATCGTATCAAGCAACCTTTTGGACCACAACACACTGAGATTAGAAATGAATTACAGGGGAAAAAAACGTAAAAAACACAAACACATGGAGGCTAAACAATACTTTTTAAATAACCAAGACATCACTGAAGAAATCTAAGACAAAATCAAAAAAAATACCTAGAGACAAATGACAATGAAAACACGACGATCCAAAACCTATGAGATGCAGCAAAAGCAGTTCTAAGAGGGAAGTTTATAGCTATACAAGCCTACCTCAAGAAACAAAAAAAATCTCAAATAAACAATTTACACTTACACCTAAAGGAACTAGAGAAAGAAGAACAAACAAAACCCAAAGTTAGCAAAAGGAAAGAAATCATAAAGATCAGAGCAGAAATAAATGAAACAGAAACAAAGAAAACAATAGCAAAGATCAATAAAACTAAAAGCTGGTTCTTTGAGAAGATAAACAAAATTGATAAACCATTAACCAGACTCATCAAGAAAAAGAGGGAGAGAACTCAAATCAATAGAATTAGAAATGAAAAAGGAGAATTTATAACAGACACTGCAGAAATACAAAGCATCCTAAGAGATTACTACAAGCAACTCTATGCCAATAAAATGGACAACCTGGAAGAAATGGACAAATTCTTAGAAAGGTATAACCTTCCAAGACTGAACCAGGAAGAAATAGAAAATATGAATAGACCAATCACAAGTAATGAAATTGAAACTGTGATTAAAAATCTTCCAACAAACAAAAGTCCAGCCCCAGATGGCTTCACAGGTGAATTCTATCAAACATTTAGAGAAGAGCTAACACCCATCCTTCTCAAACTCTTCCAAAAAATTGCAGAGGAAGGAACACTCCCAAACTCATTCTATGAGGCCACCATCATCCTGATACAAAAAGCTGACAAAGATATGACAATAAAAGAAAACTACAGACCAATATCACTGATAAATATAGATGCAAAAATCCTCAAAAAAACACTAGAAAACAGAATCCAACAACACATTAAAAGGATCATACACCATGATCAAGTGGGATTTATCCCAGGGATGCAAGGATTCTTCAACATATGCAATCAAAGTAATACACCATATTAACAAATTCAAGAAGAAATAACATATGATCTTCTCAATAGATGCAGAAAAAGCTTTTGACAAAATTCAACACCCATTTATGATAAAAACGCTCCAGAAAGTGGGCATAGAGGGAATCTACCTCAACATAATAAAGGCCATATATGACAAACCCAGAGCAAACATCATTCGCGATGCTGAAAAACTGAGAGCATTTCCTCTAAGATCAGGAATGAGACAAGATGTCCACTCTCACCACTATTATTCAACACAGTTTTGGAAGTCCTAGCCACAGCAATCAGAGAAGAAAAGGAGATAAAAGGAATACAAATTGGAAAAGAAGAAGTAAAACTGTCACTGTTTGCAGATGACATGATCCTATACATAGAGAATCCTAAAAATGCCACCAGAAAACTACTAGAGCAAATCAATGAATCTGGTACAGTTGCAGGATACAAAATTAATGCACAGAAATCTCTTGCATTCCTATACACTAATAATGAAAAATCTGAAAGAGAAATTAAGGAAACACTCCCATTTACCACTGCAACAAAAAGAATAAAATACCTGGGAATAGATCTACCTAGGGAAACAAAAGACCTGTATGCAGAAAACTATAGGACACTGATGAAAGAAATTAAACATGATACCAACAGATGGAGAGATATAAGATGTTCTTGGTTTGGAAGAATCAACATTGTGAAACTGACTATACTACCCAAAGCAATCTAAAGATTCAATGCCATCTCTATCAAATTACCAATGGCATTTTTACGGAACTAGAACAAATCATCTCAAAATTTGTACGGAGACACAAAAGACCCCGAATAGTCAAAGCAGTCTTGAGGGGAAAAAACGGAGCTGGAGGAATAAGACTCCCTCACTTCAGACTATATTACAGCCGAATGGATAAAGAAGATGTGGTACATATATACAATGGAATATTGCTCAGCCATTAAAAGGAATGAGATTGAGTCATTTGTTGAGACGTGGATAGATCTAGAGACTGTCATACAGAGTGCAGTAAGTCAGAAAGAGAAAAACAAATATCGTATATTAACACATGTATGTGGAACCTAGAAAAATGGTATAGATGAACTGGTTTGCAGGCAGAAATTGAGACACAGATGCAGAGAATAAACGTATGGACACTATGGGGGAGAGTGGTGGTGGGGGGTCATGGTGGATGAATTGGGAGATTGGGATTGACATATATACACTAATATGTATAAAATGGATAACTAATAAGAACCTGCTGTATAAAAAAATGAATAAAGTTCAAAAAAATTCCCTGTAGCACTTTCTATAGAAATAGAAAAAAAATTCTAAAATTCATATGGAAACACAAAGCATACTGAATAGCTAAAACAATCTTGAGAAAGAATAAAGTTGGAGTCATCACGCTTACTGATTTTGAAATATATTATAAAGCTACAGTAATTAAAAGAGCACAGTGCTGCCAAAAAGACATACTGTATGGAACAGAATAGAGAGCCTAAAAATAAAATCATGCTTATACAGTCAACTGATTTTCAATAAGGGTGCCAAAAATACACAATAGGGAAAAGATAATCTCTTCAACAAATGGTGTTAGGAAAACTGGATATTCACATGCAGAAAATGAAATTAAACCCTTTTCTAGTTTTTTTTTTTATATATATATATATATATGCCAATTAAAGCTAAAAAAAAAGAAACCTACACCATACACGAAAATCAACTCAAAATGGATTAAATTTCAGTAAGACTTGAAATTGTAAAACTTCTAGAAGAAAATGCAAGAAGCTTCATAACATTGGTCTTGGCAATGATTTCATGGATGTGACACCAAAAGCTCAGGCACCAAGAGAAAATACAAAGTGGGATTAAAAAGCTTCTGTAGGGCAATAACAATAACAAAGAACAATCAACAGAGTGAAAAGGTAATCTATGGAATGGGAGAATATATTTTCATATCATATATCTGATAAGGGATTAATTTCTAAACTATATAAAGAACTCCTACTACTCAATAGTAAAACACACAAAAAATAAAAAATTAATAACCTTCTAAATGGACAAAGGACTTGAATAGACATTTATCCAAAGAAGATAAAACAGTATACGAAAAGATGTTCAATGTCACTAATCATCAAGGAAATAGAAATTAAAACCACAATGAGATACCACATCATACCTGTCAGGATGGCTATTATCAAAAATACAACAAGTGTTGGCAAGGATGTAGAGAAAATAGTGCTTGCATGCTATTAGTCAGAATAAAAAAATGATACAGCCATTATGGCAAACAGTATGGAGGCTTCTCCAAAAATTATAAATAGAAGTATCATATGATCCAGCAATCCCACTTCTGGGTGTTTATCCAAAATAATTGAAATCAGGACCTCAAAGAGATATTAGCACCCCTATGTTAATTACAGCACTATTCATAATAGTCAATATGTGTAAATAATCTAAATATCCATCAACAAATGAATGAATAAAGAAAATTTGGTATATGAATACAATGGAAAATTATTCAGCCTTAACAAAGAAGGAAGTTCTGCAATATGCAACAACATGGATGAAACTTGAGGATGTTATGCTAAGTGAAGTAAGACAGTAAACAAAGTGCAAATACTGTATGATTCCACTTGGAGATATATAAAACAATCATATTCATAGAAGCAAAGTAGAACAGTGGTTACCAGGATCTGGGGGGAGGGAGAAATAGGGAGTAGCCATTCATTAGGTATAAAGTTTCAGTCATGCAGGATGAATAAGTTCTAGAGATCTCCTGTACAACATTGTGCCTATAATTAACAATATTGTACAATTAAAATTTTGTTAAGAGGGTGTTTTTCAAGTTTGCGTTCTTACTTCAATAAAATTAAGTTAAATTAAACTTAATTTAAAAAAAAAAGAATGAATGGATTGCCCACCTATGGCACTGTGCTTCAGAGAGATGTCAAAAATACATAGGTGATATAGCCCTTGCCCTGTAAAACTTACCATCTATTTATAATAGTAACTTGGACAGTGCTTAAAGGGCACCAGGTATTATTCTAAATATATCAACTCATTTAAAACTCACAATGACTCTATAAAGAGGGTGATACTAAAAACATTTATTAATAGGTAAAACATCATGTCCTGTGAGGACAGATGCTGGGCATAGCGCTAGGGCAGGTTCCTGGAGGCCCCCCAACAGAGCAAACAAGCCCTTGCAGAACCACTGGGAAGAGCAAGGTTGCACTGAGGCAGTGGGGAGAAAGGGAGGCCTTCAGAGGCTTGAGGCTGCAGCTAATTCCAGTCAGTGTGGAAGCATTTCACTGTTTTAACAAATGGTACACAGATAGATATCAGCTGAATATCAGCCCTTGAAATTGGCAATATTATCATCCCCATTTCATAGATGAAGAAATGAGGCCCCAGAGACTTGTCCAAAGTCACAGAGCCAATGAGCAGAGGAGGTAATATCTGAACTTAGGCAGTCTAACACCAGATCATGTTCTCCTGACTGCTATGCTTTACTGCCTCATATTTACAAAGAAAACAAATAGCTTTGAAAACAGTGAATGTTTATCCAGCAACTAATGAATTCCAGGCACTGTGGAAGGCAAGATGTAGAGGGATTCAAACATAAATTAGGTAAAATTTCAGAAAAGGTAATGGCCCCAACAAGAAGTGCTATAACTTAGGAAAGAGACTAAGAGACGGAGATTTTTCTTCAATAACCTGAAGGTGAAAATGTACTGTTCGCACATATTATCTGAATAATTGCTCCAATTTTCCATTATGTTGTATCAGAAGACAGTAGTTTGGAAACAGGAACTTGTAAAGTTTCCAGGAACATCCCCAGGGATGCAGCAGCAGTAGTTCCAACTGCACCTTGGCCAATTCTCTTTTCATTTTGGAAGTAGATGATTGGCGGCAATTGCTAATGACAACAGGGGAAAACTGAATCAGTCATGCCAGGAACTCTCCTAAATCCATAGTGGAGGAAAGCAGATAAAACACTTTTCCCTCATTTTCTCTAGTCCCTAATCTTCCCCACCGTAGCACTCTTCCTGGTGCTGTCTCCAACCACCTGGTACTGGTCCACCGCAGAGCATGTCCCAGGATTTGTGTTCAAGGCTCTTGTAAACAATGTTCACTAAAATGGATCAGTATCACCATCTGAAAATAAAATGTGGCCATTGCTTTCCATTGCTAGATTAACCTTTTGTTATAGTGAAAATGGCAATTTGGGTTTACTATACCTCCCTTCAAACAATTTTAAGGTGATGACAGACTTAAGGGGCTAATGACACTGACTTTCTTCCAATTAAAAGAGATGAAAAACTACATACGTGATTTCTTTTAGTAGTCCCATGACATCTTCAATAGAATATCATTATAGTCAAAAGTTATAAAAGTTTACATTAATATTTGTGTTTCTCAAATAGTAAATGACACAAAAATCAGATGAATGATAACTTCAATACCATGAGCAATTTGATCAACAAGTAGTAAACCGGAAAACAATACCAGCTGGAACTGAGAAACTAAATCCCATAACGCTTTCTTTCATTTCAAAAGTTCTCCAGGTGGCTGCTAGCCAATTTGCCACATGAAAAAACCCTGACACTTACTGGAAAACAGACTCCAACTATTAAAAAAAAGGGACACTCAGTACAGAACAGACAATGTTGTGCTAAAAGGCTATGTTATTTTGCCAGAAAAGAATTCAATCTGTGCGTGAAATACCTCTTCCCATGTCTTTTGATCTGATGTAGCACTTGTCCAAATGGATGGGCTCCCTAAAGGGAAAACCCATTTCAAACACTGAGGAGCTCGAACAAATGTGAAGCACTCAACCTCAGGCTTAAATATCCCACATGGTTCTTGCTGGTAACATGAGAACAAAATCAGTGTTTCAGTCAGAAAACAGCTTTCCTGGCTTTTCTATTCTGTTCTATTTGTGCATTGATATGAAGATCAGAGTCATCGACTTGAATGTGATTTAGAATCTCGATGCAAACAATGAGACATTAAACACTTTCTGGCCCTCTAAAATTTGTATTCAGACTCTTCTTTTTTCAGGGTATAATCACAATCCCATCAGTATTCGAGGGATTTGCGCACACAGGCTGCCTCTGTTAAAACTGTAGCAAGTTAATGTATTCGAGTATAGCTTGGTTGTGCAAATTATTACCCTAAAAGGATGATGTAACTTGACATTTTGACATATGCTGTTTTATATGGAGCACAATATCTTTTTTTAAAAGCCTTTAGGTTTCAACTTAGTGACTTGAAGATTTGGAAAATTAAATTAAACTTTAAAAAAGAAAAGACAAGCACGGAAATGGTGACCTAAAGTCACAAAGAAAGAAAGGCAAAGACCAAAATCACCATCATACTACTATGACCATGCAAGAGGAGCGAAGACTTTAATCCTGAGGAGCAAAAACTTTGGACTTGACTTCTTATCTCTTCAAACTGACAAATAATGTTGCTAGCATTTATTCATTTCCCGAGACTTAACAACATGCATTGCTTTCTTTCATCACTTTGCCAATTTTCTTCAAAGAAAATTACTACTTCAAACTCTTCATAAATCCTGTAACCTCCATAAGCTTAGTTTCCTATGGGTAAAATGGGAATAACAATGCCTAGTTTGTGGGGTCAGTACGAGGGTTAGAAATAATACATGAAAATCACTTAATAGTGCCTGGAACATAATGGAAGCTGCCACAATTATTATTACTCAAAAGCTATATCTGGACATGTAAATTGGAATAAAACACTGAGGCAGTTTTCATACTAATTCAGACATAAGAACACATTTTCTTGCAGATTCAAGGTAATTGAGGTAAATGTTCAAACATTTATTTGAATTATCAAGATATACAAATTGTTTCACCTTTCCACTTTCCATGTCCAGATGTGGCTTTTGTGCATACCCTCAGAGTAATCCACAGATTTTGGAAACTTCATCTTTTACTGAAAGCCCTCAGCATTAGGTTTAACCAACTTTTATAGATAGCTGCCGATAGACTGCAGGACAAACTCCATTCATTAGTAGGGTTGCTGTCTCAGATACCAAAAACCAAAGAAAGATAATCTAATATATAGTTCCAACAACTCTCCCTCATGTAATTTAAATCTGTAAATTTGAAATTGGCCTGAATGGGGAGTGACAAAACAATGGGGCATTTTCAGAAAAGATATCTTTTTTTTGAGTCACTATTAGTTTCTAGGGCATCCTAAAAAGAATTTTTTTCAAGGAGAAAAATAAAATTTGTAAGAAACAAATTAAAGGCAAAAATGACTTTGCCTTTCTAAAATTAAAAAAATATCCTGTTTTTTTTCTCTTAGAACACTTTAAACACTTTTTGTTCAGGGAAAAGGGAAATGTAGTAAAAGCTCTTCTTTAAAAAAGAAAGGGGGATTTTGAAAAGAAAATATAATTGCCTTTTATGTGTAGGTACTCATCAAGTTAAGTTGTTTAAAAGCTATAATATACTGGGTATATATGAAAAATTATTATATACTGTGTATATATAAAAAATATGAAAAATTATTGCGTAAAATTTGAGATCTGAAAATTACCAACACTATATTTACATCATAAAAATAATATCAGAGCAGCAGCATGATGTTAGGGAATTTGTGCTGAACCAAAATCAGACTGTTTGGCCATCAATTCCTAACAGGGCACTAAGCAATCCTGAGGGTCTCATTACTCTCATCTATAAAATGAGAGGATCAGACTAAACTGGACTCTCCTTATCTCTTCCAGCTTTAACATTCTCTGAATTCTTTACCATGTAATTTACTTTTGGTCCAGGCCAAATAATCATAATACAAATTTAGTTTTAGAAAAACAGTTATTTTCATTACTAGATTGGGTTATGTTGGGACTCCTGGATTATGTCACCAGACACAAAGTAAGTGAGGGGGAAGCTCATCTCCACAAACACTGGGTTCAAGGATGGAGGGAAATAGAAAAGCTCTGAGAGAAAAAGGAGCTCAGTAGGAAAAGACAGTATGGTTGGGGCAGGTCGTATAGGAACCACCAAAAAGAGTATATTATTGTCCAGAGGCAAGTCAGCTAGAAAAGACATGTAAGAGGGAAATACATATTGTTTTTGCACGATAAATCATATTAGTCTTGCAAAGAGATTTTACTTGGTAGATATTGGGGAAATCTCTTAGAAACCACTAAGTCAGAATTTAGGTAACAGGAGAACAGATTTGACTTTTACTAAATATTGAGTTAGTCTGAGAACCAGCAAGCAAAGACTGAGTAGCCCAAACATGTCTGTTAAATGAGTGATCTAATCAACCTGGTAAAGAATATCAGAGCTGCAGTCTGTTAAGAGACCAGTTATTGGGACTTCCCTGGCAGTCCAGTGATTAACACTTCACCTTCCAATGCGGGGGATGGGGGTTTGATCCCTGGTTGGGGAGCTAGGATCCCACATGCCTCACCACAAAAAACCAGAACATGAAGCAGAAGCAATACTGTAATAGATTCAATAAAGACTTTAGAAATGGTCCACAACAAAAAAATCAATTAAAAAAAAAAAGGAAAAAAGAGACCAGTTGCTAAAGAAATCAATTCAGATTAATTCAAACGGTAAAATAGTACAGCTATAACTTACCATGTAATCTGCTTCAAATCTTAACACTCAAGATCCTCATTCATTGTAATACATTTCCCATGCAACTTACCATGTATTTTTACATCTGAGATTCCCATTTGAACTAGCTGATTGCCAGATGCAAGAGAAGTAAAAGAAACGAGACAGAGTTTCAAGAGAAGAAATACATCCCAGTTACCCTGATGCCCTGAGTAATGATAATGAAATGGAATCAGAAGCATAAAGGTCTGCTTGGGGGTTATAGAGATGTAGTCGTGAAAGTGAATTTAGTGAGCACCTAATCCATCACATTTATTTTACATACAAACCCAAGTATCCAACTCCATGCTCTCAAAGATCATCTTTCTCTTACATCTTTTGGCCTTGACTATTAAGTTACTATAGCCATCCATTCATTAATTTTCACCACTGGTCATGGAAGTACCAAAAGGTACCTGAAAGAATCCAGAATCTCATGGGCTCTACTCTTCCTTACCACAGTTGTGTAGTAGCAATCTGTTTCCCCTTTATAACCAGGATCAGTCACCCCAGTCAGGAGAGCATCTCCTTTATTTGCATGTTGGCCTGAGGTGGCTAAAGGCACCAAATGGCAATCTCAGCTTCCAGTTAAATTGAAACCTTTTTTAGTTTCCTAGTGGGATCATTCCTTTCTTGGGAAATAAGATTTCTTTTATACCACCAGAACCAAAAGATGCAGTAGGAGGAAGTATAAATTTTATGGGAGGATCACTTGGGGTAAAAGTGAATAAACCCCCTCTACTGAAATCCTCAAATCCATAAGGATTGTCCCCCAGGCAGCTTTGTAACTATGTACTAGGCCATTCCACTGTTCTATTAGACCCACCTGTATTTGGGGGTGAAGAGATATATGATAAAAAACAGTACCCCACCCCCATGAGTTTAAAAGCTCATTGTCTCTATTCTTTTATTGTACAATAGCTTTACTAGTCAAAAGTAAGATTTTGTGAGATACCTTGAGGCGTTTGGTTAGTCCTGGATGATGGTACTGGAAGAAGCACTGAGGGCAAGAAAGACTTTTTTTTTAATGAGGACAAATTGCTGCTCCCTCCATGATAGAAGAGCCCCACTGTGATTAACATGCCACCTGGTGGCTGGCTAGTCTCCCCAAGCAATGGTACATTATCAGGGGCTAAAAAATGGACCCTGTTATTGGCAGGCTAGATACTCAGTAGCAGTGATTGCCAGTTCAGGTTTACGGGTAAAAGTAAGCCCGTAATTTTGAGCCCATGAATAATAACTTCCATCCTTGCGGCCACAGTCACTTTGTTCATTAAGCCACTGAGCAAGCACAGCCTAACTAGAAAAAAAGACTGACATCCATGGATAGATCATCTTGATAACCAAAAGCCTCACCTGCAGCGTTTCCCATTGGCAAGCACTCACATGTGATATAAATATTCTCTAAGTCTCTGTATTATTCTGGATTCTCTGGAGAAGCAGAACCAATAGAAACAGAATCAACAGAACCGATAGATAGATAGATAGGGATTTATTACAAGGAATTAGCTCACAAGATTATGGAAGCTAAGTCCCACTATCTGATGTTTGCAAGCTGGACACCCAGGAAAGTTGATGGTATAGTCCTTGGGCCTGAGAACTAGGAGAGCCAATGGTGTAAGTCATAGTCCAAGGGCAGGAGATCAATGTCCCCACTGGAAAACATTCAGGCAGAGAGAGAAATTTCTCCCTTACTTCAATTTTTGTTCTATTCAGGCCTCCAATGGATTGGATGAGGCCCACTCAAATTAGGGAGAACAATCTACTTATCTCAGTCTACCAATTCAAATGTTAATCTCTTCCAGAAACACTCTCCCAGACACTCACAGAATGGACCAATGAATTTGACACATGAAATTATCTATAACTGCCCCCATTTAACAAAAACAGTCCCATTTCAAGAGTTCTATTCACAGATTCTTTCCCCAGACCTTTTTGTCAGTAATTCCCCAGTCTTGTGATTTCTAAATTCCTGCCCATCTAACCAAACTCTTAACTAACTGCCCTGTGATCATGCTAGATACACACCTTTGGCTATCCATCTTTTTAGGCAGGTAATGCAAAGTGTTCTAATTTCTGCCCATAGTGC
Source organism: Neophocaena asiaeorientalis asiaeorientalis (assembly GCF_003031525.2). NCBI lineage: Eukaryota > Metazoa > Chordata > Mammalia > Artiodactyla > Phocoenidae > Neophocaena > Neophocaena asiaeorientalis. The sequence goes on along the minus strand of NW_020174703.1, from coordinate 7,419,781 downwards.
TCAGGAGATATTAGTGCTAAAATAGTTGACTCTAAGTTGTGTCAGCTTATTATCGGACAGAGCTGTAAACAAGATCAAATATTTTTCTTTCTTCCTCTGTCAGCTAGTCATAGGAAATGTCCCATAGGGCCACAGGTATGCATTGAGGGACAGGCAACAACGCAGCAAGAGTAGGAGCTTACGCACCTGAGCCACTTGCTCCTGCCACTTACATATACTTTCAGGACATGCCTGAACCTGATGGTCTCATATACACACTTCTACATAATGACACAGATCTGTTGCCCAAGCCAGATTCATGACTTTGGTAGTCACATGATACACAGTGAGCCGTTTTGGTCCCATAGTCTTCCTCAAAAGAAAGCATGAAAGTTTTTCTCAAAGCCTCAGTTAATCCTTTGCATTCAGCTGCCCAAAGAGCAACAAGAATATGGAAGATCACATGGGACATTTTAGGGCCATGGAGGTGGCATATAAGACTATTCCCATATTTCACTGTCCAAAACTCACTTTCAAGGTCCTATCAAAACGTCAGTGTCCAATAAATGTCCAAACTACCAGAGTGTCCTTTCTCTCCAGTCCCCCTCCCCCAGACACACACACACGCAAACACAGTTCTTCCAAAGACAACCAGAAACAATACAACCTATCAGTGGTTCTCAAAATGTGATATCAAAAGAATCACCAGGAAACTAACTCCTATGTCACACACTGGAATTAGCAAATCTGAATCTCTGGGAATGAGGCTAAGCAATGTGTGTTTTAATAAGTCCTCCGTGTGATTTGGAAGCACATCAATGTTGAAGAATCACTGGTCTGAAACCAGATGAGGAATAAGACCAAACTTCACATTATCTTAGTAATTTTCCATAACCCCCCTCCAGCCTACCGGAATTAGTGAACGATCCCATTGCCAGTCAAGTCTTTACAACATTTCCTTTAGCTACCATAACCTTAGGGGAAGCCCTGTTAGGGCTTAGGCAAAGATCTGCATCCTCTCTAGTTTCTGCTTAACTAGAGGGAAAGAGGGTCTGCTTATGCTTCAAGATACATCACACTCTTCCAGTGACAGTAACCAAGACCTGTTTTCTTAATGTAGAAATGAGTTTAGACTAAGTTATTAATATCTGTCATGGGTGGTATAATTAAAATTTAAACATGCAAGGAGTAAAGGTCGGTAACCTCTACATGGTAGAGCAATAATCTCAATTACTCTAAAATTTCATATTCTGTTGCCTTAATTTGAAACTCAGCCTAAATCATCGCTGTGATTTATTTTAATTAAGTGTGGTCTCTAAGCTATAACTTAGAACTATATTATATATTTTGAGGGTCAAAGTGAAGATTACTTGTGAATATTCATTTGAATTCATTTTAATTATTATTTGCTTTTTCATTAATAAATTCAACAATATAAAATTGACCTTTCACATTTGAGAAGCAATTACATTTTATTAAATTATGAATTTGCATGTTTTAGTTTGGTAGCTAGAATGATATATACCATAAGTCTTTATTCAAAGGGCTAGATTGTTTGAGTAAGGAAACTATTCTATGAATATAAATTGGGGATTAAACTGTACAAAGTTTTCAGGAATCTTTGTTCCCAGTCATTAACTAATTAGTATTTAAGTGAAACTTACAAATTGAGGTGATCAGTTTACAATCAGGAATGATTCACTAACCCATAAACTCACATCTTCTACATTTTAAGGAGATCATATGTATAGGTTATTTATTTCTGTATAATGAATTATCCTAAGATTTATCAGCTTAAAACAATAAATATTTTATAATATCTGTAGGTCAGGAATTCAGGAATGGCTTAGCTCAGCAGTCCAACTCAAGGTCTCCCAGGAGGTATAGTCAAGAAGGCAGCCAGGGCTGCAGTTTCATCTGAAGACCTAATTAGGGAAGGATATGCTTTCAAGCTAACTCATGTGGTTGTAGGAAGGCCCCACTTCCTTAGTGACTGATGGCCATAGGTCTCCATTTCTCTTTACATGGGCCTCTCTGTGGTTGCCTGATTATTTTCACACGTCAGCTGGCTTGTCCCAAATTGATTGATGAGAGAGAGAGAGAACCGTATATGCACAGAAGCCTCAGCCTTTTATACCCTAATCTTGGAAATGGCTTACCCTCATTTCTGCCATATGCTACTGGTCACATAAAACAAAACCAAAAAAATGCATTGTGGAAGGGGTCTTCACAAGGATAGGAATACAATTGGGGGCCATGTTGGAGGCTGTCTACCACAGCATAACTACAGGATTTGGCCAACTGAATATTTTTTATACAATAGTCTTTACCTAAAATGATTATTATATTATATAATTCTTAAATGCAATCCAGTTCATGCCTAGGTATATCCTGAAAACATATTATACCTCTGAAAAGGTTTTTATCAATAAAATATTTGTTAATGTCTGTTTTTCCATATCTGTTCTCCTTCTTAGACTATAAATTCATCAGGGGAGGTACCCTTTCTTATTCATATTCATAGTTCTGTCTCCTTCAACAGTGGCTGAGATAGAAGTGCTTAGTAAATACTTATTACTTGTGTTGAATTGTCTTATATTTTAATTCTCAAAGTAGTTTACCTTTTTTCTTTAAAATCAAGGTATAATTTACATAAAATAAAATACACAGACCTTAAGTGTTTATTTTGGTAAGTTTTGGAAATTGTATACACCTATGTCACCCCAAACAAGATATAAAACACTTCCATCACCCCTGAAAATTCATCCCTTTTCAACCTTTTTTTCCTCTCCTTCCACCCTCAAGCAATAACTTTCTGATTTCTGTTGCCATATATTAGTTTTATCTGTTCTTGAACTTCATGTAAATGGAATAATTTTATGCCAAATACTACATATACTTATGTGTTTGATTTTTTTCTTAACATATATTTTTGAGAAACATATTGTTGTATGTATCGGTAGTGTATCCCTTTTTGTTGATGTATGACACTTTAACATATGAATCGGCCTCAACTTGTTTTTCCATTCTTCTCTTGCAGGACATCTGGATTGTTTCTATGTTTGGCTATTATGAGTAAAGCTGCTGTGAATATTCCATTACAATTTTTTTCTGTGGACACATGATTCCATTTCTCTTGTGTAAATACCAGAAAATGTGATTGCTGGATTGTATTGTTTGTTTTTAATTAATCAAAAGGCTTCTTTGTCTTCCAGCCTGTTTAGGAACTTAAGACCTAATTTTTAAAAAAATCAGCTATGTCTAATTCCCAGAGAGAATGGAGATCAAGCAGAAATGGAAAGACTAGTTTTCACACTAAGTTTCTGGAGGGACAAAGAGCAACAGACAGCATCCCTTTGTACCATGGTTGTGTATAAGGCTGTGGGATAAATTGTCCATGCTAGCAGAGAGGCACCTCTGCAATGTGCAGAGACTAGGAGAACTAGGGGAGCAGTGCCCTGAGAGAGAGCAAAGCAAGAACAAATTACAGAAGCAGAGACAGAGGTGTACCTGCTCTCCGTTCTCCTTGGGAATTAGACACAAATCAGTGGTGATTATTCTTCAAATTCATTTTGCCTATATCCCAGCTCCAGGACTTTTGACAAAATGTCTCCTTCTTGTCACCCATATGCCTCTTAGAGCTCTATGTCAGTCCACTCACTTATTCATCTATTTAACAAATACTTAAGTGAACATTTACTATTTACCAGGGACTGTTGCAGGAGCTGGGGAAAACAAAACAGATAAAAATCTCTGCCTTCAGATAGCTAAATATATTTGCATACATATAAAACCCAATTATATATTTAACTTGTATTACGTTTTTCATCTAATGGATTAGAATCTTAATATACCTAAATACATTGGGATATTAGATCTAGTGGCTGCCATAGTATCTCTCACATAATAGCACTCATTACAGGTTTGTTGAATGCATGGCTAAATAAATGTTCCAAAGTTTGAGGATTGAAATAGTGATTATTATGTAATAAAGATTCATTAGGTGCGTATACAAAGTAGGGCTTTCCAGAAAGCCGTTCAGTAATATATTCAGTAATTCTGTACCAAATCCTTTTTGGAAGTAGGTGGGCTATACTACAATTTTGCCACATAGTACACGGTCTCAATCTCAGCTAAAGATGAAGTTTACTTTTCCAAGAAAAGTTGGGCCATATTCAGAATGAAACTAAAAAGCAAATTCAACTTAATAATGTCAGTTATTTATCAATAGCTTGGTAAGCACCAAACCAAATTACTTCATACTTGGCTTGTGGTTAAATCTTTAGCACAAATGTATTTCTAGATACAAAGGGAAAATAACATTTTACGAAATTCACATCTGATTTTTTAAAAATCACATCTGAATATCATTCATCTAAGAAAGCTGTAAACCCTGGGCTTGCAAGATCATGCTGCTTTCAAAGTGAATGGGATCAAAGGGTCTAAAAAACACAAGAAATACTTTCAGACAGGAAGACACCACATCAAGAGGCTATCGCAAGTGACCACTGTGAGAGGATAAATCATCATCACTAAACTGAGCTGTTTATACACAACTTTATTTCACTTTTTCTGATGATAAAAGTAACACTGTTCATTGCCGAAAAACCAAGCATATAAAATTGTAAAGAGAAACATTGAAATCACCAGGCATAATCACTGATAAATGTCGGTCACTTTCCTTCTGATCTAAATATTTTCTCTATGTATATTAGTTGAGCTCTTCTAGATATAAAAAATTGTACTATTTTTAATATCTAATACTGCAACATGAGCTTTTCCTCTAGTTTATTATAAATATCTCATTATACATTGTCTTAGTGATGATATAATATTTCATCTCTTCCCCTATTTTGACTACTTACATTATTTTCATGTTTTTACTATTTTAAATTAATGCTGCTTTAAATGTTTCTGAAATTTGAGGAAGTTGTTAGTTGTGTTGGTTTTTTGAGATGGATGGGTAGTTCAGATTTTTTACTTAAGGTTTATTCTCAGGAGTGAAATTAAACAGTATATATTATCATTTACTATACAGCCTCATAAATCTGACACATAAAGAGGTAGCCACTCCCTATCCCATGTATATAATACTCTTTGAAAACCAATTCCAATCTAATGGACCCTAGTGATCTTTCACCAGGATTTGATATAGATCCAGAATTTATATTTTCACCTGTTAATACATAATTTAACCCCACTAAATTCTGTAATAATTTTTATAGATATGTCAATATTCTCTAAAAGGCAGTAAATGTCCTTTTTATGGTTCTTAGAGAACATGACATTTTTTAAAACCCTGATTTTATTAGATGCAGAAACATTTCAATGGGCAAAAGATAAATGCTGAACTTAAATATTTTTTCATCTCATTAACTTCAATTGTTTCCATTCAAATGAAAAGATATTTTCTCTTCAATCTAAGCTAATATAATCAAAAGTCTAATTTGTTAATAGAGGTCCATGTATCTGCTTGTTCAGGACACAATGAAACTACAAACCTGTCCTTACAGACTGAGGAAAGCATATCTACCGAAACTTCCATTTTGAATTCTAAAACTACCCCAAGATTTTAAACAGAAGAAACCACGAAGAGAGCACAGCAAGTACAAGAAAGGAGAGTTAGTGACAAAATAAGACAGAAGAGCGCACAGAGTCATACATATAGACCAAAATCTTAAGACATTTTTCAGACTTAACTCCAACAAATTGAGACAATGGGAAATACTTTTTTGGGTCATGTTTCCTAGAACTTCATGATAGTGTTAATGCATGGGCTTTAAGGAATCCTCATGAACACAATGGACCAGTTTAGAACATATGATGAAGGACTAAAACATGTAGCCTTTTTAAACAAACCTTCAGGACCAAAATGAAATGCTCATACCAAAATATGGATTATAGGTAAAATTACAACAAATTATTCTGTCTTGAAGGAATAATAATGAAAGTTAAGGAAATTAGAAGCTAAGACACAGTTGTATGACTTCAGACAGATATGAAAGATCTATACATGGGTGTTCTCGAGCAGCTGTTTTAATTCAGGTGCCAAATGGATCCTTCATAAGGAAACCATTCCATATCCCACTGTACCAAGGGCAGAAAAACAAAACCAGAATGAATGTAGTCATACCTAATTCCTACTCTACAATTTGCAGGAAGTTGCTTTGTGTTTCTTCTTCTTCTTTTTAAAATTTAATTAGACAGACATACACTGACCACTAGCTCTGAGTTAAGTTCACTGCTGGGTACTGAGGATACAAAGATGGGTAAAATGTAATTTCTTCCTTCAAGGCATTTATTATCTAGCACTGTTTTATAGCTTAAAATAATAGCTGCATTATGACCAAATGGGTATTAATATTTCAGCAAATGTCCACTTATCCTTTGGTGCCTATGTAAATAAGTCAATCCATACAGACATTATCTTACTTCATGCCCACAACCCTCAAGTAGTGAGTATTGTTGTTCTCATAGAGTACGTAAATAAACACAGGCTTGAAGAGTCATGTGGCAAGTGCCAAGAAGAGCTAAGATTCTAGGCAAAGCTCCATTGTGACAGTAAACCACAGTGCCTGAGATTCAGATAATTACCTCAGGCCATTTTGCTGGTGAAGACAAGTCACCCTTCTGACACTGGAACCATTAGAGTTGAAGATGCCTTGAAAAATAATGTAATTAAATAGCCTTGATCACTGAGACACATAAAAACATCATCTCTTCTAAACAATTATTTTAAGCCAACATAGCACCTTCCCCACCATCTACTAACAGCTGAAGAATTTACTCCCATGATTGTCCCCCCCTCTTTCCTGGATTAATATATCCCGTTTACTTATTGTTCCTATCCACAATGACAGTTGTTTCCTTCCTCATTTCTGATTCACTTTCAACCATTTCTAACCTGGCTTTCATTCCAAGCACTATAATTCACTTACTCTAATCAAGAACCAGTGGATACTTCTATGTCTTCATATTATTGCCCCTCAGCTGCATTCAGCAAAGCTGTTCATGCCTTTCTTGACTCACCTTCCATGTTCTCCTTCCATAGCTCTGCCCAGTCTCACTCTAATCCAGCATCCTTCTCCATCACCTTTGACGGCCTTGCCACTAAACATTGATGACTCATTTCTTGGTCCTGAGCCCTCTAACTTTCTCAGTCTATACCCTTGTTTTATGCAATCTCATCAACATCTGTAGCTTTATGTGCCATCTTTATGCTAATGACTACAAAAGCCAAAGGCCTCTCGTCTGAGTACCTCTGGTCTGAGTACCAGATACATACAGCCAATTGTGTACTTGACATTTCCACTGGGCTATTGACTGAGCATCTTGATTCCCACTAACTTCTTCCCCAAAACATGCTTCTCTCCTTAACTTTCCCATTTTAGAGAATGACACCATAATCATATGCAGTTGCTAGATAAAACTCTAGGAAGTCATTCTTGAGTCCTCATATATCCCGCTTTTCCCACATTCAACCCAGCAGCAACTACCATCAATTACATCTCCAAAATAAAGTTAGAATTTTTCCACATCTTTCCATCTCCATTCTTACCACTCTTGTCTAAAACATTATATATATATATATATATATATATCCCACATAGATTCTTATTGTAATCTCTTTCTGATCTTACTGCTCTACTTAAGCCCTATCTCACACTGCCTCCAAACAATCCACTGATTAATTCAGCAATATTTATTACAACATACTATGCACTAGGAACTTTTCCATCTGCCGAAGATACAAAAATGACAAAAATCCCAATTTTTATAGAACTTGCATTCTAGTGGGAATAGCACACAATAAACAAAAAGTAAATATATAAAGTATGTTAGATGGTGATGAGAAAAATAAAGCAAACAAAGGCAATGGGAAATGCCAGATGAGAGTAAGTTGTGATGTACATAGAGTGGTCAGGTCCATTCTTGATACAGTAGACATACAGTTATAATTTCTTTTAGTATAAATCAGTTCATATCATTGTACACCTCAAAAATCTTCTAATGAGGGCTTCCCTGGTGGCACAGTGGTTGAGAGTCCGCCTGCCGATGCAGGGGACACGGGTTCGTGCCCCAGTGTCCACGGGCTGGGCCCGTGAGCCATGGCCGCTGGGCCTGTGCGTCCAGAGCCTGTGCTCCGCAACGGGAGAGGCCACAACAGTGAGAGGCCCGATTACCGCAAAAAAAAAAAAAATCTTCTAATGAGTCACATTAAACATAGAGTAAAATCTAAAAATTCTTACTTTGGTTTAGAAGATTCTCAAACTCTGTCTCCTGTCTACCATTCCAACTTCTCCAAGCACTAGACTTCAGATGGCCCCATTCCATTTCTCAGCCCTCTAAGTGTTTCTGCCTCAAGGTCTTTGTACTATTTCCTCCTCCTGGAACATTCTCTCTCAGCTCTACTTTCAGCAGGCTCCTTATCTTCCTGCAGGCTCAGTTCATATATTACCTCTTAAAAGATACCTTTTCTGAGTATTCCATCTCAAATAGCACAACCATTCACCAAGGCTTTCTTACCTTATTTCGTCCTATTATAGTACCTACCACAATTATTTTGAATACATGTTCTCTTACTTTTTATTACCTGTCTTTTCCTACTTGGGCAAAACTTCATGCTCCATCTAGTCACTGCTTTAACCCCAACCTAGAGTTGTGTCTGGCACTAGGAAGCACTCTGTAAATACTTGTTCATTGACTGAATGAGTGAATATAAATTCCAATTCCAATTATTTTTTTTTGTTTTTGTTTTTGTTTTTTTTTTGCGGTACGTGGGCCTCTCACTGTTGTGGCCTCTCCCGTTGTGGAGCACAGGCTCCGGACGCGCAGGCTCAGTGGCCATGGCTCACAGGCCCAGCCGCTCCGTGGCATGTGGGATCTTCCTGCACCGGGGCACGAACCCGTGTCCCCTGCATCGGCAGGCGGACTCTCAACCACTGTGCCACTAGGGAAGCTCCCAATTATTTTTATTCAGAAAAATTTATTGAACATCCACTGTGTGCCAGACATTGGCACAATTCTTGACATCTGACTGGTCTGTAGAATGCAGGCTAAATATCCTATATTATTTAGAATTAGAGAAATATGAAATTCTAGTGATAAAAGGACTTTAAAAATGAGTTTAGGGCTTCGCTGGTGGTGCAGTGGTTAAGAATCCGCCTGCCAATGCAGGGGACACAGGTTCAAGCCCTGGTCTGGGAAGATCCCACATGCCACGGAACAACAAAGCCTGTGGGCCACAACTACTGAAGCCTGCGTGCCTAGAGCCTGTGCTCCACAACAAAAGAAGCCACTGCAATGAGAAGCCCACATGCACCACACGAAGAGCTGCCCCTGTTCGCTGCAACTAGAAAAAACTCGCGCACAGCAACAAAGACCCAAAGCAGCAAAAAAAAAAAAAAAAAAAGCCAGCGCCAGAGCCTATGGATAGACCCTGAGGTGACTGCAGGTAGCATCTGAGAGATACCAACACCACCGCAAAAACCAAAATCCAAACTGACGATTCTTGTTAATCAAAATAACTGTCAATCCCCTCCTTCTAGGCAAACATCACAACAGCAACCTTAATGAGAGCCTCAACGTTTGCAGAATCTGAAGCCATACAGGAGTCATAAGGAAGAACAACTTTTAGGCTGCGATCCTTTTGATCTTACTTCTTAGTAAAAGTTGTGAAGCTTAGGCACAGAAAACTGAGCTTTTCCTGCTGGTCACTGAATATTGTAAAGGCAACTCTGCAAGGGAGTTTCCGATCTTTTGTCCTGAGGCTCTAATTCAAGAAACGGGGAAGCAGGGGCCAACTTTTAATGACGTGCATTTGCAGCAATCCAAGTAAATCTGTGATTATCATTCTTAGTATTAAGAACAATGCAACAAAAACTTTGTTTTCAGATTTAGTGATTAGCCTAAAGCAGTAATTCTCAACTAGTAGGTAAGGAGAGATACTATTCTTGATAGGATGCACAAGTAGGGTGGATGGTTGTCATAATACACATAATAATTCACAACAAAATGTAACCATTTCAGGTCCTTATGTCCTGTATGTTATGTCATTAAAGTTTATTATAATGATAAATGTAAAAAAAATCTGTTCATTGCAGGTTATTTACATTTTGAAAATTTAGAAATAACCAATTTGGGGTTGTTTTTAAAAATTGTAATACATAAAATAAATAATAATAAAAATACAGTATTAATATATTATAATTTTTTACCCTCAAGTAAATATGTTGCTATGGAAGTATAGGTGTAATATGTTCTTGAGAGTGCAAAGTCCTGTTATGGTACCAGATGAGACACATACACAGGATAGATATTGAGCCATTAATTGTGGTTCCCTCTAGGAAGAAGAATTATGGGGTAGAGAGGGGTAAGAGTATGACTTTTCAATTTTTATGTTTCATATATTACTGTATTCTTTTTAATAAAAAATGTGTACTACTTTTACAATTTAAAATCATCAATTTTGATTAAAAAAATAAATGTCTAGGAAACAGACAAATATTTTTCTCTGAAAAAGTGGCCAGTTTATTTTCAACATCGCAACGCTTTTATAGAGTGAATGATGGGTGGCATAAAATATATGAAACACTGCTTTACAAACATTAGAATAGCCATAACAACAAAACAGGGAGGACACAGCAACCTGGGGAAACCAGCAATAAAAGAATTTTAAAATATGCCTCAGTCTATGAAGACAAAAGCCACTGACAGTCATGATTAGGAAGAAAACTATATCAAGATTTTCTTCCATGTTTAGAAATGTGTTGTTTTTATTTTCTTTACTCTCATTTTGTTATTTATTACACCTCTCCTTGTACACATGCTTCATTATCCCCTCAGACTTCACTTACAAAACACAATTTCAAATATAAAATTATTAAGAATTTTAAGAGGGCAACAGCAGAATTTTTTAACAAGTATGGGACCCATATGATCATCTTAATACATGCAGAAAAAGCTTTTGACAAAGTTCAACATCCGTTTATGATTAAAACTCTCAACAAAATGGGTATAAAGGGATTATACCTTAACATAATAAAGGCCATATATGACAAGCCACAGCTAACATCATACTCAATGGTAAAAAGCTGAAAACATTTCCTCTAAGATCAGAAATAAGACAAGGATGCTCACAGTTTCCACTTTTATTCAACATAGTATTAAAAGAAGTCCTAGCTACAACAATCAGACACACACAAAAAAAGAAATAAAAGGAATCCAAATTGGAAAGAAGTAAAAACTGTCATTGCAGATGCCATAATACTATACATAGAAAATACTAAATACACTACCAAAAAACTGCTTGAACTCATCAATTAATTCAGTAAAGTTGCAGGATACAAAATATAAGAAATCTGTTGAGTTTCTATATACTAACGATGAACTATAGAAAGAGAAATTAAGAAAACAATCTCATTCACAAGCACGTCAAAAAGAATAAAATACCTGGGAATAAATCTAACTAAAGAGTACCTGTACTTGGAAAACTTCAAGGCACCTATGAAAGAAATTGAAGAGAACACAAACAGATAGAAAGATATATGTGCTCATGGATTGAAAGAATTAACATTGTTAAAATGACCATACTAGCGAAGGCAATCCACAGATTCAATTCAATCCCCAACAAAATACCAATGGCATTTTAAACAGAACTATAACAAATAATTCTAAAATATATATGGAAACACAAAAGAACCTGAACAACCAAAACAATATTAAGAAAGAAGAACAAAACAAGAGGAATCTTGCTTCCTGATGTCAAACTATACTGCAAAGTTATAGTAACCAAAACAGTACTGTACTGGCACAAAACAGACACATAGCTCAATGGAACAGAATAGAGAGCCCAGAAATGAAGCCACACTTAAAGGGTAAATTAATCTATGACAAAGGAGGCAAGAATTTACAATGGGAAAAAGATAGCCTCTTCAATAAATGGTGCCGGGGAAACTGGACAGCTACATGCAAAAGAATCAAACTGGACCACTTTCTCACACCATATATAAAAATAACTTAAAATGGATTAAAGACCTAAATGTAAGATCTGAAACCAGAGGAAGTACACTCTTCAACATAGGTTTTAACAATGTTTTTTTTTTGGATTAGTCTTTCCTAGGCAAGGGAAACAAAAGCAAAAATAAATGAGAAGATATCAAACTAAAAAGCTTTTGCACAGTCCAAGAAAACTATCAACAAAACAAAAAGGCTGCTTAATGAATGGGAGAAGATATTTGCAAATGATATATCTGACAAGGGGTTAATATCCAAAGTATACAAAGAGCTCTTACAACTCAACATCAAACAAACAAACAACCCAATTACAAAATACAGAACCTAGACAAACTTCCAAGAAATCATAAGATGACCAACAGGCATATGAAAAGAGGCCTAACATCACTAATCATCGATGCAAATCAAAACCATGAGATATCACCTCATACCTGTAAGAGTGGCTATATCAAAAAGATAAGAAATAACCAGAGTAGGCAAGGATGTGTAGAAAAGGGAACCATTGTGAACTGTAGGTGGTAATGTAAATTGGCACAGCCGTTATGGAAAACAGCATGGAGATTTCTCAAAAAATTAAAAACAGAACTACCATACAATCCAGCAATGGGTATTGATCTGAAGAAAATGAAAACAGTAATTGGAAAAGATACATGCACTCACCCCTATGTTCATTACAGCGTTATTTACAATAACCAAGATACAGTATTCAAGCATTATTTACAATAGCAAAGCTAAGTGCCCATCAATAGATGAATGGATCAAGAAGATGTGGTGTATATATGCAATGGAATATTACTCAGCCATAAGAATGAAATTTTGCCATTTTCAATAATAGATGGACCTAGAGGGTATTATGCTAAGGGAAGTACGTAAGAGAAAGACAAATATTGTATGAATTCTCTTAAATGTGGAATCAATAAAAAATAATGAACAAACTTAACCAGACAGAAACAGAGTCGTAGATACAGAGAGCAAACAGGTCGTTGCCAGAGGGGAAGGAGTGGGGGGTGGAGAGAAATAGGTGAGGGAAATTAAGAAGTACAAACTTTCAGTTACAAAATAAATGAGCCACAGGTATGAAATGTATAGTGGGGAATATAGTCAATAATTATGTAATATCTTTGTATGGTGACAGAAGACAATTAGACATTATGGTAATCATTTTGAAATGTATAGAAATATCGAATCACTGTTTCGTGCACCAGGAACTAACATAGTGCTGTAGGTCAATTATACTTCAAAAATAAACAAACAAGCTCATAGAAAAAGAGATCAGATTTGTGGCTACCAGAGGGGGTTGTAGAATTAGGTGAAGGTAGTCAAAATAATACAAACTTCCAGTTATAAGTACTAGAGATGTAATGTATAACATGATAAAGATAATTGACACTGATATATGTTAAAAATGAAAGTTAAGTTCTTGTGATGAGGGAGTTCTCATTACAAGAAAAAATTTTTTTTCTATTTCTTTAATGTTGTATCTATATGCAATGATAGATACTCACTAAACCTATCACGGTATTCATTTCATGATGTGTATAAGTTGCCACACTGCCATAGAGTAGGTTTTATAGAAAATGTAGGAATTTATAGGCTAGGTGTACATGAAATATGGATGGGAAACAGACTGCGCTGTCCTACTCTATAAAGAACAGTCTGAACACTACAGTCACCGTGGGTGGGAAGTTTATTACATACTTATTTATTTTGTTGTTTGGTAATGCTTTTTAGTTTGTTTTTCAATAAACCATATCATTGATAATGAGTTTAAAATGCATAAGTACATGTTTATTTTTTAAAATAAGCACTAAAGTTCTGTTTCTCAAGAAAATTGATGGTACTTGTGTAATTTGTAACGTGTTTGTCAGTGTTTACCATCTACATTTGTGATGGCGATACCACTGACTCCTTAAAAACCAGATGTAAGAATCTGCAGAAGCAGCATCGGTGTCCACTTCAAAAGTTAACACCTATTTTAAGAAAAATCACTCAAAGACAATAATTTAACATGTACAGCTGTACCACTCTATTAAGCATAGCTTTACATTAAGATCAAAAGATTGTGCTTATAAATTAATTTCACTTATTTTTGTAAACCTATGAAATGTGAAATGATAGCTGTTAGTGAGCTAGCTCCATGAACCGTAAAACTTTGTAAATAGTTCAATGACGCCAGTTATATATGCGTGTTATCCACAGGCTACAAGCAGAAAATCAATTAATTCCAATATTGGCTTAATAATTTCATCCAAATCATGGAATCAAAATGAAGTTTTTGTAAGTTCTTTCTGTCAAAGATGAAACATTTGACCTTATTTTAAATCAATTTCACTAAAGTAAAATTTAAATATCACCCGAAAGCATTTGCTATTTACTTTGGAAGTCAATTCCCTGGCCTCAGGAAAGCACTGATCTGTTATCACTACAAATTAGTTTTGTCTGTTCTAAAATTTAATATAAATGGACTTATACAGTGTATACTCTTTATGTCTAAGTTATTTCACCCAGAACGACTTTTTAAGATTCGTTTATGCTGTTTCATTATTACTTTGTTCTTTATTTTTGCTGAATACTATTCAATTGTGTAAATACTCCATGATTTTTTTAACCATTTACCTGTTGAAATTTGGATGTATTTGGTTTGGGGTTATTATTATTCAAGCTTCCATGATTACTGTCATGCAGATCACTGTGTGGACATATGCTTTATTTTCTCTTGGTTAGATACCAAGGAGGGGGATTTGGGGGCCAGATGTTAAGTATGCTTCATTTGATAAGAATCTGACAAAATATTTTCCAAAATAATACATTTTTATACTCCCACAAGCAATGACTGTGATTTCCAATTACTCTACATCTTTACCAACACATTAAACAATCCTCTTATCGGGCTTCCCTGGTGGCGCTGTGGTTGAGAGTCCGCCTGCTGATGCAGGGGACACAGGTTCATGCCCCAGTCTGGGAAGATCCCACATGCCGTGGAGCGGCTGGGCCCGTGAGCCATGGCCGCTGAGCCTGAGTGTCCGGCGCCAGTGCTCCGAAACGGGAGAGGCCACAACTGTGAGAGGCCCGCATACCGCAAAAAAAAAAAAAAAAAAATCCTCTTATTATTGCAGGAAGTGTATAGTTATATCTCATTGTGGTTTTAATTTGCATTATCCTGGTGACTAATTATGCTCTTCTTATATGCTTATTGGCCATTCCTATATCTATTTTGTGAGGTGTATATTCAAATATTTTGCCAAATTTTGTTGTTTCTGAATTCATTATCAAGTAGCAAGTGTCAAAGCCTGCATATAAGTCCTTTATCATATAAATATATTGCAAATATTTTCCCATTTATATTTTCTTAATGTTATCTTTCAAAAAATTTGTAATTTGATGAACCCAAATTATTAATTTTGTTTTGTTTTGCTTATGACTAGTGGGGTTTTTTTGTGTACTGGTGAGAAATATTTGTATACCCCAAGGTCATGAAAAATTTCTCCTGTTTATTCTTCTAAAAATACTGTAGTTTTAACTTTTACATTTAGATATATGATCCACTTTGAGTTAATTTTTGTGTATAGTGTATGCAAGAGTTTGGGGTTAATTTTTTTTCCATATGGATAACCAATTGTTGAAAAGACCATACTTCTCCTGCATTGAATTACCATGACACTTTGACCTTATATGCATGGGTTTATTTCTGCACTTTCTGTCCTATTCCATTGATTTATATGTCTGTCTTTTCCAAAATACCACACTGCCTTGAAAACTATAGCTTTTTTGTTTTTTTTTTTTTTTGCAGTAAGCGGGCCTCTCACTGTTGTGGCCTCTCCCGTTGCGGAGCACAGGCTCCGGACGCGCAGGCTCAGCGGCCATGGTTCACGGGCCTAGCCGCTCCGTGGCATGTGGGATCTTCCCGGACCAGGGCACGAACCCGTGTCCCCTGCATCTTCAGGCAGACTCTTAGCCACTGCACCACCAGGGAAGCCCAAAAACTATAGCTTTATAGTAAGCCTTAAAACCAAGTAGTGTATGTCCTCTAACTGTTCTTTTTAAAATTTTTTTTGGCTATTCCAAGGCCTTTGCATTTTCATTTAAATATTAGCTTCATTGTCCATTTCTTAAAAAAAAAAAAAATGCCCTGCTGTGATCTTAATGCGGTCTATCATTCCATTATTAGGTCTTCTTTAATTTGTCTCAGCAATGTCTTAGATTGGTTTTCATGAACATTCATATATTTTGTTAAATTTTTTCTAAGTATTTTATGTAATTTGGTGCTGTTATAAATGGTATTTTAAAAATTTATTTTCCAGTTGTTTGTTGCTAGTATATAGAAATACAATAGAATTTGCATGCTGAACTTTCATCCTGAAACCTGTATAAATTCATGTATTCTAGTAGTTGCTCTGTAGTCATTAGGATTTTTTACATACATGATATCATCTTAGAATAGTTTTGCTACTTACTTTCTAATATGTATTTTGTTTTATTGTTTTCTTTATTGCAAGAGAATTGGCATCCTTGCCTTGTTACTGATCTTAGGGGAAAGTATTCAAGGTTTTGCCATTAAGCAAAAAGTATGGTGCGAGCTAAATAAATCTATTAGCATGGAATATAAAAAAAATTAGATTATCTTAATTTTTTCTGACTTTGTTATTTTTATTCAGTGATAGTTTTCCATACAGGTAAATTTAACGTTGTTTGTATGTCTACTGTAAATACTCAGAAATTTGTAAATGACATGTCTAATTTGTTATAACATTTGAATCATAAGAACCATTGATTGAAAAATTATATTGGCCAGTGTACTTACTTCCAACTAATAAAGTCAAAGTATGCACTATAAGATTTCTGTTATTCTCTTTGAGAGAATTACTTTAAAATGATTATTTCTGTACACACCATTCTGAACAAGAGTGAATAATCTGAAATATTATACAGAATATAAAGTGCCCACCATAGTTTCTGGCATGTAGTCAATGTTCAATAACTGTTTGTTTAATTCTCACATGTGTTTTAGTAGATGAAATATCTTGTGACATAGCCAATTCACTGTTGAAAATTGCCCTCAATTGGAGGAAATGTGGAAGGTATTTAGAAGAGTCTTTGAAGGATACTCTAGTCATATCTTCTAAGAGAATGTCTTCAACTCATTCATTGTTTTCCAAGTGGAGTGAAATAATGCACCATATTGTCCCTGTTTTAAATGTGTAAATAGTAACACATTGTAACTACTGTTAATTTATTTCTTTTTCATCTTTCCTGTATAATGAAAATCATGAAGCTCCCACATCGGTGATTTGCCATTGAGTTTGTCTTTGTGAAACCAACAGATGTTAGAATCTTAGAATAAACATTACTTTTATCTCTGGTAAGAAAGAGTGTATCATAATTTTTACAAAATTAAGAAAGTTTCATTCTACTCCTACTTAGCTGAATATTTTTATGATGACTTGGTGTTGGACTTTGTCAAAAAATTTTCCACACATATTAAAAAGATTTTTTTTCTCTTCTCTTTTTTTTCTGTTAATGTAATGCATTACATTGATTGGTTTTCAAATGTTAAGCTAGACTTGTTTTCTGAAGATAAACTATGGTGTATTGTGCCTTGCATATATCTTTTTATTTGAGTTGCTAATATATTTGTTAAGGATTTTTGCATCTATTTAATGAGGAGTATTGGTCTATGACTTTTTGTTTCTTTTAATACATTCGTTTTAGTACTAAGGTACCCTTGTCTTACAAAATGAGATGGGAACTATTGCCTCCTTCTTTACTTTTTGAAAGATTTAGTATATGACTGGTATTATTTCCTCCTTAAAATATGTATAGTAAGTCACCAGAGAAGCAATCTAGACTCAGAGTTCTTGTTCTTGGAGATGTTTTAATTATTAATTTAAATAGGGCTATTTAGATTATCCATTTCTTCTTGAGTGACTTTTGCTAATTTGTGTCATTTAAGAAATGTCTATTTCACCTGAGTTGTGAAATTTATTGGACTAAAGATGCCTATAATAGTTTATTGTCCTTTAAATTTCTGTAGGATATGTAATGTTCTTTTCTCTTGCATTCTACTGCATGACCATTTCCTTTTAAACCAGGAAAAAGAATTAATTTTTCCCCACTCAATTTACATTCCTTTTTATTCCTCCCTAAATACAAACATATTATTATCATAGTATGCAGTTTCATTGTAATACTTATTAATATTTTATTGGTTGCATTCAGTAATTTTCTCTACCAAGATCCTCCTCAATGTTTAAAAGACTACATCTTTTGTCTGTTTTAAAGAAAATACAGTTCTCTTTTGGTTTTTACAACAACCGTGTTAAGACATAACTTACATACCACTAATTTACCCTTTTAAAGTGTAATATAAAGTATATTTTAAAGTGATTTTTGTTATTTTCACAGAAGTGTGCAAGCCATCACCATCATCTAATTTTAAAACATATTCATCATCCTAAACAAAACTCTGTATCCATTAGCAAGCATTCCTTATTTTTCCTTCCCCTAGCCCCTGGCAACCACTAATCTGTTTTCTGTCTCTATATATTTGCCTGTTCTAGGCACTTCATATAAATGGTGTATTACAGTATGTGGTCTTTTATGCCTAACTTCTATCACTTATCATAATGCTTTTAAGGTCTATCTATGTTGTAGCAAGTTTCAATACTTCATTCATTTCCATCATCAAGTAATATGCCATTGTATGGATATACCACATTTTATTTATCCATTCATCAGTTGATAGATATTTGGGGTGTGTCCACTTTTGGGTATTATATACGATGCTTCTATGAACAGACATTTATATGTTTATGTGTGGACATGTGTTTCAATGTATTTGGGGTATACACCTAGGAGAGGAATTGCTGGGCAATGTATTAACTCTAAGTTTAATGTTTTAAGGAACTGCCAAACTGTTTCCCAAAGTGGCTACACCATTTGACAATACTGCTAGCAATAAATGGAGGTTCCAGTTTCTCCACATCTTAGACAACATTTGCTATTGTCAGTCTTTTTGATTTTAGCAATCCTACTGGGTATGAAGTGATATCTCATTGTGGTTTTGATATACATTTCCCTAATGAAACAAATCCATTATGTACCTAAAATAAATTAAAACACATGTCCACACCTGAGCTTATACACATCTGTTCATAGCAGCATCATATATAATATCAAAAAGTGGAAACAACCCAAATATCTGTCAACTGATGAATGAATAAATAAAATGTGGTATATACATACAAAGGAATATACCTTTCTTGGCATTTATTTAGATCATTTTTCAACTATGTTTTGTAGCTTTCAGGATATAAATTTTGCATTCCTTTTGATAAATCAATTCATTAACTATTTTGTTCTTTTGGATACTATTGTAAATGGATTTGTTTCCTTAATTTCATTTTTGGTTTGTTCATTGCCATTCTATAGAAAGACAATTGATTTTTGTATATTGATCTTGTATTCTTTAACCTTGATGAACTTGTTTATTAGTTATAATAGTTTCTTAGTGTGTAGCACAGTTTTTGAGTAAAGTTGTACAAAAATTTGCCTCAGCAGGAAGCACTATTAAAAAGAAATTCATATATAATTTAAGTAAATGGCACCATATGTATTTGCTCATTCAGATATTTTTCAGATCTTTAAGATAAATAGCATCTCCATGAATCTTAAAAGATAAAAAGTCATAATCAAACCAATGCATATAAATGGTTTTGGCATAGTTTTTAAAATATCAATTTTTTGTGAAGTGACTGAATTTCAAAGGAGTTCTGAATGCTGTGCCCCATGCTTGTGTCCTTCTCTGCATATGTAATAAACCAGAACTCTGGCAAGATTTGCCTACTATCAAAACAAAAATATTAATTTTTGATGCAGATGTGAGCTGTCATTGCATGTCTTTAAGAGTGTCTTTCAGAAAAGCTCTCTTTGCTTCAAGTTCCAACACAGAATAAGAAGTCATTCTGTTTCACTGACATCCATTATAGAACATTTGATAGTGCTTCATAGACATCAGCAAGCTTCTGATATAAAGTAAATTAATCACTTTTAATAGATAAGGGAAATTGAGCATAAACTGAGTTTTTATAAATTGATTTACATTTTAGTACACTAAAACAACTCATTATTTAGAAAAATTCTACATTAAATCCATGTATAGATGGAAAAATTATTATGAAAATTTGATAACCATCCTCCATTTTATCCATGTTGCAAATTAATATTTTCATAAATGGAATTTTACTTAGTGCAAAGTATAACCTTAGTTTATATGGTTCACTGACATTTTAGTCACTAAGAATTCTAGAACTTTCGACAAATATCATTTGTTTGAGATATGTTTGTCCTTCCACATGGACATAGATTTTTTTGATCCTTTATATGTATTTTTAATACACGTTTTAAAATGGTCAAAAATAGGTCTTCCCTGGTGGCGCAGTGGTTGAGAGTCCGCCTGCCGATGCAGGGGACGTGGGTTCGTGCCCCGGTCCGGGAGGATCCCAAAGGCCCGGAGCGGCTGGGCCCGTGAGCTATGGCTGCTGAGCCTGCGCGTCCGGAGCCTGTGCTCCGGCAACGGGAGAGGCCACAACAGTGAGAGGCCCGCGTACCACAAAAAAAAAAAAAAA
>NW_020174703.1:7387285-7399138 GCF_003031525.2 Neophocaena asiaeorientalis asiaeorientalis | reverse complement strand
CAAAAAAGGGAGAGGCCCGGGTACCAAAAAAAAAAAAAAAAAATGTCAAAAGTAGAACCAGTAAATAGATGATATACAGAGGGAGGCCCAACTCTTATACTGACTTTCTCTGAAAACAGTAGCTAGCTGACAATAGACAGGCTAACAGGTGAAGTAGTGAACCCCCTATCACTGGAAATGCCCAAGGGACAGATTAAAAGCAAGCCATTGCACCTATTGTCAAGGAGACTTTGGCACTGTATGGAGAATTTAAATGTATGACTTCTAAGAAAATATATATTAAGACTGAATAAATTTTAGTGAGGTTCAGCTTTTTGTCATCTAAAGTATTTTGCCCAATTTTATTTCATCTATGAAGTAAAACTACAAGTCTGCATTATACAGTTACACATGCATAAAAATATACAGGTGCGTTCTAATGGGAGTAGAATTGATTTGTGTGTTTGTGTGCGGGGGAAGTGTTGTGCAATATATGTAAAAATTTATATGTGCATACATAGATATTTTTTCTCATACTTTTATCCATGGTTCAAGATGCATATTACTTCCAAAAGAAAGACAATACTGTGAGCCCAAGAATTTATTTTAATTTAAAATCATTGTCTTGTTTTCAAAGGAGTAAGGAGAAGAAACTGTTTTCTTCATAAAGATAGAAACTTCTGAAAATTAGGTTTTAAAATAGAAATACAAGTGTACCTCAAAGCACTGCATTAGAAGGGATTACAAACAACGAAAGAAATTCACTCACATGAAAACTCAATAGTTCCTGATCTCAAATAGCCAAAACAGAAACCAATTTTTTTAAAAACAAGAGATGCTAGCTGTTGAGAAGTCTGGTTTAAGTACCACCAATGTACTCAACACTGTGACAGAAATATGAATATAGTCTGGCCTTACATCTCCTGAACTTTGCTGATTGCATTATATGTAAAGATGCATCTGCTCCTCTCTTAAAACAGAAAGCAGTGTCTTTAAAATGATACTCAAGGAATCTGCAGGGATCCTGAGTTAGGACTTAAGCACAGACCTCAACGTATGTGGCCGTTTGCTTAATGCTGCGCACGCCACGCACACACTTAACGTTCATCAATGCCATCTCTGAAGCATGGAAATTGAGGCTTCATTTAGTGCTAACAGCAGCAACATTTCAACACTAGATATTACTGAAGATAAATGGACACTTTGGCCTGAGACACTGAGCTTTCACAAAAGCATTTCTTCCCTAAGCTGAGGATTGCTTATCTGTTTACCTTTAAGAAAAAGAAAGAAGTCTAATCTTCATAATATTCTTTAAAATGAAATGAATATGTGCAATAAAATGCAAAGTCTACGAGGGGTTTTGTGGGAGTCAGAGGTTTATTCAGTCTTAAAAATGTATTTTATAGAGCTGTACTATCTAACACCGTAGCCACTAGCCACATACGGCTATTTAAATTAAATTCTTAGTTCCTCAGTCACACAGCCATATTTTAGTGCTCCATACCATGTGTGGCAAATAGTGACCATATCAGACAGCACAAATATAAAACATTTCCATAACAGGACAAATTCTGTTGGACAGTGCCATTTTAGAGAAAAGCAGTCAATGTTCTTGCTACCCAGACTTTAGTTATGCAAGCAATACAAGGAGAAAAGTTGAAAACATTATTAAATATATTTCTATAAAGCTCTACTATTTAAGGAAGGGAGAAATAATTACATTTACTTGATTCTCCATAAAATTGTGGAACAGACAATAGGAAACACAACATAAACTGGGCACTGCACAGATAACAATCAGCAAAAAAGTTCCCACCAAAAGTGAGACATTCTGAGTAGTTACAAGTGAACAAAAGAGTACAGGTTAGGAATTAGCATGGAATTCTAGAACTAGAGGAAGCTGGAATCTTAGATTTTTTTTCTTCACTATGAAATAATTTGTATGCTCATCCAAACTAAATTGAATCTCTGAATCATTTGAAGACATATTGTAATTATTCATATTTCTGTAACAGGAAATAATTTGTATGAAAGTAGCAGTTTACTGAATGAGGTAAACTCAGAAAAAAATAGGACAAATTTGATTTCTTTTACCAGTGACCCCTAACTTTATCTTCTCCACCCTAAATGATAATTTTGCTAACACCTACAGCTTTTCTAATAACTTTTAGGCAACAAAAGTCCTAATATAATAACATAGCTTTCAGTCTATCATGATTCAAAATTCTCCTTTCCTTCCAACTAATGGCCATTTAGGTAGAGCTGAGTATTCCCCACCTTGCTATTCTACTTCCTCATCTTTTTTTCATCCAGTCTATCGTTGGAACAGAAGAAGGCAAAGGAAACAAGGCTCAGAAAGTTCTTATTTGACAGAAGATGGGCATTTTTGATTTCAAAAGTTGAATTTCGTTTTTACAGAGTGGTTTGTAGGTTGTTAAGAGATACCTACACTATTCCTGACCTACTACTCTTAGCTCTGCTAAAACTCCTAGCTCTACAGCCAGCCATTGTCACTGTTTCTGCTTCATAAGGAAACACATTGGTCTAGTGCTAAAAACAAGGGATTTGGTACCAGACCAACAAAAATTAAAAACCCTTCTCTTCTTCTTACCTACTGAGATTGTGCAATCATTTCACCTGTTTATACTTTAGTCTTTCCTCACATTAAATGAATATTTTAGGGGCTGTTATGAATTATAGGATTATTATAAGTATGATAAATAAAACAGAGCCTGTGTATAATAAGTGTTTATTTTCCTTTTCATCTATTCTCTCCCTTTGCATGGACTGTGCTTTGTGTTGTATCTAAAAAGTCATTTCCAGACCCAAGGTCACCTAGGTTTTTTTCATGTTACCTTCTAGGATTTCTATAGTTTTGCATTTTACATTTAGGTCTATGATTCATTTTGAGTTAATTTTTGTGAACAGTGTAAGTTCTGTGCCTACATTCTTGTTTTTTTTATATATGTTGATGCCCAGTTGTTCCAGGACCATTTGTTGAAAAGACTATCTTTGCTCCATTGTATTGCCTTTGTTCCCTTGTCAAAAAATCAGTTGTTATATTTATGTGGGTCTATTTCTGGGCTCTTTATTCTCTTTCATTGAACTCTTTGTCTGTTCTTTGCCAGTACCACATTATCAAGATTACCATAGCTTTATAGTAAGTCTTGATGTCAGGTAGTGTCAGTCCTCCAACCCTGTTCTCCTTCAATATTGTGTTGGCTATTCTGGGTCTTTTACTTCTTCATACAAACTTAAAAATCAGTTTGTTAATGTCCACACACAAAAAAAGAACTTGCTGGGATTATGATTAGGACAGGGTTAAATCTATAGATCAAGCTGGGAAGTACTAAAATCTTGACAGTAACAGTCTTCCTATTTATGAACGTGGAATACCCATCCATTTATTTAGTTCTTCTTCAATTTCTTCCATCAGAGTTTTATAGTTTTCTTCATATAGATCTTGTACATATTTTGATAGATTTATACCCAAGTATTTCATCTTTTTAGTTGGAGAGGAATATTCATGGCAGCTTTATTTGTAATATCCAAAAACTTTAAGCAAACAAAATGTCAAATGGGTAAACAAATTTAGTATACCCATACAATGAATTACTACTCAGCAAAATAAAGAAATGGGCTATTGAGACAGGCAAAACCATGAATGAATCTCAAAATAATCATGTTGAGTGAAAGAAGTCAGGCAAAAAAAGAGTATATACTGTATGATTTCATTTATATAAAATACTAGAAAATGTAAACTAACCTATAACAACAGAAAACCTATCAATGGTGCCTGAGGAACAGAGATGGAAGGAAGGAGAGTCAAGAAAGGTTGAAAGGAGGGATAACCAAGAGACACACAAAAAACTTTTGGGTGTGATATAATGTCCATTACATTGATTGTGCTGATATTTTAATGGATGGATGGATATATATATGCATATATTTGTTATAACTAATCAAATTGAATATATTAAATATGTGCAGTTTATTGCATGCTAATTATACCACAATAAAGCTCTAAGAAATAAACAGAAAAGATTAGTCTTACAATATGCTGGTGTGATAACAAGCATGCTCTAAACTATATCAAAATATTTATTTCTCAAAATTAAAAAGTTTTTGGTAACTTGAAAAAATCAAATATGCTTAATACAAGATCTCAACATGAAGAAACTTTTATCAAGAATTAATTCACTTCCTAGCCCCTGAGTCAAATTTACCTATTTAAACTTAATAGAGTTTTCATTATTTTCCTAAAGTTTTAATATTTTAGTGGGAAAATGTTTGTATTTCTTATTATCCTTAAGGAATCCAAACATGATACCAAATATCAGTGTTTTAGAAGTTTGACAACTCCTTCCTTTTAGCTCTTTTCAAAATGAACTTTTTTTTCTCCTGAGTAACCCATATTTTACACATCCAAAATTCATTTGAAATTCTCACTCTCCAATTCGCTTTGGTTTGTAAAAACCTAACCAAACATTCTCAGTTAAATCAAAGCAGGTATGCAAGTAAATAATTTTATATGTAGTCTCATTTTCCAAAATCATAAGTCCAGGAAAGTACTGTATCAGAAAATTGTCAGGACAGTTTCTCTTTTAATAAGAAGCAAGACCTTAAAATAAAATTATTAAGTTAAATAAAAAGCAAAATCTTTTATTTTATGATCCCTTTTCATGATCCCTGCCATTTACAGTAATTCTTCTTTCAGAAGGTATCCTTTCTTTAATGAATTCTGTGTCATAATCGCTATATACATGTAACCCACTGCAATTCTTTATTATTTCCCATCAAAACATGATTAATGTGTTTCTCAACTATCAGTGACTTGTAGAACAAATGTAGAACACCCCACCTCACCCCTCAAACTTCCAGGTGCAAGCTGACTCTTCGTAGTTGGATTTTTTTAATTCTTTGCCTAGAGATGATCTATCTTGCTCAAGATTTACTATGACTTCAGTTACACTGAAATGAGTAATGCAGACAACTGAGTAGTCTGTAACAGTCCTAATATATTCTGTTTTATAGAATTAACTAATTTTCATCTTTAAAAGTAGATTATTATTCTTTCTTCCTATTCTAACTAAAAACATTTTGAAGATAATTATCTCAAAGGTGCGCAAGCTCAGCGGCCATGGCTCACGGGCCCAGCCTCTCCGCGGCATGTGGGATCTTCCCGGACCGGGGCAAGCTCAGCGGCCATGGCTCACGGGCCCAGCCGCTCCGCGGCATGTGGGATCTTCCCGGACCGGGACACGAACCCGTGTCCCCTGCATCGGCAGGCAGACTCCCAACCACTGCGCCACCAGGGAAGCCCCTTTAAGCTCTTTTTAAGATTAATTTTTGTTGGGCCTGCTGTGAAAGTCGGAAGACTAAAGTGTGGAGAAGTATAATGCTCTGAATGATTAAATCAGGTCTAACATTTAGACCAAA
Organism: Neophocaena asiaeorientalis asiaeorientalis; assembly: GCF_003031525.2. Lineage (NCBI taxonomy): Eukaryota > Metazoa > Chordata > Mammalia > Artiodactyla > Phocoenidae > Neophocaena > Neophocaena asiaeorientalis. Next base: position 7,393,720 of record NW_020174703.1, on the reverse strand, counting down.
GGTTGCAGAATCCAGTATATCAATGTGTGTTATCCGACAAGTAAATGTTTTAACAACAATTTTAATGTAAATATATTTAGGCAGACATGAATTCTCCAAATTGCTGTGTCTCCAGCACCCTCTATAATTAACCAGCCATTTTACACACATTTATTACCTAGCTAATCCCCAAAGGCACTTAGGTTTTCAACACCTAATTTATAAAGCTTTAGAAGGTTTAGATAGAGAGAATGTTAGACTTTAAAGGATCTTACAAATATATTGCCCAATATTCTCACTTTACTACTGAGCCACAGATAAAGGATTTGCTCAACAGTAAATATTAAATTAGTAGCAGAATAGCAGGAACATCAGACTTACTCGCTCCTGATATTGCTTTTCCATTGCAACACTCTCATTCCTTTAAATTTCTCCCCAATATAATGTAAGCCTCAAGAAAGTAGGGCCTTTTTGGTCCTGTGAAATGATGTGTTCTTGAAGCCTAAAACAGTAAGAAGAATTTAATAACCAGTCATTAATTTTTATTAGGTAAATGAGAGATGCTTAGTCAGAAGTGGTATGGGAAGTAACAGGATTAATATTAATTGACTTAGGTTACTTGGCAGGTATTTTATACATATGATTGCATTTAATCCTTCCAAAACTAATGCAGAAGAAAAATTATTTCCCTCATTTTATAGATGAGGAAATTAAAGCTAGTAGGTGACAGTAAGCGCAGTTTGCCTGCTTGTAAAATCTCATGCTCTTTTCACTACAATAGTGCACAGGTGTAACACAAAGAACTTGGCGGGACCAAGAGTAAAATTCTTCGTATAATATCAACATACTTATAATTTCCAGACAAGCTAAAACATAAGAGTATTTATAAGATCATAGGCATTGTGTTAAGGTTTTTCTAGTTTAATTCTATGGGTGAGTTACTATTGTAATCTCCATTTCCCACAGGAGAAAATGAAGCACAGAGAATTTCAAAACTTGCTTAAAGGCGCATAACTAAGAAGTGACAGAAGCAACTATAAACCCAGGGAAGCTGGCTCCAGAGTCCATGCTCATAATTACTGCACTAAACTACCACATAGATTAATACAGTGGTTCTCAGAGTGTGCTTCCCTGACAAGCAGCAACATCACCCAGGAACTCATTAGAATGCAAATTTGGGGGTACCATCCCAGACCTACTGAATCAGAATCTGTGGGGGTGACACTATGTATGCTGTATTTTAACAGCCCAACACGTGATGCTGAGAGACGCTAAAATTTGAGACCCACTGAACGAAGAAATGATGCAATCATTTTTAAGATGATCTTAGACTCATCTTTTTGTATATACACTCCTAGAATTTTCTCCGAGCATGTATACACTCTTTTAAAAGTACATCACACTGACCTGTTTTGTCATTTATTTGTTCTCTAATCAATATGTCATGAGCATTTTCATACATTGATAATTTTTTGAGAACATAACAATGGCAGCTTAGTACTTGCTATGGAATGAATGTTTGTATCTCCCCGCAAAAATTCATATGTTGAAGATCTAATCTCCATCTGAAGGTGGCACCTTCAGGAGGTAATTAGGTTTAGAAGAGGTGTTGAGGGTGGAGATCCCATATGATTAGTGCCCTTATAGGAGGAAGAGACCAGAGCCCTCTCTCTCCTCCCTGTGAGAATACAACAAGAAGGCGGCAGTCTACACACCAGTAAGAGAGTCCTCACAAGACACTAAATCTGCTGGCACCTTGATCTTGGATTTTCCAGCCTCCAGAACTGTGATAAATAAGTGTTTTTGGGGGGGTTTTTTGTTTGTTTGTTTTGTTTTGTATAAGCTACCTAGTCTGTGATGTTTTGTTATTGCAGTCTGAGCTCAGACAAAACTCTATCCCATGCACATACCAGAATCTGCTAACAAAACTCCTGTTGTGTCAAGAACTAGGAAGGGTCTGAGATTTTACCCTCCTTGTAAGCTAACAAGTTAGCCTATTGTTGTTTCATGGATGCTGGCAGAGGCCATAAGGCTCCTGGGTCAGAGAAAAAGACTATCACTCACAGCACAGCAAGGAATAGGAGCATCAGCAGATTTGCATTGGTTCCCCTCACCCCCAAGTCCCACAAAGGTGTGTCATGGTTCCATCTGACACCGCACACACAGAAGAGGAACGCAAAGCCAAAGGTCCAGAGGTTTGTGACAAGCAACAGTTGTGGCCAGCAGCAGATAAACCAGTCACCCTCATCTTGAGCAATGTGCTGTTACATGGTAGTCAGGCTATGGTCACCTTGACCTACTTAGTTGCCTATGTGACTAGCTACAGAAACTGTTTAATATCACAAGACATTATTATCCTGGCCATCTAGCACAGTTTGCAAGAATATAGAGGGATGGCTGCTTGGGACCCATGGCAGACTGTCTCTCCCAACAATTGTTGGACATTTAAGCATTTAATTTTTTTACACTTTTAAATAATGCCACAGTAAACTATCTTGTACTTAAAATAGATTTCTCAGTATTTACTTAGGATAAATTCTTAAAAACAGAATTGCATCATCAGTAATTTTGGTTTATTTTAGCCTTTGATAAATATTTCACTTATGAGATTGTATGAAAAACCCTATTTTCCAGAAATTCTTACCAATGATAGGTAATTTCTTCTATTCTTAAAAATCACATTATTAATGCTAATTAGCATTTATTTGATTATTGCTGAAGTAAACTTTTTAATACATATATTGGAATTTGTATTTCTTTTATGAATTAACTGTAAAAGTGTTTGTATTTTTATTCTCTTGGGATTATATATTTTCTTATTGAATTATGAGAGTCATTTATATATTTTTAATAATCCCCATAGGCTTGGTAAAACTAAATATATACATATAAAGATATAGAGATAGAGATAATCTATATATAAAACCTATTTGTGTCCACAATTATTTAATATTAATCTGTTGAAAGAACTAATGATTTTCTAACTACTGCCAAATAGAACAGGCCACTGTAAAGTATCATATCAGCATCTCTTTAGAAAACTTACAATTAGAATCACCCACTTTGGAAGGATCACCGTGCCAATCAAATAAAGCATATTTTGCAATATTTGGGACTGAGAATTCTTAGTAAGTTCAGCAAGAGTTCAGTAGGAGGACTGAAGGAGAGATCCAATAATTTTTTGTTCTAAACTTACCTAGGTTCTTCTTGCTAATGATCTAGTGCTGATGGTTCTTGACCATCTCTAACCAGAAGTCAGTCCTATTTTAATATAAGCCCATGGTCTCTAAAAAAGAATTTGTCATAGCTATCAAAATCTTATTTTCATTCACACATAGCAATTTTTTCTCTATTATAAAAATATAAATTTGTTTTGGTGACAGTATCTGTTGTTTCTGCTTCTTCCACTCTGTGACATTACCCTGCTAATTGCAGTAGAACCATACATAACAGAGTTATGTACAATAGGGAAGTGTTATTAAAAGTGAAAATCTAAACGAGTGCTTTGAGGTTTTTCTGTTTTTTCAATTCTGCTCCTCTTCCCAGTTCTGTTCTGCTATCTCTTGAACCCATCGATTCCCTCTTCCACTTCTTCCTTCAGGTTTTCATCAGCTTAGCTCTAGCCACAACCCACCTAAAAATTCGGTAACCAAAGTACAAATAAGCTGGATAAGTGGTACTAGGAAAGAATTTGTGAAGTTCTATTGGACTGCACTATCGTTTAGTCTCCATGGCCATAATGATAACAGGTTCTAGTCTCCTCATCCTCCTTCAGGATGAACTTTTTACTTGCTGAAAACTGCATTTTTAAGAAGTTTTATAATACATGGGGTTCATTAATGGTGATATTGATGAACTTTTGGCCTTCATACAAGATCAATGGTCTCTTGAGCACATACTGACCTTGACATTATCTTAGATGATATTTATCTTGGATCAATAAATTTTGATTATTAATATCAACTACAGTCAATATTTGCTTATTGAAGTTAGAATACAAATGAGTAAGCAGGACTTCAAGTGAAAATTACTAGTAGCATTTATGTTTGCTCATTATAGGATCTTAAATCTTGGTTCTAAAAATGTCTTATGTTAAAATTACTAAGATTTGTAGAATTAAGTCATTAACAAAATACAACACACCAGACTCAGTAAGAGAAGATCTCTTACTCTAATAATGTCCCTCCAGTGGCATTTTTTCCTACTGACAAAGCTTAACATTATACTCATTGCAAAAGAGAAATGTGTGGACAATCCAATCCATTATTGCAGTGCCAGTACTGAAGGGTGAGTTAGAGCTAAGGAGCAATAAATTGACACCTGTGTTGTTGAACATTTGCACATGTTTGCAAATTGTCTGTTCAGCTCATTTTCATATTTTTCTCCTGAGAAGATTTTATACCTTTTGTTTCTACAAATCCTTTACATGTTAAGAATATCAATTTAGTTCATCACATATATTTTGTTTATAGCTCCAGAACATAGAGATTTATATTCTTGTAAAAAAAAAACTATTAATTTTTTCCTTTTGTCAAAATTTCTTTTGTCTAGATTTCTTTCAACTACATGCTTAGAGATAATTTTCCCTACCTGTGATCAAAAAAATTGTCACCTACATTATCTTCTGATCTATTTTCTTTTCATTTAAAATTTAACCCATAGGGAATTTTCTTTTGTATATGGCATAAGGCAGAAATCTAATTCTGTTCTCCCCCAAATGTTTTCTAATTATCCCAAAGTCTAAATGAGCTATTATTTTCCCTCTGATTTTCTTGATCTAATGTCATATTATTAAATACTTACGTTTATAGACAGGATCAAAAATAATAATTTCAGGGGCTTCCCTGGTGGCGCAGTGGTTGGGAGTCCGCCTGCCGATGCAGGGGACACGGGTTCGTGCCCCGGTCCAGGAGGATCCCACATGCCGCGGAGCGGCTGGGCCCATGAGCCATGGCCGCTGGGCCGGCGTGTCCGGAGCCTGTGCTCCGCAGCGGGAGAGGCCACAGCAGTGAGAGGCCCGCGTGCCGCAAAAATAATATTAATAATAATAATAATAATAATTTCATAGATACCTATGGACCCATCACACATAAGTAAGAGATGTTACCATATAACCATGGTGTCTTAAAATTTTTAAAGGAAATAAAATGTTATATAGAGAGCTATAACCCCTCTGTCTATCTTGTCCACCCCCTCCCTCCCCAGAAGTAGCTAACATCCTGAAGTTGACATGTATCTTTAGCCTACATGTTTTAATATTTTTATTACATGTTTGTATACAATTTGTTTTAAGAATATATGTAAATGGTATACTCTATATATCCTTTAGCAACCTTTTTTTACTCAACATTGTTTTTCAGATGTATCCATGTTCACTCACACACACACACACTTCATTCATTTTAATTCTGTGTAGTATTCTATTTTATAAATCAATCACAGTTTATTTGTCCATTTCCTACCACATAAAGACAGTGTGAACCAAATTGGTTGTAATGATTTACCCTCTCATCCACAACACATGAGGGTCACCTTTGCTTCACAGCCCCAGACTGATGTTATTAGAAATTTATTTTTGTAGCTATATGGGGTATAGAATATTATCTCATTTTATCTTAATTTTTATTTACCTGAGATTACATGTATTGACCACTTAAATTTACTCATGAATTGCCTTTTCATAAACTATGCCCATTTTTCTTAGAGACACATTCAGCCAGGATGTGAACTGCTTTGATATGCAGAGCTCTGGGGTGAAGTTAAACTAATTTTCATAGGTTCCTTCCAAATGGGACCATTAAGCTCTGCATCACAGCAATCTGGCAATATTGTTACACTTTTAGAAATTATTACTATAGTACTAATAGTAGTAGCAGTCATAATGGTAGCAGGAGCATACATTTTCTACAGATCTTGTGGGTGCCATGTACTCTGCTTGTTATGTGTTGTCTCTTTAATTTTCACAACAATTATGTGAGATAAATTCTATTATTATCTTTATTTTATAGATGAGGAACTTGAAGCTCAGAAAGTTAGATAACTTGCCTCAAGTCACACAGCTTGAAAGAAACAAAAGCAAAATTCAAATCTAGTTCACATGACTCCAGAACTCAGAATTTTAATACACTGAACCCAAGAACGTAGGGAAGTCAACATCTACAAACAATAAATGCTGGAGAGGGTGTGGAGAAAAGAGAACCCTCCTACACTGTTGGGAATGTAAATTGGTACAGCCACTATGGAGAACAGCATGGAGGTTCCTTAAAAAACTGAAAGTAGAACTACCAATGATCTAGCAATCCCATTCCTGGGCATATACCTGGAGAAAACCATAATTCAAAAAGATACATACATCCCAATGTCCATAGAAGCACTATCTACAAAACCAGGACATGAAAGCAACCTAAATGTCCATCGACAGAAGAATGGATAAAGAAGATGTGGTATATATATATA
>NW_020174703.1:7239352-7386911 GCF_003031525.2 Neophocaena asiaeorientalis asiaeorientalis | reverse complement strand
TATATATATATACAATGGAATATTACTCAGCCATAAAAATGAATGAGATCATGCCATTTGCAGCAACATGGATGGACCCAGAGACTGTCATACTGAGTGAAGTAAGGCAGAAGGAGAAAGACAAATATCATATGATATCGCTTATATGTAGAATCTAAAAAAATGGCACAGAAAACAGAAATATAGTCACACATGTAGAAAAACTTATGGTTACCAAGGGGGAAAGGGGGGGTATAAATTGGGATATTGGGTTTGATGAATACACACTACTATATATAAAATAAACTAATAAGAACCTACTGTATAGCACAGGGAACTCTACTCAGTACTCTGTAATGGCCTATATGGGAAAAGAATCTTAAAAAGAGTGGATATGTGTATATGTATAACTGATTCACTTTGCTGTACATCAGAAACTAACACAATATTGTAAATCAACTAAGTTTTAAATTAGTAAAAATTAATTAAAAAATAAAATCCAGGCTCATGCTAGAGGAAATAAAAAAGAATGTAGGGAAGTCAATGTAGGGACTTAGACTAGAAAGGAATTACCATCAAGTGACAAACAGCTATGGAAGTGGATAGGACCAGCATTTAATAGTGACACCAGTGAGAAGCCATAAGTAGAGGACCAATGTAAACTTGCAATTATCTTTGAAATTTCATTGACAGTCTTCAGTCTGAGAAAACCACCTGAACAACTTGGAGAGTAAGGAAGGAGAAGCACTCAAATGGAAGATGCTGGACTTCCCACTAATAAGGACATGTTATTGCTTGAAAAATTACCTGTCAAAATAAAGAAGATGTGATATATTGCCACTCCTAGTTGGTGAAGTAAATCATTTGCATATGTAAACTTAATCTATAATGTATATTCATATACATTAGTGGACTGTAGATTTATAACTTATTCTTCAAGGAAGAAAGGTAGAGATGCATGGAACACGGCCATAGCCTTTTGAGTTGATGCAACAAATGGTAACAAGGCTCTGCCATAATACAATACAGGAAGTATTGCCAACTAGAAAGGATATATCTTAGGGCAGGGCCACTATGATATTTCTTATTTTCATACTTTAGTAGTATGTCACTTTGAATCAGAGACTAGTCAGTGACTTATAATCTAGTGCAAGCTTCATAACCTTTAGTTTTTTCTACTCATAATTTCTCTAGTACTGATTTTAAAACATTTAAACACCTTACTTTTCCTCTTTGTTTGAAAAAGAACACGAATTTGGAATGAGCTTTACAATTTTATTCATGAGATCTATCCATCCTTATGTCAATAGTAACTGCTCAAGTATAATTAATCATTTTAGAGAACATGTTGTTGCTTCTTATAAATCAGCCACTGCTCCTAATTTTACAAAATGCAATTCAATGAATTCCCATCTATACTGTTGTCATATTTCCACTTTAATTTCCATCTTAAATCCTTAGGGTTGAAAAGAATCTTAGAGATCCTACAGCTCAGTTTTAATGATAAGAAAATTGTGCTCAGAAAAGTTAAGGAACTTGTTCAAGATTTAACTTTTATTAGTGGCAGACCTAGGGCAAAAAGACAATTTCTAGACTATTCCATCAAATGCTCTCTTTCCACTACTTGTAAAACTTCTTCCCAAACACCTACCTAGAATCAGAAAAAACACATCTCATTCAAAATCACGCATTCATCATTTTATTTTTTACTATCTGAAGACAGAAGATATACATATAAAATAACAAAGGCAAATATAGTTATATAGAGACAGATATAGAGATGATAGAGGTATAGGTATAGATATATTTCCTTAGATATTTTAACTTTGCCTCTCCTCACCTTCCTCCCTTAGTTATTGAAAAGGAGGTAGTCTTAATACTAAACTGGAAGGAGGATCCCAGCATCCCATCCTCAAAGGATCATTCTGGTTAAGGAAGGTTCTCTTTGAATGAGTAAAAAATAATTTATTATTTCATCCAACATTTTAAGTGCAAAGTATTTTACAAACACTCTTTGGGCCCTGTGGTTACTAGTGTGATTGTAATATCTACACTGTTCTCAACACACCCTTAATCCTCATGCATGTTTTGTTTATAGGATTTTTCCCCAAGAAACAACTATGAAAGAGGTAGATTGGTGATGTCATGTAGCATTAATGGAACTACTTCATCACCCCTCCCTATATTCACATCCTCTGCCATATGACTTTCCTGCCTCTCCTGTGGCCATGTGAGTTGGTCAATGGAATGTTAATAGGTGTGATGGGACAAAAGGCTTGAAAAGCACTTGCACATGTGGGTATGTTTGGGTTTGCTCTCTTGTGACTCTGCCATGCAATGAAAAGGACATGTGCAAGCTATCCTGTTTTCCCAAGGGGAAGATGAAAGCCATGTGGAACTAAGCCAACAAACATCTTCTCCCAGCTGAAGAAAAAAGTATTCTTCTATTGTTATTCTGATTATATCATTCCTTCCAATCTCTCTAGTTTCTCCTTACATGCATTTTACTAGGTAGATACTGGAATTCCTGAACACCTCACATGCCTTGTGAATATGTATACCTTGTACACTGAGTGACATCCTTTCTTCCAAGTTTCTTCCACAATTTTCATCTCTTTTGTACCACATTCTGAGAAAACTTCTTGACTTGATCTTCCATAAAACTGATTTGGTGTTCAACCATTTCTATTCTACTATTCAGGGTTTTTTGGGTTTTTTTTTTTTGAGATTTTTAGGTAATTTGTGTGATTTACTTCAGCAGTTGGGTTGTATGAATTCAGTCACATCTTTTGTATTTTTTCAATTGCTCTTTAGCTGACAACTAACTAACCCTTTCTTGAGGTAGCCCTTTTTCTCTACAAATTTCACAAGAATCTGAAGAGTTTGCTCCAGTCTAAGGTCTTAGTCCTTTTGTCAATCAGCTGACAGAGAAAACTTAAATGTGATGAATCAGCTAGTACTATTGCTTCTGTCACTGGCACATAGGAACACTTTTGAAAACTATTCTTTCACCTTGTCCATCACTGCAGTTATGCCTACAGAGGTACAGTTCCCTGCACAAGTTTCACTGATGCACTAGACTTAAACTCCAAGAATATAGGTCTTTCAACTCATATTCAAGCTTAATCATTACTCGCCTCCATAACCAGTTTGCCAAGATGGTGGGGTTTATAGGTATTTCTGGCCTCAGCTGCATTATATCCCATATCCAAGCCTCCCCAAGTTAATCTTTCACTTTAATATTGACCTTTGCTCACCTGTCCAGTTCTACCTTCTCCCACGGTGAGTTCCTCCCTGGGGTCGTTGGAGTCCTTTATGTCCTGGACTTTTCACAGACCTGGTCAGTCAGAGTGGTGCTAACAATGAACCTCAAAAGGGAAAGAGCTGACTTTTCCTCTTGAGTAATCCATTCTTCCTTAGGCAAGTATTCCCATCTCCTCTCCAGTAGTCAACTCAGCATTCCAAAGACAGTTTAAAGGTAACATTTTTTAGCCAGAGAAGCTTGTATTGTCCTCTTTCACCCGGGCAGTGAGTTAATTGTGTCTACTCAAGTGGCCTTTTTCTGAGTAAATACTTGCTCCAGAGTGACTGGTCTTGTCCATAAATATAAAGAAGCTTTAGGAATTAAGAGGTTTGCATTCTACATTATCAGTTGCACTGTCACATTTATTGGTATTTCAACAATCATGTAGGGGCTTTTCAATGTCTATAAATTCTCTCTTACAGTCTACCTTTTCTTAGCAGCCTGTTCTAGCTATAGGAATTTAGTGTCCCCCCAAATCTCTCTGAAGATACTAATTATTTTTATGATATTTTCTATATTTCTCCAGTAATCAGTTTCCTCAAGAATTACTTCAATTTGTTCGGTTTGGTAGTCCATTTTTTCCTAAAAAATCTGGAGCTTCTTATTTATAAGTGAGGGTTTAAGATGATCAATATAGGTGGCCAATGTGAATGTCACAATCCCTTGATAGTAAATTTGATTACAAATGACAGAAGCTATGCTTATGGTAAGTGAACTGGGATCTGTCATCAGAAATACCTCTGTGTTAGGGTGCATAGGAGCTTGCTGTCAGGATATGGGAAGGTTTACCATGTTGGCAGCTAATATTACATAGGTAAACCACCCAACTTCTCTTTTTAGCACCAATACTCGCTTTAAGTATCACCTACCAACCCCCTTGGCAGAATCCATTCACCTTTTTATTAGGTCTCAAACTGTTTCTATCAGCTCTGTGAGAGCTGGGTGGGTGTGCTTTTGCCAGGTGTTTGGAATGTCCTAGTTTTATTGGTCTCCCTATGAAGTGTCCAACAGATGATTCCTGCCTCTAGCTCCTAATGATTATGATCTTGGAGTTTTCCAAATTTCTGTCTGGGAAAAAAAGAAAAACAACTCCCTTCTCCCTCCATTAGTATTTTCTTTTGTTTGTATTAACTGCATGTATCAGTTCTATTTGGTTACTCTGTCGATCCAATCCCATCTGCTTTATATCTTCCAGAAATTTTTTGCTTCTGCTGGTCTAACCTTTCACATTTCCTAGTGCTGTTACATTTTGTTATTTTTATATGTATTCACTCATTCCAGTGGAACTTTGGGGACTGAATTGTAAATGTGTGTGCTTAGTCAGACATCCAGATGGCACTTAGCTCCCAAATGACTATTTTCTTTGTTATTTTTCTTTTTTCCCTTTTTTCTTTTCTTATTTAGTTTTTCATTGCTTTTTATTTAGTTTATTCTGTTTTATTCAAATGCCTTTTAAGAAGCAGGATAGGTGACGAGAGCACTGGGATAGTAGTTATGATTCCTTTATTCCAATCATGTTTTTGCTATTATCATTGCCATTATTAAATAGTGTATAGGTGTTCAATAAGTATTTTTGAACAAATGAATGAACGAAGTAAATTATCTTCCCTCTGCAGACTTCAGTTTTCTCCAATGTAAAATTAGGAGGCCTCTGCAAGTAATAGCAAGTTATGATTCTTCTTGAGCTGGATAGAAAACATTTATAATCACTTAACAGGAGGCACCAAGAAGAGAGAGGCTCCCAGTGTGTGAGCAGGAATGCAGTAGTATGTGACCACATAACGGGCAACCTAAGACAGAAAACTGTGATCAAAAACCTAAAAGCAGACCTTTGACATCAGAGTCTCAGGGAAGTTCTAAACAATCATCATTAGGCTTAACAACTGACTCTCAGGGGACTGCAGAACTGTGATCAGGTCAGAGGGCAGCTGAGCACTGAATTAGCCAAGACCTAGATTAAAACACAATCTGCCTTTAGAAGGGCACATGTTAACACGCTCTCCTTTTCCTAGACCCGCTTCATAAAAAACTAACCATAGGTAAAAGCTTCTGAGGCCACAGGGCCTGACAATCCTGCCCTGAGAAAACCTCAAAGTTCCTGTACTCTTTATCCAGATTCAAACATCTTCTGCCTCGTTGTCCACTGGCATTAAGGTTCCCAGGTCAGGTGGTAAGTGTCACACAAACACACACAGCTGGGGGAACTCTATACCACATGCAGTCACCCAAAATAATTCATTAGCAATGATATTGCTTGACAAAATTAAAGTCAAAGTCATAAACAATGCCTTTAGCGGGTTCTTTACATTTTGAATCACCTTGCTACTAGGATAACAAAAATGTTATTATTCTATTTCTGAGAATATAAAGAAACACAAGAGTTTACAAATTTCACATCTGCTTGATACGCTTCCTGCAGTGGTCTTCAAACACAATCACCTGGAGGTCTTGTTAAAGCTCAGGCTGATGGGGTCCCCCACCCAGAGTTTCTGATTCAATACATCGAGGGTAGGATCCTAGAGTTTGCAGTTCTTACATGGGAAGCAGATGCTGCTCATCCCGGGACTACACTTCAATTCCAAAACTTCTGAGTCTTGTTCTAATGCTTATTTTGACTCTGGTCTGTTTTATTTGGGGGAGAGAGGGTGTTGTTTTGTTTTGTTTTGTGCCTTTTAGCATGCCTTGTCATTTTTTGTTGAAAGCTCTACGTGATGTATTGGATAATGGGAACTGAGGCCTTTAGTGTGAAGTTTTAGGTTTATCTCACTAGGAGTTAGGCTGTGCATACTGTCTGCTATGGCTATAACTATTAGAGGCTTCAATTTCCTCTAGTGATCTTATTTTTTCTCCCCTGTTTTCTTTGAGTTTCCCTAGAATCTCCTCTTCAGATTGAGTCTGTGTCTCTTTCAGTTGTAATTTACTGTTACTATACCAGAGCCCTATTGATGTGGTGCTAAGGTCCTGGGAAGGAAGCATTCTATATCTTATGACTAAATCCCCAATTTTTAGTGGGTCTGATGCTGTAGCAGAAACTAGTTGAGGCACCCCTATTATGTTAGTCCTTATTCAGCCCTTATTCTTTCCGCCCATTCAACTGGTCACCTACAGACGGTTTTTTCCCCTCCTTTCTTGCTTAACTGCACTCTGAAAATGATTGCCCTCTAGCTAAAGTTGTACTATGCACCTGATGTTTACTTCTCCAAGACAACACTCCCTAACACTCCTTTCCTTTGTGAGCATTCTTCACTCCAGAAAGAAGGTCACAGAATGATAACCTCGAGGACCACCAGAACCTGTTCCAGAACCACCTGACACCAGCCCTAATGATATCAATGTCTCCAGAAGGAAAGAAGAATGCAAGACTACATCACCCTGGGACTTCCCTGGTGGTCCAGTGGTAAAGAATCCGCCTTCCAACGCAGGGGGCTCGGGTTCAATCCCTGGTCAGCCCGCGTGCCACAACTACTGAGCCCACGCACCTCAACTAGAGAGCCCGCGTGCCACAAACGACAGAGCCCATGCGCTCTGGAGTCCATGCACCACAACTAGAGAGAGAAAACCCACATGCCACAACTAGAGAGAAGCCTGTGTGCCACAACGAAAGATCCCACATGCCGCAATGAAGATCCCACATGCCACAACTAAGACCCAACACAGCCAAAAATAATAAAAAATAAAGTAAAATATATAAATATTTTTTATAAAAGACTACATCAGCCCTGATCCTTATCTAAAGCCCTATTTTCCACTCTAAAACTATAAGACCCCTTCCTATTTCCCAGGAAGGGGGGTACAGTCTTGGGAGTGTTAGCCTGTTGTGGCCCCCTACACCCAGCAAAGTAATAAAGCTACTCCTCCAGAGCTTTGTCTCTGCGTTTCTATTTGGCACCGGTGAACAGAGGCCTGGTTTTTCAGCAACACTGAGTCCCTAAGCTGTGACTTTCAGAAGAGTTTCTTAGCATTTTTTCTACTCTTATGTGAGGCAGAAAGGCTACAGGGGGCCCAGCTGTCTAACTGCCCCACTCCATGTTAGATGATGCTCTGGTAAAGCTGTTTTCCTGGAGGGTAAGACTTTGCTGTGGAGGACACTCTGGGCGCCTTTCAAAATCCTTACTTTTGCTCTACCCAGAGCACAAAGGGGTTTTTCTCTGATCTTCACAGTGAGAACTCGGTGGGGTTCCTGCGGGTACATGTCATGAAAGTGTGAGGGTTCCCCCTAAGACTGGGTCCTAGGGAGTTTTTAACTTTCAAGCTTGTGCACAGCCTCTAGAAGTTTATCAATTACCATGTTAAGTGTTTCTACCTGCAACTGGCTCCAGCAGGCTTGTGCTCCTGCTGAGCTGTGATTCTCTGTATTCACTTGTCTCTCCAGTTTTCTAAGCGGCTGTCACCTCAATTCTCCGATGGATCTAAGAAGAGTTATTGATTTCCAGTTTCTTCAGATTGTTTCTTTTTTTTTTTTTTTTTTTTTTTTTTTTTTTTTTTTTTTTTTTTTTGCGGTACGCGGGCCTCTCACTGTTGTGGCCTCTCCCATTGCGGAGCACAGGCTCCGGATGCGCAGGCTCAGCAGCCATGGCTCACGGGCCCAACCGCTCCACAGCATGTGGGAGCTTCCTGGACTGGGGCACGAACCCATGTCCCCTGCATCAGCAGGCGGACTCTCAACCACTGCGCCACTAGGGAAGCCCAATAGTCGAATTTTTTTATCTTAGGTACTGGCATATCCCAATGATCTGTACTACTCTAGGATGTGATTGCTTAGGAGTGAATGTAATTTGAACTTATTCATGGTTAGAGAGTGTCTGCAGTTGAGAACCAGGCACATCCATCTACTGTGATCCTGAACATGGCTCTAAAGTACATTGCTTGAAGAAAACAGACCCCAAAGATTACAGGTGGGGACTGTTTTAAGTAGTTCCATACCCAAGTGGAGATCAAAGAAGTCCAACTAAGAGAATTGTGGATGGACATGACAATGATAGATTAAGCGAAAGTTATTTTTCAAAGGTCTATCTTGAAGATTATTTCTCAAAGTTTGGAGGAACTAACATGTTTGGCTGTGGAAGGAATCACACATGTGAAATTTCTTAAAATAACATTTTATTGACATAATTTTGCCTATGTTACACACAATAATAAAAAAAAAAACCTTTACACTTAAAAAAAAAGACTCACTCCAACTGGCATGAACAATAAGAATTATTCTAACCATGAGCACTGGATAACACAAGGGGAAGTCCAGAGGCATAGTGGACTTTAGAGTGATGAACTCAAAGTCTCACTTATATTATCAAAGCTCTTCCTACATTTCATCCTACTATCTTCATTGTTCACTTCATCCTAAGGTCAGTTTTCTTTATGTTTCCAAGAAGTTGTCAGTAGCAGTAAAGGCTATATGCTTCCCTATCCATATCCACTGAAAGGAAGAAATCACCTTTTCCAAGCTATCAAAGAAATGCTTTTTCTTTTAGACCAATTGGGACAACTTAAGTCATATGCTTAGTCCTAAACCAATAACTGATGCCAAAGAAAGCAACGGGTTGATTGGCTTAGGCTTAGGCTGCTAAACAATCATTTCCAAGAGGGATGAGACACATGATTGGTTTTAACTAATCAAGAACTAACCAAGAACTCAGCAATTCTGCAAACTACGAATGGAAGAAAAGTGGAGTGGATTTGGCAGGGGTAAACTATAATGTTCATAAAGCAGGCAAGATTTAAAAGGACCTTTAGAGCACAGAACTTTTGACATAATTTTGACACCTGCTAACATGAGTCTAAATTTGAGAGTACATGCAATGATTCCAATGACTTACCTCTAAAACTGCTGTTATTAAATATGCAAAGTGTCTTGGACAAAACGTCTGTAACACCCGCTGAAGATAATTCTCTAAAGACATTCTTACATGAAACGAAATCCCTCCTCCTTCCTTCAAAATGGTCAACATACTGACTTCACCACTCTTTAGCAGGAGAAAAAGCAGATAAACTTGAGCATTCCTTTTCTCTTGGTCTCCTTTAGAAAAGCTGTAGAGCATTATTTTCCTTTTGCATATCAGCAATTTGGTTAGTGGGCTTCTTTTTTTTTCCTAAGCTGATCACTATAGATAAACATAAAATCTCTAAATAGATTTTCCTAGTCAGTTAACCATATTCTTGGGGGAAAACATAAGGTAGAATCATTATTAAAAAGCATTCTCAGTAACATACATCTTTATTATATCAGTGTTTTGCCAAAAAAAAAATGATTGATAGTAAAATCCACTTAATTTTTTTTCTTCACAGAATCAAGCCATCTGCCTCAAAGTACACCACCGGCCTCTGTTAGATAAATTCACACATTTTAAAGCCCCGGAGTAACCATTCGAATGGAAATTGGACACTTCTTGTCATTTAGGAAGCTTTTTTAAACTGGAAAGGCTTCTCATTTGTTCAATTAAATGTGTGTGTATGCAACATACTTCATGAAATTTATCCCAAAACAGCAAGGGCTGAAATAATATTTGAAATAGATGGCACAGCTGTTGTATTTCGAGAGCTACCCATGGACATAGATGGAGACATTGAGGGAACTCTGAAGTGCAAGTCAAAATATTGTACAGTCAAAACTGTCAACCACAGTCATTAGAGATGGATCAACACCTTCCCTAATGGAGGTGTGTGGAAAGTGCAAAGATTTAGTCAAGTGGAACTTATATGCTTCTCTGGATGAATTATTTTCTTCTCAGTTGAGCTTTAAAATTTGAGAATGCCGGATCTGCCTTGGAGTTTTCTCTCTCTTGAATACTATTTGAAAACAGAGCTACACACTGCAAGTATTGGGTATTCCCAAAATATTCCCAAGCATTCCCAAAGGAATGTCAAATAGTGGTGTGTGCATAGCAGAGAAAGCAAAATAGACTGTTTAGACCTGGAGGAGTAGATGGGGGAGTGAACCCAGAGATAGTTCTCTATGGCTCTAGCTTTGTAAGAGAGGGAACAAAGGCCAAAGAAGGTTAAGAGTCATCACTTGCATTCCACAGAACTGCTCTCCTCAGACTCATTCCAGAGCAACTTCCACCAAAGACACTGCTTAATTAAAGGAAAAGAAAGGTTGCCTGCTTTTGAATTTTACTTTATCTAATTTCACTTTGATTAAGAGTGTCACATCTTTTTTTAAAAAGTCATAATTTTTTATAAAGCAGATTTAGAATGACAAAGTAGAGATCAATTTTTCTTAAAATTGCTGTAAGGTAAAAAATTTTCACAAAAATGGAAGTATATATGCTTTAATTTCTATAAACAATGTGTGTGTATGTTAACAGGATATTTGGCTAAATTTTTCATTTTACATTAATCACGTAGGCAACTTGCAGCTTTTAAAAAATGCTAACAATTCTACATCTTAATCTAATCAAGTGAGTAATAAGTTCTGATGCAAAATTCTTGAATTCAGAATTCTTGAGTAGGTGACATACATCTGAGCAAACATGCATACACACAAAATGCATAAAGAGCAACTGGGAGGAAAATATTTCCACAGTCATAGCAACAATTCTTTTTAAATGCATCATTGTCGGGGGTTTGAAAGTTCACACATTTCCCTCTCACTTGTAGTTTTATAGACATGAGTGTTGAAAGCAGATGCCTTTAGTTTATTTCAGGGAGAACCATGAGCTACTGAAAATGACAAATCTCAGCAATCACATTTAGGCTCCCATATTCTTCTACGTTGAAAAGAAATGGATAAAACCCTTAATAAGAGAAGCAGCAAATAACTAAGTTTATCCATCATCTTCTCTGCAGTAAGAGCTAATGAAACAGAAATGAAACCATGTCCATCTTCAGAGGAACTTTTCCCCAAAAGACTATGTTCCTATACTTCAGTGGAGTCCTCCTGAAGAGAGCAAATTGATTTTCTAAAACATCCTTGGGTATTCCAGGGACAGAATAAAGTCACAGTCTGACATGTCAACCTTCTACCACATTTATAAGCCGATCTATACAACAGGAACAAAGGAAGAATTAGGGCAACTTCAGGTCACCTCAGCAGCAAGTCCATTTAAGCCTGAACTACCCCAACAATTGTTTCATTTACCACCTTTACTTCACCAATTATTTCACCATGGCTCTTGTGAATACATAGTGTAGCCCAATCTTTGTTTCCCTGTAAGTCAGAGCAGTAGTTCCTAAAAAGCAATAACTGCACGTAACTAACGGGCACTGACACTCATGCTGGGGGTGGGGGATTGGTCTTCCCAGAATAAGGCTCCATTTCTCTACCTTTTGCTCTCAGGAGAAACAAAGAAAATTCCCAGTGCCCTGAGAAGTTTCTGCCTCCCTGTTTCCATTATATAACCTTTTTGACAAGTTTCTGTAAAGGATTTTAAAATCAGAAAAGCTCAAACACATTGATCTTAAAATTTCTTTTAAGTTACTGACATTTCCTTTCTCACATAATAAGTGGTGAAAGCCAGTCAACAGCTCAAGAGTGTTTATTTTTCATTGATGTGGTCTTGTGTTTAAAAAAGAAAAAAACTCACTGAAATTCATTTCTATAAAGTTCTCCATTAGAATGTGTGAGGCACCCACGCAAACATACACATTCATTCATATACCCATTAACTGGGGGAGAGAGAGAAAATGAGAATTTGACTTGGAAAAAAGCAGCACAGCAAACCTATACCTCAATCATTTTTAGCATTTCTTTCTTCCATGGGTGTAGTAGAAGGTCTTCCCAAGGGTACCACGGAGAGCTAATCTACCCCATGTTAACTCCTAGAAGCTCTAACCTGATGGGCAGGGAGCTCATCCTAAGGTAAGAGAACAACCAGGTGCCCCATACCGTGTGGGGTCATCTGCAACTGCATGTTGCAAAAGATGGTCTGGGATGCTGAATTATACAACATTGCTCAAGGTATCTTAAGACTAACTATCCCTGAGAAGCAGTGAGAAACTGAAAGAGTGAGCTAAATAAAAAGAGTTTTGCACAAGGACCTTTATTTATAAGAAACAAAGAATGAGGCCCTATACTAGGCTCTAAAGAAAGAATGAATAGATAGATGGAGAGAGTGCCCATCCTTAATCTGTTTGATGACAGGAGGAAAAACAAGGACCCCTCAGTATGGAGAAGAAAAATGCCATCAAAATGAGTGTGGTAAATTCCCAAAAACCTATGAAAGTCAGAGTGATATCAGAAGGGCCACAGCAGCACTGATGGCCATAACCAGCTGATAAAAGAGTTTAAGCTTCCAAACAAAATATATAGGCTGCCATATAAGATTAAAATTGTGTTTCTTTTTCTCTACTATGCATTTATAAGTTGTCTAGTTCTATTTCTTAAAAGCATGGCCAGACTTCCCTACACTAAGACCTTCTCTTACTTCTCCACAGACCCAGGCACCCTTCATATGGCAACCTCCAACCTGAATTATGTGTGATTATGACAGGTGTACCTTTCTATAGGTATATTATACCTCAATACAAGTAAAAACACAGCAACCACATATAACAAACAGATAGATGAACTAAGTCAGACCACAGCTAATCAGGTCTTCTGTTTCTGAGGAAAACTGTGTGTTTGTTCAATGACTTCTTTTCAGCCTCCATTTTCTAACATAAAAAGATGTACCCTCCTCAGAGCTAAAACTGAGACCTCTTGCCCAGAGATCCCTTCTTCTAAGCCTACTACACTATGAACACCACCATCTCACATGAAGCTATAAGCCATTTGTTCCTCTGTTCCTCAATCTATAATTTTCATGTCAGGAGTTGGCAAATGCAATTTAATAAGACAAAGTTATTTGATTCTAATACTCAGTTTCATTCTGTGATTTCAAACCAACATGAGTTACTTGGGCCAAGTTATTTCATCTTAATTTCATATATGTTTTAAATATCTTACAAAGTATATCACTCTGCTTTCTCTAGTTTAGACAAAAAACTCCCCTTCCACCCCCACACTCATGTACACAATCCTGTAGAAGTTAACAAGGGCCAACTTAAAGTGTGTTTATGAATGGAAATCTGAAGCTAACCAAAAGTAAATAAAAATATTATGATCAGAAAATTCATTTGGGATCACTCAATTCACAACCAGTACATTAAATAATTTCTTAAAAACAAACATCTCATTCCATCTTTGCAATCAATGCCACTCAATCAAATGCATCATTGCATGCACAATTATTTTCCTCTATACATCTTGGATGTCTTTAGCTTTTACAACGGAAGACAATTTCTTGGCAGCAAATGGTAAAGTTCCACATGGCTCCTGCCTATTTTCTTTTTTTATTTCTGTTGCATTTAGAATTCCTTCCCATAATACAAACATGATGAGACTGACAGTTTTCTGAAATCATAGCTGGTATTTTAAGAAAACTTACTCTTGATCTTCTATCACTAGGCAGCATAACTCAGGCATAAATTGTTGATCAAAGTTGGCCTAAAATTTTAACCACCTTCTTAGGCAATTGTTTTTCCCCAAAGTAGAGTTTAACTTTAGGAAGTGTTCATATGTAAAGGCAATGCATTAGAACTTTCTCCACACTTTAGAAAATAAAATAACTTATTTTCTGGTAAAATTTATTTTTAAAATGTTTTCAAAGTGTATGGGAGATAATGGGAATTATTTAAGGTGGAAAATAGCTTGTAAGGGACAACATCAGTCTTGAGAATGTGAAGGAGACAAATATCATATTTAAAACTCTATTTTCAGAAAACTTTAAAATTCCAATTTATCCCAAGATGAGAAATTTGAATATGCTTCAAGACACAAAATTATTTTTTCTACCCTTTTCACATGTCCCTCCATGAGCTCTTCTTGAATCAGTCTGATCATTAGTAGGGAATCTTCATCCTCATCACTCAATCACAGATATTTTCCCAACAGATCAGGGAGCTACACTCCAGGTAAAATCTGCTAGTCTTCTTTATGTCCTTCAGACTTTTGTTTTTGAGACCACATACTTCTCTTTCTTTCCCTAAATCTCTTTAACTTTGACTTGAGACACTGGCTCTTTTTCTATTTTTTTTTTTTTAAATTGAGGTAACACTGGTTTATAACATACCACATCTTCTTTATCCATTCATCCACTGATGCACACTTAGGTTGTTTTCATACGTGGGCTATTGTAAATACTGCTACAATAAACTTAGGGGTTCATATATCTTTTCAAATTAGTGTTTTCATAGTCTTCAGATAAGTACCCAGAAGTAAAATAGCTGGATCATGTGATAGTTCTATTCTTAATTTTGCGGGGAATCTCCATACTGTTTTCCATAGTTTCTGTACCAATTTACATTTACATTTACATTCCCATCAACAGTGTATCAGAGTTTCCTTGTCTCCATACCCTCTCCAGTACTTATTTCTTGCCTTTTCGGTAATAGCCATTCTAACAGACATGAGGTGATATCTCACTATGGTTTTGATTTGAATTTTCCTAATAATTAGTGATGTCAAACATCTTTTCCTGTGCCTGTTGGCCATCTATATTCAAATCCCCTGCCAG
Source organism: Neophocaena asiaeorientalis asiaeorientalis (assembly GCF_003031525.2). Taxonomy (NCBI): domain Eukaryota; kingdom Metazoa; phylum Chordata; class Mammalia; order Artiodactyla; family Phocoenidae; genus Neophocaena; species Neophocaena asiaeorientalis. The sequence goes on along the minus strand of NW_020174703.1, from coordinate 7,372,136 downwards.
TTTTTTTTTTAAAAAGTCAAATTGTTCTTTCTGTTGTTGAGTTGTATGAGTTATTCACATATTTTGGATATTAACCTCTATCAGATATACCATTTGCAAATATATTCTCCCATTCATTAGGCTGTCTTTTCATTTTGTTGATGGTTTCCTTTGCCGTGCAGAAGTTTTTTAGTTTGATATAGTCCCATTTGTTTATTTTCCCTTTTGTTTCCCTTGCCTGAGGAGACACCCAGAAAGATATTTGTAAGATGTCAAAGAGCACACTGCCTATATTTTCTTCTAGGAATTTTATGGTTCTGGGGCTTATATTCAAAATTTTAAGCAATTCTGAGTTGATTTTTGTGTATGGTGTGAAAGTGCTTTAGTTTCACTCTTTTACATGTGGCTGTCTAGCTTTCCCCAACACTATTTACTGAAGAGACTATCCTCTCTCTATTGTACATCCTTTGCTCCTTTGTTATAAATTAATTGCCCATATATGTATGGGTTTATTTCTGGGCTCTCAACTCTGTTCCATTGATCTCAGTGTCTATTTTTTGTTGTTGTTGTTTTGCTAATACCATGTTGTATAGATTACTATAGTTTTTTAGAATAATTTGAAATCAAGAAGTATGATACCTTTACCTTTGTTTTTTTTTTCCTCAGGACTGCTCTAGCTATTCAGGGTCTTTTGTGGTTCCATATAAATTTTAGGATTTTTTTGTTCTATTTCTGTGCAAAATGTTACTAGGATTTTGATAGGGATTACATTAAATCTGCAGACTGCTTTAGGCAATATGAACATTTTAACAATATTAATTCTTCCAATCCATGAGCACAGAATATCTTTCCATGTCTTTGTATCTTCTTCTGTTTCTTTCAAGAGTGTTTAAGTTTTCATTGTACAGGTATTTCATCTCCTTGGTTAAATTTATTCCTAGATATTTTATTCTTTTTGATGCAATTTTAAGTGGAATTGTTTTCTTGACTTCTCTTTTTGATAGTTCATTATTAGTGTATATAAACGCAACAGATTTCTGTGTATTAATATTATATCCTACAACTTCACTTAATGTATTAGTTCTAATAGTTTTTTGGTGGAGTCTTTAGGGTTTTCTATATATAATATCATATTATCTGCAAATAGTGACAGTTTTACTTCTTCCCTTCTAATTTAGATATCTTTTGTTGTTGTTGTTTTGCTAATACCATGTTGTATAGATTACTATAGTTTTTTAGAATAATTTGAAATCAAGAAGTATGATACCTTTACCTTTGTTTTTTTTTTCCTCAGGATTGCTCTAGCTATTCAGGGTCTTTTTTGGTTCCATATAAATTTTAGGATTTTTTTGTTCTATTTCTGTGCAAAATGTTACTAGGATTTTGATAGGGATTACATTAAATCTGCAGACTGCTTTAGGCAATATGAACATTTTAACAATATTAATTCTTCCAATCCATGAGCACAGAATATCTTTCCATGTCTTTGTATCTTCTTCTGTTTCTTTCAAGAGTGTTTAAGTTTTCATTGTACAGGTATTTCATCTCCTTGGTTAAATTTATTCCTAGATATTTTATTCTTTTTGATGCAATTTTAAGTGGAATTGTTTTCTTGACTTCTCTTTTTGATAGTTCATTATTAGTGTATATAAACGCAACAGATTTCTGTGTATTAATATTATATCCTACAACTTCACTTAATGTATTAGTTCTAATAGTTTTTTGGTGGAGTCTTTAGGGTTTTCTATATATAATATCATATTATCTGCAAATAGTGACAGTTTTACTTCTTCCCTTCTAATTTAGATATCTTTCATTTCTTTTTCTTGTCTGATTGCTGTGGCTGGGACTTCCAATACCATGTTGAATAAAAGTACTGATAGTGGACATCCTTGTCTTGTTCCAGATCTTAAGAGGAAAAGCTTTCAGGTTTTTTTACCATTGAGTATGATGTTAGCTGTGAGTTGTCATATATGGCCTTCTTGAGGCACATTCCTTCCATACCCATTTTATTGAGTTTTATCATAAATGGCTGCTAAATCTTGTCAGATGCTTTTTCTGACTCTTTTGAGGTGTTCATGTGATTTTTATTTTTTATTTTGTTAATATGGTGTATCATGTTGATTGATTTGTGGATGTTGAACCATCCTTGCATCCATGGAATAGACCCCATTTGATCATGGTGTATGATCCTTTTAATGTATTGTTGTATTTGGTTTGCTAATATTTTGTTAAGGATGTTTTGCACCTATGTTCATCAGCAATATTGGCCTGTAATTATCTTTTTTGTGTTGTTTTTCTCTGGTTTTGATATCAGGGTAAATGCTGGCCTTGTAAAATGTGTTAGGAAGTAGTCCCTTTTCTTCAATTTTTTGGAAGAGTTTGAGAAGGATTGGTGTTAATTCATCTTTGAATGGTTGTTAGAATTTTCCTGCAAAGCCATCTGGTTTTGGACGTTTGGTTTAGGGGAGGTTTTTGATTACTGTTTCAGTTTGTTTACTAGTGATCAGTCTCTTCAGATTTTCTGTTTCTCATGATTCAACCTTGGAAGGTGGTATGATTCTAAGAATTTTCCCATTTCTTCTAAGTTGTCCTATTTGTTGGTATATAGCTGTTCATAATATTCTCTTATAATCTTTTGTATTTCTGTGGTTTCCATTGTAATTTTTCTTCTTTCATTTCTGATTTTATTTAACTGAGCCTTCTCTCATTTTTTCTTAGTGAGTCTAACTAAAGGTTTGTCAATTTTGTTTATCTTTTCAGAGAACAAGTTCTTGATCTCATTGATCTTTTTCTATTGTCTTTTAGTCTGTTTCATTTATTTCCACTCTGATCTTTATTATTTTCTTTTTCCTACTAACTTTGGGCTTTGTTTGTTCTTCTTTTTCTAGTTACTTTAGTTGTAAGGTTAGGTTGTTTATTTGAGATTTTTCTTGTTTCTTGAGATAGGCCTGTATTGCTATAAACTCCCCTTTTAGAACTGCTTTTGCTGCATTCCACAGATTTTGGTGTGTTTTATTTTCATTTTCATTTGTCATCAGGTATTTATGGATTTGTTCTTTGATTTCTGCATTGACCCAATAGTTGCTCAGTAGCATGTTGTTTAATCTTCAACTATTTGTGACATTATCAGTTTTCTTCTTGTAGTTGATTTCTAATTTCATTGTGTTTGCAAGAGATGCTTGATATTACTTCACTCTTCTTAAATTTGTCGAGACTTATTTTGTGTTCCAACATATGATCTCTCCTTGAGAACGTTCCATGTTCTCTTGAGAAGAATGCATTCTTATGCTGCATTTGAATGGAATGTTCTATATAAATCTATTACATCCATCTGTTCTAATATTTTATTTTTGGCCATTTTTTCTTGTTGACTTTCTGTCTGGGTGATCTATCCATTGTTGTAAGTGGAGTGTTAAAGCCCCTGCTAACATTGTGTTACTGTCAGTTTTTCCCTTTAGGTCTGTTAATAATTGCTTTATATATTCTGGTGCTCCTTTATTAGGTGCACATATATTACTGACAGTTATGTTTTCTTTCTTATGTTTCCCCTTTATCATAATATAATATCCATTTTCATTTCTTGTTACCTTTGGCTTGATGGTCTGACATGAGTATGGCTGCACCATACTTTCTTTTGGCCTCTATTTGCTTGGAGAATCATCTTCCATTCCTTTGCTTTGAGCCTATATTAATCTTTAGAACAGAGTCTCCCAGAGCCAGTGTATCATTGGGTCTTCTTGGTTTTTTTTTTTTAATCCAGCCAGTAACTCTGTGACTTTTGATTGATGAATTCAATCCATTTACACTTGGAGTGACTGTTGATAAATGAGGACTCAGTACTGCCATTTTAAATTTGTTTTCCGGTTGCTCTACACCTCCATTTTTCTTTTTCTTGTGTTTCTATCTGCCATTTTAGTTTGGTAGTTTTCTAAGATGTTTTCTTAGTTCCCTCTTTTTTTATGTTTTGTGTCTCTGCTCTAGATTTATGTTTTGTGATTACCATATGGTTTGTATATAATGTCTTGTAGATAAAATAGTCCTTTTTCTGATAGCATTTTATCTTTACTGCCTATATGAGTTCTGTCTTTTTCCTCTTCCCCTTTTATGTTTTTGTTGTCTCAAATTATTCCCTTTTACCTTGTGAGTTTGTTACCAAACTGAAGTTACTATAGTTATTCTTACTGATTTCTTTCCTTTTAAACTGTATGCTACAATTAAGTGTTTAACAGCCTATTCTGATATAAAATTGCAATTTTATGATTCTGCCTATTTATCATCTTACTCAAAGTTTTGTATACTTTTGCCTTTTCATTTCAGGTAGGAGAGCTCCTTTCAACATTTCTCATAAGGCAGGTCTAGTGGTGATGAACTCCCTCAGCTTTTGTTTGTCTGAGAAAGCCTTTATTTTTCATTCAGATCTGAAGGATACCTTGGCTGGACAGAGTATTCTTGCTGAAAGTTTTTGTCTTTCAATATTTTTAGTACATCATTCTACTCTCTCCTGTCCTATAGAGTTTCTGCTGAGAAATCTGCCGAAAGCCTAATGGGGGCTCCTTTGTAGGTTACTGTCCTTCCTTCCTTGCTACCTTTAAAATTCTTTGTCATTGACTCTTTTTTTTAACATCTTTATTGGAGTATAATTGCTTTACAATGGTGTGTTAGCTTCTGCTTTATAACAAAGTGAATCAGCTATACATATACATATATCCCCATATCTCCTTCCTTTTGCTTCTCCCTCCCACCCTCCCTATCCCATCCCTCTAGGTGGTCACAAAGCACCGAGCTGATCTCCCTGTGCTATGTGGCTGCTTCCCACTAGCTATCTATTTTACATTTGGTAGTGTATATATGTCCACGCCACTCTCTCACTTCGTCCCAACTTACCCTTCCCCCTCCCCGTGTCCTCAAGTCCATTCTCTACGTCTGTGTCTTTATTCCTCTCCTGCTGCTAGGTTCGTCAGAACATTTTTTTTTTTTTTTAGATTCTATATATATGCATTAGCATACAGTATTTGTTTTCCTCTTTCTGACTTATTTCACTCTGTATGACAGACTCTAGGTCCATCCACCTCACTACAAATAACTCAATTTCGTTTCTTTTTATGGCTGAGTAATATTCCATTGTATATATGTGCCACATCTTCTTTATCCATTCATCTGTCGATGGACACTTAGGTTGCTTCCATGTCCTGGCTGTTGTAAATAGAGCTGCAATGAACATTTTGGTACATGACTCTTTGAATTATGGTTTTCTCAGGGTATATGCCCAGTAGTGGGATTGTTGGGTCGCATGATAGTTCTATTTTTAGTTTTTTAAGGAACCTCCATACTGTTCTCCATAGTGGCTGTATCAATTTACATTCTCACCAACAGTGCAAGACGGTTCCCTTTTCTCCACTCCCTCTCCAGCATTTATTGTTTGTAGATTTTTTCATGATGGCCATTCTGTCTTTGTCATTGACTTTTGACGGTTCTAATATAATGGGTCTTGGAGAAAGTCTTTTTGTGTTGTAATCAGGTGTTCTCTTAGCTTCATGGACTTATATACCCAGTTCTTTCTCCAGGTTTGGAAAGTTCTCAGCTATTATTTAAATAAACTCTCTGCTTTCTTCTCCCTCTCTTCTCCTTCTGGGATACCAATTATTCTTATGTTGACCTTCCCAATGAAGTCATATAGTTCTCAAAGAATCTCCACAGTTTTTTTAGATCTTAGTTCTCTCTCCTCTTCTGCCTGTATTTCTATATTTCTATCTTTGAGCTCACTAACTCTCTCTTCCATATTATCTACTCTATTTCCAGTGCTATCTAATGTGTTCTTCATCTCATTTATCGAGTTCTTCAGCTCGAAAATTTCAGTTCAGTTCTTTTTTAGAGTTTCAATCTCTTTGGTAAAGTATTTCTTCTATTCATTAACTTTATTCCTAAGCTCACTGAATTGCCTTTCTGTTTTCTTGTAGCTCTTTGAGTTTCTTCATGACAGCTATCTTGAATTCTCTATTAGTTCAATCACAATATTCTATGACTTTAAGTTTGGTTTATGGAGTTTTGTCATTTTCTTTTTATGACACCATGTTACCATGTTTTTCATGGTGCTTGATGGTTTTTCCTCTACCTGTGCACTTGGAGTAACAAACACATTTCTTCTTTAGGTAAAGCTTTTTTTACTTGATTCTGACAATTCAACATTAGTAATTAGAGATCTTTCTTTTGTTTTTCAGTAGGTGGCACTACAGCACAAATTTTTGGTTTTTCTTACCTGAGCTACCTCTAGTTATATTTGAGATCAGCAGTTTCCATCGTCCACCATTTCTGCCAGACGTGTTGCTCAGTACCCCCGTTGTTGCTGCTTATGCCTCCTGGGTCTCTTGTGCCTTGCTGCTGCTGGTGTCATGGCTGTTGCTGGCATTGCTGCCTGGGGTACAGGGATGGCAGATGCTTCCACCATGACTGGGGTTGCAGGCTCTGCTACCACAGGGGAAAAGGGGGGAAGCCAGGGGTGCTTCTGTTACCTCCGGGCTTGTCAGGTTCACAGGTGCTACTACTGCAGATTGGTGGGCCAGAGTCATGGGTACTTCCACAGCTGGAGAGACAGGGTCATAGGGCTTGCTGCTGCTGTCTACTTCCCTGTGGCTGTGGGCACTGCTGTTGCTAGGAAGCCAGAGTTGTGTGCACAGCCTCCTCTCCTGATCCTGGGTTCTTTGAGCTGGCGGGGTCAGCTGCTGTGGCTGGTGGCAGGGGGCAGGATCACAGGCACTGCTTCTACTGTGCCCACAGTTTTTCCTCCTCTATGTGCTCCAATTCACCCACCTTTAGATATACAGATGTGTGGAATTTTCTGGCATCCTGGTGTGTTGTGCAGAGGAATTTTTGGTGACTTATAGACAGTTTATTGATTGTAGATTGAAGGGGACATCTCATATTGCCACAATGCTGATGTACTGACTGATATTTCTTCAAATCTTACAGCCAGAGTACTCTTCCAGACCCTAAACTAACCACCTTAGTCTCAAATAATATAAATTATTATGATCAACTTCATCATAAATATATTATTGATAGTAATAAGCTCACCTGCCCCCAAATCACTTTAAATCAAAAGTAGAAGACTCACAAACAACATGTTGATAAAGTCAAATCAAGTCCCATCTCAACTTTATTCATTTATGTCTTGAGTCAAGCAGATCTTAAGTCTGAATCTTGTTTCCCAGAATTGCCTTATGTGCTTAAATGTCATCTACAAATTATTAACCTATGCTAACTAGAGACACAGATTTAAGTATCTAACTGTAGTCTAACATAGGCAGACTTTATTATGGTGTTTTATTCCGAATAGACAGTCAATTGTTATTGACTATATTCGGACATGAAATTCTGAGGAGAAAACAAATTAATTCACTATAACCTTATTTAGAATGATAGTAATTGATAATGAAGCACAAAGAATCTACATCTTCCACTGAGAAGATTTCTAGAGTAGTTAGAAAAAGCAAATGCTAGTTTGAAGGGTGCTATTTAACTTTCCAGGGCTATTACACAATCTTCACGGTAGATAACACTAGAAGAGAGGGCATTAGTGTCAAGCCATGGAAGAAGAGAATATCTGTAGCATTCAATGAAAAGATGTTTAAATCTAATTGTCTTTCTCTTCCACAGGGTCTATCACATCATAGAGGCAAACAAAGCAGTATTTTTATTTATGAGGTTTTCATCACCTGTCAGCAGGAAGAGCCTGGAAAGCTCTCAGATCAAGATGTTAATCTAATTCCAAAGAAGCTGATGCATTTTATCAAACTTCTATAAGAAGAATAGCTTATGAATAGGGCCAGATGGAGAGCTGCATAACTTTGCAGGGGAGAAATTCACATGAGAATTACAATGAAAGGAGGGGGGGAACCCCTGCAAAGCTCTAATTTCCAACAGCTCCAAGCATAAATTTAACCAAATTAAAATCTTTTCACATGGGTGCAACTGAGCTAGCCATTACTATAAGGAAATATATTAGAGCAAAAGCTATTTGGAGGCATTAAACTATTCCCAGAGTGTACCAACATGGGTGCAGATCATTTTTTTCATTCACAAAGACTACACTTTCATTACTGCTTATTGCCATAGACTCAGAAGGGAAGACTACTTGGGTTTTCCCTCTCTAGATTAACTTGGAGAGAACTTTGCTATGATGTAAAGGCAGAATGTATACCTGGGATATGCAGCTCAGTTTGGGGACTTTTAATTCTAGTGATAAAATGGCACTGAATGAGACAGACCACTAGAGAATAGATTTGTCAAATCCCCATATCCTAGGACAATGACAAGGGCAGTGGGTCCAAGAGTAAGAACAGTGACTTCTGGTTGCTAAAAGTTGGCCAAGAAGACACCCTCAGTGAGGCAACTAGACTTCTTACCAATAGAAGAAAAGGAAGACTGTCAAAGATAACAAAGCAACATGCCCGTGACCTTTTATTTTCTTTGCCCCTCTCTCCTTCTCCATCTGTCTTCTCAAACTCACTCTCATTACATATTTTCACCACTAAAATCATCCTCCCTTATGTCTACCAACAAATTTTACCATAGAATCATTATTTCTACCAGGCCACACTGCCATTTCCAAATATCTGTTATTCAGCTCCACTAAAATGAGGTATTTAGAGCCTCAAATTCAACATGTTCTAAATTCAAACCGTGGCCATCTGAGCCAGTTCCCCCTTAATTTTCATTATCTGTTAATGAATCATATTCTCACAGGCACCCAGACTGAAATATCCCAACCATCTTTATCCTCTCTTTATTCCTCTCATTCCTTCTCATCCTAATCCAGTCGATCACTTGTCACAAAGCCTGTCACATCTACAGTGCTTCCCATCTAGAATGATACCATAAAATAAAACTGAAGGCTATTCCTTGTGAGAAGTGGCCTAAACAAAGGAGTCTGTAGAACAGCTGGAGAGAGAAGTGCTCCATAGAAAACAGCAGATAAGAAAAAAAGCAGGAGACAGTTGGTAAGAAAAGCACAGAGAGCAAAAGTAAACTCAAGGAAACTATTTTTATTCCTTCTGGAGAAATTGGCAAGTTTTCAAGATCCTTGAAGTGTGAGCTGGCCACAGTTGAGGCAGGCAGCATCTAATGATACAGGTAATGGACCTTATAAGGATAGAAGCAGACCCATCTCAGAGATCATAGTAGAGTACTGGGGAGGATTATGGCCAAACCAAGGAAGGTAGACAATTTAAGATGCTCTCCTCCTGTGCAACCAAGAAAAGCAGGCAGGCTCTGAAGATCAAAACTATTTCCACATTGGGAGTATTGAAGTAATGTATTTCAAGTTAGTTAAATTGCTTGTAAATATAATTTTATATTAAGCATATTGGTCTTGAATTTCACATATGCCCAATGGTCCACAGGATAGGGAACTTGACTACAGAGTAATAGTCCTTGAAAGAAATACTATAGAACTTGGGTGCAAAAATTTGCTGACATATGTGCTGTATTTTATTTAGATGGATGTCAATACCTCATCTAGACAGGCTCAGTGGACTCCTAACTATTCTCCTGCCAATTAATCTTTCTCCTCTTTCTTCCTCAGCCAATTTTCCTTTTTAAAGTAATTGTTGACCAAGGCTCTACCTTTTTTTAAAGCAACAAGTTTTTAATATATCTATTTATTATTTTTAACATATTTTGAATAAAAATAATAGACCTTGCTTAATATTCAAAACTTTTTTACAATCTGATTCCAACCTAAGCTTTTGCATTATCATTGCATTCTGAATATTTTATAAATTTGACTCAATAAAAATATTCAATAATAAAAATATTTTAGCAATATTAATCAAATAAACTGTACCATAATACTGATCTATCTACCTCTTTCCCAACATAGTATATATTTACACACTTGCTTGTCTTTGTTAATCCCATTCCCTCTGCTTAGAATTTGTCTTCCCCATGTCTAGTTCTTGAAATTGTATTCAACCTCAAAAACCCAGATCAAATATCCCCTCCTTCTTGAGGTCCTTTTTGTCCCTTTTTTGCTCTCAACTCTTAGAGGACTTTGGTCATTATCTCTATGGTACTTCCCATATTTTGCTTCAAATTGTCAAAACTGAATTGGCAAAATATGGGAAGTGTCATATTTTGTGCCACAATTCATATATATATATATGTATGAATTATCTATATATACATATATTCCTATAGGTATAGTTCCTATAGGTATAGTTTTGTTCCTATAAGTATAGTTTTCTATTGCTACCTTAACAAATTCTTATAAATTGGTGACTTAAAACAATACAAATTTATTATCCAACAGTTCTATAGGTCAGAAGTCTAACACGGGTCTCACTGGGCTAAAACTGAGTCAGTAGGATGTCATTCCTTTCTGGAAGCTCTAGGGGAGAACCCATTTTCTTTCCTTTTACAGCTTCTAGAGGCCACTCATATTCCTTGGTTTATGAGTCCTTTTCTTCATCTTCAAAGCCAGAAATATTGCATGTCTCTGTCCCTTTTTCCATCACCTCATCTTTCTCTAACCAAATCCAGGAAAGGTTCTCCACCTTTAAGGACTCATAGGATTACATTGGCCCCACCTGGATGATCCAGGTTAATTTCTCAATCTCAAAGTCTTTAATCTTAATCACATCTGCAAAGTCCTTCTGCCAAGTAAGGTAACATATTCACAGATTCCAGGGGATTAGGATATGGACATTTTGGGGGGCTCTTATGTTGCCTACCACGGTATAGAATATAAGCTTCTCAAGGGTAAAAAATATTCTATTTCCTCTTTCTTCTCCACAGTGCCTTCCCCAAGTAGGTATATATACTTATAAATGTATTGCTATATATATTCAGTGTCTGTTTTATTTATTTCTGTTCTAATTTTTGTTATTGCCTTCTTTCTACTAACTTTGGGCTTAATTTGCTTTTCTTTTTTATAGTTCGTTAAGGGGTAAGGTTGGGTTGTTTGAGATCTTTCTTTTTTCTAAAGGTACCTGTTTATCGCTGTAAAATTCCCTCTTAGAACTGTTTCGTTGCAGATCATAAATTTTGGTATGTTGTATTTCCATTTTCATTTGTCTAAAGTTTTTTTTTTTAATTTTCCCTTTGATTCAGGAGCATGTTCAGGAGCATGTTGTTTAATCTCCACATATTTGTGAATTTTCCAGTTTTCCTCTTGTAATTGATTTCTAGTTTCATGACATTGTGGTTGGAAAAGGTGTTTGATATGATGTCAATCTTCTTAAATTTAAGTCTGGTCCTGTGGCCTAACATATAATCTATCCTGGAGAATGTTCCATGTGCACTTGAGACGAATGTGTATTCTGCTGCTGTGGATGGACTGTATATGTTTATTAGGACCATCTGATCTAATATGTAGTCTAAGTTCACTGTTTTCTTATTGATTTTTCTGTCTGGATGATTTATCCACTGTTGAAAGTGGGGTATTGAAGTCTCCTACTATTTTTGTGTTACTGTCTACTTCTCCCTTTAGATATGTTAATATTTGCTTTATATATTTAGGTTCTCCTATGTTGCATGCATAAATATTTACAAATGTTATATCCTCTTGATGAATTGACCCCTTTCATTATTTAATGACCTTCTTTGTCTCCTGTTACAGTCTTTGTTTTAAAGTCTACTTTATCTGATATAAAAATAGCTATTCCTAATTTTGTTTGGTTTTTATTTGCATGGAATATCTTATTCCATCCCTTCAAACTGAAACTGTGTCCTTAGAGCTGACATGAGTTTCTTGCAGGCAACATAAATTGGGTCTTGTTCTTTTATCCAATCAGCTACTCTATCTTCTAATTGGAGAATCTAATCCATTTTCATTTAAGGTAATTATTGATAGGTATTGACTATTGCCATTTTGTTAAGTGTTTTCTGACTATTTTGCAGTCCCTTTGTTTCTTTCTTCCTTTCTGTCTTCCTTTGTGATTTGATGATATTCAGATGTGGTATGCTTTGATTCCTTTATCTTTTGCATATCTACCATAGTTTTTTGCTTTGTGGTTACCATGAGGCTTACATGAAACATCTTATAGTTTTAACAGTCTATTTTAAGTTGATAACAACTCAACTTCAAATGCATACAAAAGCTCTACATTTTTATACTCCCCTCTCCCACATTTTATGTTCTTTATGTCACAAGCTACATCCTTTTATACTGTGTATCCACAATATACATTGGCATATTGGCAATAGATGATGGGCATTTTGCCTGTTCCCTCTGCACTGAGCCATGGGGGGATAGCTGCAGTGAGTGTTCGCACACCTGTTAACAACTGCTTCTATGTTTGCTATAGTCCTGTAGGACTCATGAACACAAGCCCTACTGGCTTTCAGAGCTAGGTGATTTGGGGTACCTGTCCCCTAGGTGTGGCAGCCTTAAAAGTCTAGGCACTATATTTGAGGTTCAAACCCTTCACTCCTAACAGATAATCTGGGAGTTGAGTGTTCTCTCTTAACTATATGGTGCTGTGTTGGGGGTGGGGATTATGGCAAGGGTATGTCTCAGTCTCTCCTACCTATTTCAATGTGGCTATTCTCTTAGTCTCCCAATGTGTAGGAGTCACTCATCTAGTTTCTGAATTCCTCTCTGAAGGAATTGCTCCATGTGTAGCCACGTACTCAGTGTGTCAATGGGAGGAAGGAAATTCAGGAGCTTCCTCTGTTGCCATCTTGGTCCAGAGTCTACAAGCATTTCAGGTAGCTATCAATTGTATCTGAGTAAAAATAAGAACTTGTAGTCCCTTAGTAATGGACGAGGTACTACAATAGACAAGATACTACAAGGTACTACTACAGCGGGGGCACTGTGACATATGTCATTTACACTAGAGAGTTTCCCTCTTTTTATTCTCTATATATTTCAGAATTGGTAAATCCGAAGTAGTCAGTGAAAAACACACACAAATTCCAAAATTATGACTGTAGGAGCCTCTTAATCCATCTCCTCTCTGTTAATCTGTCTTCTCTTCTCTCTCCAGTCCATCTTTCTTAAACAGAGTTCTAATCAAATGACTTCCCTGGTAAAGATGTCAACGACTTCCTACTAAATAATGTTGAAACTAACTAGTCTGAAATTAAAACTTGCCAGTATTATCCCAAACTTTGCTTTTACACATTCCAACCCACAATTTTGTGAGTTAATGGTTCAATAATAAATGTCTTGAATGGAATTCAAGGGCGGAATATGAACTTGAATGTACACTATTGCTAGCTAGAAACCCCTTGTCTTCTTAGTGAAAATTTTGGTGATGCCTAGTGGATTTATATTTTGATAAACTTTTCATACAATTTAGTCATTGTGAATTCTTTAAAAATCATTTGTAATGAGGTTTCTTTAGAATGCCAAAAAACCCAAAAAGCCAAAAATGCAAAACAAAACACTGGCATGGGGATTTCCAATTAAAGGTAGAGGATTAAATGGGTTTTTGTTGAACAGTCCTTCCCAAAGCACACTGAAAGCAGCAAAATATGAAGAAAACTTCATCTCTGATGAAACTGGGAATGCACAGATCCAAACATTAAACTAGGAAGAATACCTGCCAAAACAATAGTAGTGCCTCATAACTAGGGAAGTAGGTTACCAGAAAGACAGAGAACAGAGGAAAGGGTGAGTGGCAATTGCAATTCTACTGCTGGAGGCAGTGAGGTGTGCAGTTACAAACACGCTAGATTGCCCGTGGAAGACTTCTAACATTCCAACATCCCTTGCAACCCCCAAGGACTCTTAATTGTCCCCAAAAGAGAAACACACAAATTAAGGGGAGACATGCCTCAGAGGGAAGATGATAGAGGGGGCTTGGTAAAAAAGTGTGTGAGACTGCAATCCGAGGTCAGATCACCCCTCCCACCCCTCCCTATACCACTTTTGGGGAAGTAGGTGGCCCAGGCCCAAGAGACCTTACTCAAAGATGCACAATGGAACTAGCAAAAGGTCTATACTGAGGTATTACAGGGAAGTTAGAAAAGAATATGAGAAGCAAAAATTGGTCAAAAATTAAACATCAGAAGAGGCATTTCAAAGAAACTTACAGAAGAAAATTTCAAGGAAAATAAATTTCAAATACAGTTAACTTGGACTCTGGGGGGGGAAAATGAAAGCTCAAAGAAACCAAAGGAGAGATAATAAGTTAATTTGACAGATAATAAATGGAAGCAAACAAATGAAATAAAATCATTACAGAAATGAAAACCACATGAGAAGCACCCAAAATTAGAAGACAGTTTTGAAAATATAGTCAGAGAGAATAGGATTAAGAAGATAAAAAGATGCATGTAATTAGAGAGAAGATGATACATCAGGAAGAGACACAGGGAGGATCATGGCACTGATATTAATATTGATGAAGAAGGATAAAAGAGGAAAAAAATTTCCCAATTCTGTGCAACAATGTCTACAAACTGTTATAGGAAATAAAGTGGACCCCAAAATTGCATATGTAGACAAGGTTTATTATAAGTCAGACCTTATGAGAAAAGGAAGAATACAATAGATATAAAATAATTATGAGAATTATTTTTTGTTTTATTTTTTTAAATTTCTAGAATTTTTTTTAAACTGAGTTAAAACAAAAATTAACTAAAATAAAGATCTCAGGAAATCTGCTGTATAATGAAAAAATTGAATATGCCTAAATGACTGAGGGGATTAGAATTATAGAACAGAACGTAAATATTCTTAAAGTATGCAGATTATTAAGTAGGAACTTGGCAGTGAAGTGTGTCAATTTCTACAACTTTCAGAGTGGTAATTCAATATGAACCATCTAAAAAATCAAGAAATTGACTTAAGTATATATGGAAATTTAGAGAGTTAACCACCAAACACTTAAACACAAATTATAATTATTTTTTAAATAAACAAGACAAAAATAGATCATTTAGCAAAAGAAAAAATAGATTGAATTTTAAAATCTATTTGACTGTATGACAACTGAAAAAACATGACTCACAATGTTTTTTAAAAAGGGATAAGCAAAGGCTTACCAAGAAAATGCAAAAATGAAACAAGCATTGCAATATTGACACATAATGGGTGAATTCAACAGAAAAATCATTACACAAGAAAAGGAAGAGATCTTTAAAATAAATCCAATCCAAAGTGCTAGAAACTTTTTTTTTTTGGCTAGAAACTTTTATCCTTAATTAACTTAGCATCAAAGCACATAAAGAAAACATGACATGCAAGATGGAAATAAGCAGAAAGAAGCACAGTAGGAGGAATCTTTACCTCAACTTTCTGAATCTTTGACAAACCAAGTAGACAAAATATAGTAAGTAAAGATACATAAAATATTTAAATATCGTAATAGAGCAGACTTAATAGGTAACTGCATTTTAAAAACATGAATAAGATTTTATCACCCTCTGGTTCAAAAATCTCCAGCTTTCCAAATTCATTATTGAGACTCCTGTCTGTCTCTCAACCTACCTCCTGCCATGGTCCTCTTCACTCACTCCATGATGGTCAAATGGACCTTCGTGTTGCTCTCCTTAAATACCCAGGTCTTCTCACCTCCAGTTCTACTCCCCTGCCAGGCATGCTGTT
Organism: Neophocaena asiaeorientalis asiaeorientalis; assembly: GCF_003031525.2. Classification (NCBI taxonomy): domain Eukaryota; kingdom Metazoa; phylum Chordata; class Mammalia; order Artiodactyla; family Phocoenidae; genus Neophocaena; species Neophocaena asiaeorientalis. The sequence continues at coordinate 7,356,601 of NW_020174703.1, read as the reverse complement.
CTCTCATGACTAACTGCACCCTCACTCGCTTCATGCTAGTCCCTGCTCAAATGTCACCACTCCAGAAGGCCTTTGCTGAGGACCCTCTAACATGGTGCTCTCCCATCTCCTCAACCTAGTCATTCCCCTACCTCCTTACACGATTTACTTTTCTTAAAAGCATCTCTCAGAAATGAAGATGTATCTGTATGTATTGGCTTGATTATTTTCTGACTCCTTACTAGAATGCAAGCTCCACAAACACAGAGATTTATTTTGTCTTATTCACTCCACCATCCCTAGTGTTTTGAATGGAATCTGGACATATATTTAAAATGAGTAATTATGCATTTATATATTACTTATTGAGTGAATGAATGATTTACTGATTTCTATATCTCCCCAAAACAGAATGCATCTTTTTTTCTAAGCCCATGGTATGTGTACAAAAACTGATCACATATTAAGTCACAGAAGAAAGCAGAATGACTTACACAAAGTGTAAACAGTACAGAAAGCATTCACTGGCCATAATACAATAAAACTAACACTTGTATAACAAATGAAACAAAAAGAAAACTCCAGCCACTTGAAAATATTTTTAAAAATCAAAATTTAAGATTGTAGTGTATCTGGAGAGTAACAGTTGTAAATGCCCTATATTTTGGAACCTATTAAACACAGCTATAGCAATGTTTAGACAATAATAGTCTAAAATATATTTCTAAACAAGGTAAAGTAAAAATAAACTAATAACTAAACCAAAAAGTTCAAAAAAGAACAAAAACCTTGAAAATTAAAGGAAAAAATAATAAGTTAAATAGGAAAATGATAGATTAGGCAAGGAAATGTATTCAAGAGCTGATTCATTCAAAAATCCAATAAAAAATTTTTAAATAGGTAAACTAATCAAGATTTTTTAAAACAAACATAAAATTTTAAATATGGAACATAAACACAGAAAAGAAATTAAATTACAGGAGGATACATTATCTATACTGTGCAATATGTTTGAAATGTGGATGAAATTATTGTCCAGATGGTATGAATCTTATCAAATCTTCAAAAAATATCATTCTGAAGCTAAAGATTACAGAGTATGAAAAAGAAGGCAAATTTTAAAACTCTTATTACAAAGAATAACACAGCTACAAAAGCACAAAATAGATGATGATAGATGATAGATAGATAGATGATATAGAGATAGAAAGATAGATAAAGAGATAGGTAGATAATAGGTAATTTCTACACATACATATAATACTGCAGACCAATCTAATCATACACATACCATACCTCAGATCAACCTGATTTTCAAATACAATAAAAAAAATTCAAAATACAGTAGAAGAAAATACCCCATTAACAATAGCAAAAAGGGGGGAAAAACTAAAAATAGTAAGAACCTTACAAGACTAATATAAAGAAAATTTGATGTCAATTATCCCTCAAATTAATCTATGAAATCAATGTAATCCTATTGAATTTTTTGCAATGTCTCTTAATAATGATCAAGACCATATAGAAAAATAAACACACCTGTTTAGCTAGGAAAATTCCATGGAAGAAGAGCAATGAGGGGCAACTAGTCCCACTAGATAGTTAACATGCTTTAAAGCAACTGTCACTGAAATTATCCGGTATTAGCATAGAAAAATATATACAGAGGAAAGGGACATAATGGATAGTATGAAAATAAAGCTAAATATACATGGGAATTTCAGTTTTAATTAACATGGAATTTTACTTCATTAGGGGAGTGATAAGTTATTCAATAAGTAAGCTATGACACACTAGCCATTTAGAAAAAAGAATTAAAATAATTTCCTGTCTCATTCCTTACTACATAATATATTCTAGATGCTTCAAAGATTTAAATATAAAAAGAATTAAAATACAAAATAACTAAAATAAAATGTGAGTGAATATTTTATAAACTTAGAGTGAGGAAAACCTTTTTATGTGTCAAACTCCAGAAACTCTAAAAGAAGCATTTGATCGATGTTGGTATATAAAATTCAGCGTGCAAAAAATAATCATTGCAAAGTCAAAATGTAAAGAACAACCAAAAATATTTTCAAAACATATGAGAGAATGATGAATAATTTCCTACATATATGAAAAGTTCTGACAAATGAATAAGAAATAGATCAGCAATCTATGAGAAAATTAGTCCAAGGACATGAACTAACATTTCAGAGAAAAAGAACTTAAATGGGAAACAAACACAGAGAAAGATCCTCAACCTCACTCTTTATTAAAGGTATACAAATATAGCAATGAGATACCATTGTTTGCTATCAGATAGTGTGATAATATACAATTCCATTGAGGGACTCAGCAAGCAGTTCATTTCCTGCACTTTTGTTAGAGAGAAGACACAGATACATCCTCTGAAAGGACAGTTTGGAAATATCTGGTAAAATGTAATATACATATTCTTCGTTTGGCAAAAAAATCCTGCATGTAGGAATTTTTCATCCAGTTATATTTGTATGAGTGTGCAAATACATATACAAGGAGATCAACTGTAGCACTGTTTGCATGCACACACACACAAACATACACACAGAAGGAACAATCTAAATGTTTATTAATAGAGAATTGGCTAAATAATTACAGTAAAAACCAAAATAGAACGATGTACCATCCTTGAAAAAGAGGTAAGTCTAATGCACTGATTTATAAAGATAAGATGTCCAAGATATTCTAACAAGTGAAAAAGGCAAGGTATAAAACAGTATGCATTACTCATTTAATCTGTATAATCAAAGGAATGTGGGATATATGCTATATAATATATAATATTATATAATAATATACATCATATATAATATTGTGCATACACAAAGGAAAATGGTCTTATAGAAAAATTAAAAATCATATTGATTAAAAGAAAGTTAATATTTAACCTCTGAGGCATGGGAAGGGGAGTCAGAGAAAGCTATTTTTACTTTCCATTTTAAACTAATCATGCATTATTTGAATTTTTTATTATGTGCATGATTTACTTGTTTTGAATTAAAAAATAATTTAAATAACAAAAATGCTTTTTAATTAACCCAGATTTCAAAAGGTATGATCTCAAAGATCAAATAATGTTTTATTACACTAATCATTAAGTTAATTTCTTTTTCCTTCCAATTATTTTGAGAGAAAAATAATGTATATTGTCAGAACAAACACAGGAAAACTATTAGGACTACAGTTAAATGTTTTGTAAAGTGAATTCCCAGTTTGCACAAAAAATATTTCAAATATCACATGTGAAAATAAAAGAGTTTCCATGGGGGAAAAATACCTGCATTCAAGACCTAATTTTCCTTTTAACTTTCTATATTTGTAGGTGAGTCAAAACTTCAGTGATTTTACTTCTCTTGGTAGTATTTCCATATGCAGAATACTGCAGAGGTCCATGAGTCATATTTACACTTTGTAAAGCACTTTGAGTCCCTTAGAAAAATAAACTGATGTGTAATAACTCTGCAAGGGGGCTATTAATACTTTTTCCACCCTTTAATAAATTCTTTGGAATGTTTTCTTTACCCCAGTACAACCTACCTTACCAATAAAGCTACTTCCTCTTTCCCTTCTTTCTATAAGTTCTAATGCCTTTTTATGTAGCCCAATATTGCCTTTTTATGTAGCCAAATTCCCACTAGTTCTAATCAGTCCAGACTTTAGTTTTAGTAGCATGTTACTGATAATATTTCTCAGACATTGTTTTTTCAGTATGAAGCCATTTCTTCCATCTCCTACTAATGATGCTAAACTATGCCCCAGGGATATGTTTCTAATAATGCCTCATTCTTCTTTCCCAAACATCTATAACACTTGTAATGCAATAGCAATTTTCAAACAATAAAAAGTAAATACAAGGAATTCAACTCTTTCTTGGTTTGCAGAGAACTTCAGCTGAATGGGAGTTATTGCAAAATGTATTCCCTCTAGGAAACAGCTTCAGTTTATAGTTAACATCCCCCTATAATCATGCCTTGTTTTAACACCAAAAATACTCAAGAACTCCAACTAAGAAACAGAGCCATCTCTTCATAACTTTTAGGTTGATGTTTCATTTCATCAGAAGTTTATGGTTTTAAATTGTCAATAAGAGCTAATAAATCCCAACATATGGATTGTTTCATTATTCTGATCGAGGTATTTGGCTCCAATGTGAAAATTTGCCCCCAACCTGATTTTCATACTTCCTTTGATGAGTTGTTCTAAAATCCTGCTGATTCCAAAGAGATGTCTCTTTACGGAACAGATGTGTATCAGTGGGAATTAGGCAGATTTTCTGAGGCCTATTATCAGGAATAACAGGAAACATCACAGCATGAACAATTCTATTCCAGGAAAGTTTTTCCCACAAGTGAATCTTTGTAACTGACTGTAGGGGAGGAGAAGATCGTTTCAATTGGTGAGACTTGGATAAAGGAATTGTCTAGAACAAAGGGGAACCATGATCACATCCTCACCACAGCAGGCAATTTAGAAAAATTTAATGGAAAGGCTGGAAACAGATACAAAGAGGAAATCTCCAAGGTGAGCCATCTGGGATTCCTGCAATGTGCACAAGATTGAAGAAAACATCTAAATCCCTTCCCCTGTGAGTTTATGACAATGATAAAGGAGTTGTTTTAGGAATATCTGTCTTGTTTAAATCACAAGCCAGATCGAAGAGGAATGTTGTGACAGTCAGAATGTCCATGGAAATGACTTGGGCACCAGCAATGAGGAGGGCCTGGACAAGATGAAGGCAGAGGCAAGTTGGAGAAGAAGTGGAGGTAATGGGGAGAACCATGACAAACAGGGAAATGAAGCCCAGTGTAAGTGTTTTCCATCTATGGAATGCTTCCTATTTCACGAGAGCTTTCCTGCTTATTTTCTCACAACAATCCTATGTAGTGTTAGAACAGGAAAAATGCCCTTTATGCCAAGACTCAGAAAGGTTAACTGCCATGACACAATTATTAGACCTAATCTTGGGCTGGGGGGCATTTAAGACAAAATTAAACATAGGTCTTACTAATCTTACAACCAAATCCTATACTACACAGATACACTGCAATTAAATAAACTGCTGGGAGCACAGGAGGTGCTTAATAGATATTTGAATGAATGTTGAATAAATAAAGGAATGAGTGAATTAATAAATTAATTAGTGAATTCATGTTCAGTTTTTTATAACTGGATTTTTTTCTGCCTCATTGACACAAATTTCTGCCTCAATTCTCCATAAAACTTTTGAAGGGATGAACTATGCCTTTGTTATCTTCATATCTCCTGTGGAAACCCAGGGTCTAACCCAACCCACAATCTTCTCTGGTCTGGCCTACGTAGTGATCATCAAAGCTGGGAGCAGGGCACCTCAGTTCATAGCACGTGACTGTCATCAATCCATGCACATCCCCACTTTTATTGTTATCTGGCTTTTTGTACCCATTTAGCTACCATCCCTGATCTCTTTATTTATATGTATAAGTTTCCAGTCTTTGCTATCACCGACAATATTGTGATGACCATCCTCATATACATCTATTTCTGCACATGTGCAAGAGCTGTTTTTATTTGAATTAATTGCAAATAACTAAATAAAAACAATAACTTTAACACAGAAATCTGTATTTTCACCTTGTTTGGAAAACTGAAAAACCTGACAACTCTAAACCACTATTCCCTCTAAGAAATAGCTGGCACTGAACTGGAGCCATGTAGGTAGGCTCTCTCCAGATTACCACCGCGCCACAACTCCATGTTGTCTCAATGACACCCCTTCACTTCTCTGTGCTATTTTCCTCTGGCTGCTGCAATAAATTACCATAAACTTAGTGGCTTAAAAAACACAAACTTATTATCTCACAGTTCTGGAGGTCTGAAGTGCAAAATGGGTCTCACTGGGTTAAAAACAAGGTGTCGGCAAGGCTGCGTTCCTCTCTAAAGGCTGTAGGGGAGAATCTATTTTCCTGTCTTTTCCAGCTTCTAGAGTCTTTCTGCATTCCTTGGCTAGAGTTCACCTTCCATCTTCAAAGCCAGCAATGGCTTTCTCATATTGCATCATTTTGATGCTAACCCATCTGCCTCCCTCTTCCATCTTTTAAGGAGCCTTGGACCTACCCAGGTAATCCAGAATAATCTCCCTATTTTACAGTCAGCTGATTAGCAAACTTAATTCCAGCTGAAACCTTTACTCCCACTTGCCATATAACATAACATATTCACAGGTTCCTGGGATTAGTACATGGACAATCGGGTTAGAGGCAGGGGGACAGGGGGCGGGGGGGGGGATGTTTTTCTGCCTACCATGCAGGCCAAGTGGATTGTTGATTTCTGTCCTACAGCATCTAAGTATTGGTCCACAATTATAGGCACTTAACAGTTGCCTCCGAATAGAATTTACTAATAGAATTTACTAATTTAATAACAAACTGCTATTTTAGACACACTAATCACAAGATTATTCAGTATTGAACAATGAGTTTGTTCTTTACATCCTTTCATCAGTAGCCATATAATTGCCGTGAATCTCAGCCCATATAGCATAGAATCAATCTAACTCTTCTCCAATCTGATATTCCCTTAGAAGTAGATCAAAATATTACACATTAAAGCAATATCATTAAGACACCTGCAATAACCTGGCTAACAGTTGTGGTTATTTCTGTTCTCTTAACCAAACTGAACTGTTCTTTCAGTGATTGCTTCAATTACTCTCACAACTGTAGAGAAAATGTCAATGAATCTTTACATATTCACTTGTAATAGAAACACAACTTCAACCTTCCCACATGTCCAGGGGAGTAACTGGACCAGAAGAATGCTAGGTCCCTTCAAGCTCCAATATTCCATGATTCTACAGAACCTTTAAGAATGATGTGAGGAGGACTACTTGTTTGGTGTTCTTACTGGAGGGTCTCCTGCTCTTGCCTGCCTAATTCTCTTACCAAAGAACTATTCCACACTTTAATTGGTTGAGAAACAAGATTACCTGATCAGAAGAGTCTAATCCTCCAGTCAGGAGTCTGCAAGTCTGAGACCCAGGAGATGCAGACTTAAGTTGTTCCAGAAATGTGACCAACCCAGCCTCACCTCCTGCCCTGCCCTATCTAGATCATTTTAACTCTCTTAGCATCCCCAACCAGTCATCTTTTTTCAGCAACATGCCTGTGATATGGGATCAATCCAGACACCCATCCTCTTGGCTCTACTCCTTGGCTGCTAAAACCCTCTAGAAGAAATCACTGAACCCTACAGATTCATTTTTCTGTAAATTTTTAGTCTCCAATATCAGCTATATCTAGGGTGACCAATGGTTCTGGTTTGCCTGAAGCTGAAGGGGTTCCTGGGATGTGGCACTTAAAACTGGAACAGTTCTTAGCCTACTGGGACAAGTTAGCTGCATCCTTAACAAGTCTCAATAATCCTTTGCATGTCCCAATTCAGTTCTCTTCCCCGTTCCACACATTCACACCCTTCCTCTCTCCCACACTTTTCCGCTCTTTACAGAGTAGACGGAGACCATCAAGCCACTGCCTTGAAAATAGAAAATATAAGAAAATGGCTTGACAAAAGATTCTCTCCTTGACCAAACTCACTCAAGCTACTCTGAGGTCTTTTTCAACTAGGTCCTGACTTTTGGTCTTGTGTGTTTGTCTCTGCAATGTCTAATTTTAGCAAAAATCCTGCTAAGTCCATTTAGCCAGAATGTCCCATCCTCAGTATTTGATCACCCTCAATATCTGATTGGGTTCCTCATACTCCACCATTTTCCTCGTGATGTCTGATCACCCTGGGCTGCATTCAGCAACAATCCCCCCTTAATCTTGATGTTCCCTCTTAGTAAATTTTCATTCATTGACCCTCATCCTGCTGTTTGACTATAATTCTCAGTTGCTCATGCTGCATTTGGGGTTGAAGCCAATCTCTCTCCCCAACTGCAAAACCCCATTGCAGTGGTCCCTACACCTACTGAAGTAGTCCCATCTCGAATAGCCTTTCCTACCATCTTCAACAAGTGCCATGAATAATTTTACCTTTAACAGTGTCAACAGGAAAAGGCCAGAAGACTGTCTGCAATGAGCCTGAACAAGTAAAGCGGAGCTTAATGAATTCATCACAGTCTAGGAATTGGTCTTTAACTTGCAAGAACAGGGGGAGGTAGGTGGTTTTGTTAGCATACTGAAGTAGGTCTGACTCTGAGGGGTGTGCTCTCATTAATCAAGTTCTCACCGACCACTATTATACACCAGAATGATGAGTTATTCATTTAGGAGCGGCCCAACCATCAGGCAGAAACACTCATGTCATTATGCCAACACATTCTCTTCCTGTGAACTGACATGAAGCACCAAATTATCATCAGAAGGCCACTTTATTAACGTTCAATTTAAAAACAGTTATCAAGCAGAGTGGAGACTCTGATCCATCAGTCTGATTGTTGAATATCCTTGAATAAATAGATAAGTGGGAAGTTAAATAATCAAAAGATTACTTTTGTGACTATTGACCAGAACAAAGGAATATGAAGAATCTTCTAGCAAAGTTAATGAGGAGCACTGTCTCACACCAGAGGGACGTCACCTAAAAGACCATGCAATGCACAGCTCCAGAGGGAGGTCATTCACATATTAGTACACAATCCACATGACCATTCATCATAGCCCTGGTAGCATACTAAATACAATACTTACCTTGTTTTTGCATTCACAGTATATATTGGAGAATGTCCCATATCAATGCTAAAGAATGATATCATTCTTTTGTAGGGTTGCATAGCATTCCTTGCTTTACGTACCTTAAATTGTTTAAGAGTTTCCAATAGAGAAAGCCAGGAGACTCTTAATCTAATCTCTTATCTTCTCTGGGGTCTAAGCCCATTAATTCTTCTCTTTCCTATATTTTGTTTCTGCACTCCACTCACACCTTCCCCATGACCTATACATGTGCTCAAGTCTTTCCCTTGATCTCTCAAGCTTTTCTCTCACTAGAATATATCTCCCCTGCCTCTCACAATCAAGATGCTAGAAAGGATGGTCTTCACTCAGACACCCTTTCTCCACCCATTCACTATTCAACCCATTGCTGTTGGGCCTCTGCCCTCATCATTATACTGAGGATAAGCTGGATACAATCACCAGTGTCCCACTACTTGCCCCAAACAATTTAATCTTAAAATCCAACTTACTTGGTCTCCTTAGTGACTACGCCCCATTTGGAATTCTTTCCTACCCTGGATTTGATGACAATGCCCAGTCCTGGATCTCCTTGGATCTAACTCTTTTTCCTTTCTTAGTCTCTTCTGCTAGTTTCTCATCTTCTTCCAGGATGATATAAGCCAGGATTCTACCTTTGACCTTCTTTTCACCTCACTCTATACTCTCTTTAGACTGTCTCAGGCCTCCAACACTCTTCTATATGTAATTGAACCAATATCCACATTTCTAGCCAAGGCCTCTCTGAGCTCCATCCTGCGCACCCCACTACCTGCCAGGCACTTCCGTGTGGATGTCTCACAGCTACCTCAAACTCAACACATCCAAATTTTTAAATGTTTGCTTCTTATGCCACCATACCTGTTTTCCCTCTTTCTCCTTTGTCTTTCATAGGTGTTCAGAGACCCACAGTATCCTTAACACTAGGAAATGTATCTTTTTTCAGGCATGTCACTTACTTTTTCAGCCTTCAAAAATCTGCTGCAACGTCAAATAGCATTCGATGGATAGACTGAAGATGCAGCTATGCTGGCTTTCTCTCATGGAACTTGCCAACATGTGGCTCCTGAGAAACTTTCATATATCCTTTCCTGGACAAACTTCGGGGGTTCAAATTTTCCCAATTTTGACAATTTCTCCTTTGTGCCCTCGTCACAGCATTTAGCCAGACAGTCACTCACCTCTTAGATTTCTCAGGTGTGAGTCAGAAACCGGTCCAACATATCATTCAAACCCATAGGGGCATTATTAAATTATCTGAGGTGAGGTGAGGTGCAGGCACACCCCATTCATTTCTTTGGAGGAGGGGAAAGGAGATTTACAGCAAACAAAGAACTTGCACCCCAAATTCCCTCTAATATTCAAATAATGACCCTTTCATACTCTTGATGTTATAAGAGGATTAAGACAAATATAAATGGCTTTTAATAATCTCCTTAAACATTTGGCATCTTGTGTAATATCTCCTATGGAATATATTATTTCTTGGACCTTTATACCTCAGCCAAAACTTCCCTTTTTTCATCTCATTATATTATCATACCCTTTGACTAAAAACTCTACAATAGCAAATCAACCATAGAAAAGTACTCCAAAATTGTAAACTTTTTACCTGAAAAGTGAAAATTTTTTCAATTAAAATATTCAACAATATAATGGCTAAGTTATGGAATACCCACTCAATAGAACTCACAAATTCATTAACAATTTGAATTAACATGGGACTTTCTTAGGTTATAATGTTAAGCTGAAAAAAAATGTCCAAAACTGAACAAACTGATGGATAATTGTATATAAAAAAGCCTCTGTGTCAATAGTTTTCTTCATATGAAGAGATTTTCAGTAATTTAGTTTTCCTTCTCAACTCAAGTTTTCTATAATGAACATTTGTTACTTTCATGATTAGAAAAATAAAGCAACTTTTTCAATGTATATTCATAAAATCCCACTCTGCACAATAAATAATTCATCTCAGTAGTAGGCTTGAGACCACCGTCTTTGAGCCAAAGCCCCATACTGGAGTAGATGGAAACTTCTAAAGTGAGTCATCTTTCTTCTTTCTCCAAATAACAAAATAAACTGGCCACAAAGTATTTTAATGGTATGCACAAATAAACCTAACATCTGGTAGTAAGACACTGAGCTTTCATCTCACCATCCAGGAAGGATGTTTGAGGAATAACTGAAAAATATCAAAGACTGAATAATTAATTCTCCAATATTTTCTTATTCATACCAGGTAGTTCTCTAAAGGCTGGAAAAACACTGAAAATTTTATATTTAATCAATGCACCAGGTAAGGAAACATAGCTCTGAAAGATAATGAAGCTCCAGCAATTAACCCAGCCAAGTTTATCACTTTGCATAATTAGTTTACCTGCCAACCTCAATCTGCCAGGCTTCTCCTAACTTTTAAAATGTGAATTGTGGCAATTCTGCCACAGAAGCTATTGGGCAGTCTGTCAAGAAATAACTGCTACTGTCCATTACATTTTATCTTTCCTAATGGAGTTATTGGGGAATATTTCAGGTTTTTAACATTTTTAAATTGACATGTTTATTGATTCTTGCTTTCTTTATGTGCATTATACACAGTGCTGGCATCGCACGTCAAAATGCTAAACTTTACAACTTGAAACTCACCACCACAGTAGGTAACTTCCTTTGGTTATTAGCAAATGTCACTAATGCAATTGAATAGTGAGTATTAAAATAAAATGTCTGTCTTTACACCTTCTTGATAATCTAAAAGAGTAATTATATGCATTAGTAATACTTTCTGACAATGAAGTTCTTAAGTTTTTAAATCCAAAATGACCTTTTCTATAATTTCTTAGCAAAAATGGGAAGAAACTACAGTTAGACAACTGGGACCATGTTATCATCATCATCTTCTTTTAATCCAAAACAGTGGGTGATATAAGAAGGAAAGTTCTAAAGTTCTTTAATTGGAACTAATTCCTATCGACCTCCAGCAACTTTTGCAAAGCTCAAAATAGCAGATAACAGGATGATTTAATGCTTTAAATCCCTTACAAAAGGATGTTGAGCCTGTTACTACTGCTCATTCCCTTCTCAGAATTTATTTTTGTTTTCCTTGATTCAGAACAGTTGCTTTTAAATGGGAGAATCATGTCTAGCCCAATAATATGCTACTTAACAGCAAGAGGAAATATAGTTCAGGAATAAAACTGAAAGGACAGGGATTCTGTTAGAATCTGAGAAATGTTTCCTTCATTTTCATGGTGCTATGATATTTAATTTATACTCAATGCCCCCATCACTTAGTGAATACTTGTCTCTAAAGACTTTCTCTGTGTCTGCAGCCCTTATCAGCATCCAAGTACATGTATTATGTGCCTACAATGTGCTTGTAGAGGAGAGAAACGTAAGATGTCCTTGCCTCAGAGTTTATAACTTCAAGTTGAGATATACAACTACTTAATATACATCTATGAGAGATTAGGAAGTACATGAATCAAACTGGTCCTATTAGTGTGGGGTAGATTATTAATAAGATAAGAATTCCGAGAAGGAAAAGTTCAGGGGCTTCTCGAGTGGTCTTGGAAAGGCTGCCCAGAAAATGTTGAATAGGACAGCCTTGAAAGACAACTTGAGTTTGAATGAGTGGGAAGGAAGGTTCTGTGCTAATCTCTTATAAAATCTATTACTTATCTCACTTTTGGCTTTGCTTGCTTTCTACTTGTATGACTGTCTGTAAATTTTTTAGATAAAAGAGACCTCAATAAGGAAAATAAATATTGCAGAAAGCTTTGGGGAACTCATAGTCTTAACTCCTCTTCTTACATGATGTGGAATTTGAGGTATTGGCTTAGGTCAGGAAAAAAAATGTTTTGGTACATGATCAGTGGATCAAAGGAGATGCTGAAAGAGCATATCTGTGACCAGTTGATGGTGACAAGTGCCAAGTCTTTCTTATTAATGTTTCAGTCTTTACAAAGGGTTTCATAAGTCTCCACACCCAACTCTTCAACACTAGTCTTAAGATAAGGGTTTCATAAGTCTCCACACCCAACTCTTCAACACTAGTCTTAAGATAAGCGACAGCCAGCTCTAACATTCCAGCCACCTGCACTGCCTTACTTATATGAGACACATGACAGGCAAGCTAGCACAGTTACTAGTATAGGTTAAAAAGAAAATTTGTCAATAGGTTCTTAGGAGCCAGAGGCTACAGAGCAATTGAAAAATCTGAACTAAATACACCAGTAAAAACTTTTAAATATAGTACATCACTTTCTTGGACCATCACAGAAAATAATATCTTTGAGTATGGTTTGGGTTTTGCTTTGTTTTGAAGTTTAAAATGTTGTATTTAAGGATTATGCTCCTCTGGTTTAATCCAACACTTTATAAGAAAATAAATTTCTGACTTGGAAAAACAATAGTCCTTCTAGTTTATTCTCATTCCATTTGGTCCCCAGGGTTTATATGATAGGGCTACCTTCTCAGCTTCTGTCTCTGCTCTCCAAACTGTAACATGAGAATAGTTCTTTCCAAGCCCCTTGATTCTCTCAGACTGGCTCTAAAAAGTTCCCATCCCCCACCAAAGAAAAAACAACTTTGAAATTATATTCATGCTTCCTCTTGCTCCTCAGAAACTGTTTAAGGCAAATTGATTTCTCTCTTTATTGCTAAGAAATGAAACAAAAGGATTGTAAAGCTCAGAAAAGGCTTTCCAAACTGGGATAACCCAAGGTTGAATTTTCATTTTGGTAAAATTAGTATTTTACTATTTCTCCCTAGAATCCAAGATTCTTCTTTAATTTCCATTATGGTGGGTTATAGTTCTGGTACATTTTCTAATTTTCTTCATTGCCAAATATTGCCCTGAGCTTCTCTCTGGACTAACCTGGAATTATCTATATGAGGATATCAAAGTCATCTTCCATAGTGCTAAGGAAGCAAGGAAGGTTGGTATCAACATTCACTGAGTTAAAAAGGTTGCTTCTGCTTCATTGAAAATCAAACAAATAAAAAAAGGAAAATCAGAAGGTTGCTGTTGAAATTAGACCCTCAATCAATGTTACCTCCCCATAGCATTAACAGTCTAAAAGTCTTTTGACCTATAGTTTTTCTTTGGCTCTTCACAACAACTTTGTGGTAAATGTGAGGCTTATGATAGAAAATTCCCCAAACTGTGTGTTTACTCTTTCAGCAGATCTGGAGTGCTCAAAATCTTCACTCCCCTGCTGCTACCACCATACCCTGCTGCTTGATGTCAGAGCCAAGGCCACAGACGGCCACAGAAGAGTTGCCTAAGAAGCACAAATGTCTTGAATCACAATGGACAGTTTATGATGCTATTGGAGCCCCAGTCTCAAGGCCAAGGTCAGCAAAACTGTGCAAGCATGTGGAGACAAAACATTACTGCTCCACTCTCTAGATCTGAGATGGGTATGGATATGGGTATGGGGTGCTTATTTGAGATGCCAACTTATGGCACAAGTAGTACAATAAAGCTATGTTTTAATCTGTTCTATTTCGTATTCCATTGGTAAAGGAATGTTGTGAGGCAGGTATTTGGGATTTGTGGAGATAAGCACACCAGAATTAGGGGTTTATACCTGCACACCTCCTCATGAGAGGTACAGGTATACAGTATGGTGAGAGAAGTTCAGTGACTTGTCCAATGTTACACAAATATCAGAAAAGAAGAATAACTAGTAATAATAATAATTAATAATAACCTCTCCTCTCCGAGGCTTCATTTCTTAACATTTAGAAGTGTTCTCCAGTTGACAAAGCATTTCATCAGGAATAGAGGAATGTGAATTAATTTCTGTTATTAATAATATGTAGAGCACTTTGAAACTATAAGAGCTTCATTATCACGTAACCATCTTTTCCTAACATCATTGAAAGGAGTATTGGTAGCTTCATCCTCACTTTTCAGATGAGGCAACTAACACACACACACTTAGGGTTATAAATTGATGAATAGGAAAGGACTAGAAAGAATGGTCAATCTGATGAAAAGTAATATAGAATAAAGAGAAGTCTATATGAGTTTGAATGTATTTCAAGAATTTTTCTGATTTTTAAAGTTCCCTGTCTTTGTGAAGGTCTCATTACTTAAATCTAAGCCAAAGATCTTGATGATTTCTAAGGGGGAGGAAGGGTATTGTATGAATCACAAAGCAATGTTCTCCAACTCAAAATCCTCTTTAATTATACAGAAAGTGAAGCACTCTGTCTTTCCCTATTTTTTGACTTGAATAAAAATAAAATCCCACTAAATTATTCTTCTCTTTCTCCATTATGTTCATATTCGTTCGTCACTTCAGTGATTGGAAGCACACTAATTCTTTTTCTCCCAATTTGATCCTGGATTGGTGACTAGCCTGCTTTTGAAAGAAAAAATTTCACAATATAAACAATGTATTCTCATTGATTATAGATTTTAAGTACCTAATATGAAAACATTACTTCCATATTCATTCAAATAATGCTTCTTACATAATGGGCACCAGGAATATTACCAAGTTTTTTATTATGTGAATATTCTGGTTGAAAATCAGAAAAATGTCAATGGCAGTAAGTGAAACAATTAACCTATTGAAAAATCTTCCACCAGAAGTGGTAAAATAGCCATTGCTCAGACAGAGAGCATATAAAACACAATAAACATGCAGAGAAGTAAAAACTTCTACTCTGTTAGGAATGGATTCAGTGACGTCAATAGGTCACTTTTCTCTTATGAGGATTCAAGATTCTCCTTGTATTTTGAAGGAAAAAAAAGACCTTTTTGTTGTCGGTCATCTGTGCCATGATTGCTAGTCATAAAAGTCATTTGGCCCCAAACTAAGACAAGGCAATCAGCCTTATGGTTTTGTGCAGTTTGGTAAGGAGCAGGGCTCACAGGCCTATGCAGGGGTGGGAGGTAGAGGCATTTCAGAAATCATTTCCAAATGGAAGCTGGTATAATATCAACCTTTTTCTAAGAGTCATTATCAAAGATCAGCAGCAGAAAGGCCCCTGACGTGCTGAGGAAGAGAAAAGAATAAGCAGCTCTCTCTGCCTGTACTCCCTACCTTTAACCAACCTACACCCTTGCAAAAGGGACATTCCTAAACCACCATTTTGGACAAGGTCATCCTGCTCCAAAGCCACCTGCAGCTCCCTATTGCCTGCATAATAAAATAGGAGGCTTAGATGTAAAAATCCACCATGACTTAATCCTAATCTTGTAAATACTTTTCTATACATTTCCTCTTCTGTATATTCACCACTCCTTGAGCTTTTCCATGTGTTGCCTCAATGTGTTCCACCTGTTAAGATGGTCCCCTCCTGTCTGCTACATTTCCTTCATGACCCCGTCCAAATTGTAGCCCCTCTTAGTCTCCCCCAGTTGCTGCATTTCATAGTCATCTCACTTCTAAGTATTTGTCCTCACTGTTCATTGGCCATTCAGCATATTCTGCTCTCTTATACTCCAAGGTTATAACTTTAGTATAACTTTATTGGAGGCAAGGACTATATCTCAGGCAATATTTGTCCTGATTTCACCATAGTGCCCAGTACATGGGAGTAACATTACTACAATACATTTGTGGAGCACTGGAGTATACAAAGCACTTTCACAGGCAGCTCTCAAGGTGGCCAAACTCCCAGCAACATAATCACTGGACCACACTGTCCCAGCCTCACCCTGAGTGGCTCCCAAGCCATTCACCCACTGTTCTCACCTTTAACTCTCCATCTGCATTTTACAGATGAGGACACCAAGGCTCAGAAAAGGTGATTCCCCTATATTTATGCGTTTGTGAGAACTTGAAGGCAAGTCCTGGTCTTCTAACTCTAAATTCAGTGATCTTTCTATTTTATCACACTCCCTCTGTAAGAAGCATTCAAAGCATTTTTGTATACTTGGACCTTGGCTATCAGCACCACCATCAACTCCAGTAATTTTGCAGGGAAGCAAAGATGTGTGCATGTATGTGTGCGTGTCTGTTGTGTCAATAACTGAGTGGGGTAGATCTAAAACATAGAACTAGTAAAGGTACAAGATAAACAAAAACAAATAAACAAATAATAGTTATGACACTTAGGAGCTTCCAAGTTCTAAGCCTGAACTAATTAGCTATATGTTCTTGGGCAAGTCATCTCGGTCCATTAATGTAAAATGTCAGGTTGAACAGGTAAACTCCAAAGTGCCTTCCAGCTCTAACATTCTATGATTCCTTATTTAGCTCTGGAAGGAGCTAAACATACTTTTCTGAGCCAGCATCAAGCAAACTAGCAGCTCTTAATCCATGCACAACACTTACATCCTTCGTGCTGTCATAGAGGAAGCCCACGTCAAACCTGCCTTGATTCTCAACCACAAGTGCCAATTTTACCTCTGCTCCAAATCCCTACCTGGTGTCCCAACCCAGGGCAAAGATGATGTGACCCCAAGCCCCTTGTCCTTTGTCCCTCAGTCCAAAACAAAAGTCCACAGGCCTGTGAAAACTGGCACCACACTTCTGACCATAACCAATACCTAACCCAGAAAGATAGAGATAATTATTACTCAAGATGTCAGCAGGTATCATTTGAAATTAAAGCTGAGGTACCAAACAATAACATCACCTCCTTTGGAATTCTTTGTAAAAAGAGATCTTTACGTGTCTGGGATGCTTCGGGTATATTTGGTTCTGTTTAAAGCAGAAGTATGGACTTAGCTATAAGACTGTTACCATCTTCCATAAATTCTGATTCTAGAGTTTATATGTGAAAACAATATGAAACCCTGAGCTTGGAAATTGGATTTTAGTGAGAATTAGCTGTGTTATCACATGGGACAATTCACTTAATCTTTTCACACTCAATAATCCCATCTATGAGATGAGGAAAGTGGCTAGTAGGGAAGAGATATTAAAGCCACTTACATGTACAAAAATCTGTCATTTAAATATTACTGATGAATTTAAAATAGCCTCTTCAAATAAGTTTTTCTTTAAAAAATCCAAGCTCAGGGGCTTCCCTGGTGGCACAGTGGTTGAGAATCTGCCTGCCAATGCAGGAGACACGGGTTCGAGCCCTGGTCTGGGAAGATCCCACATGCCGCGGAGCAACTAGGCCTGTGAGCCACAACTACTGAGCCTGCGTGTCTGGAGCCTGTGCTCCACAACAAGAGAGGCCGCGATAGTGAGAGGACCACACACCGCGATGAAGAGTGGCCCCCCGCTTGCCACAACTAGAGAAAGCCCTTGCACAGAAACAAAGACCCAACACAGCCAAAAATAAATTAATTAATTAAAAAGAAAAAATCCAAGCTCAGTTTTGACTGATCTTTATAGCTACAGGTCAGGGATGTTAAATATTATATTCAGTTAAGTCCAGCTTTTAAGAACTTAACTGATAAGCTTAATAAGTGTTATTCATTCATGCCCAGATATTAACCTGAATCAGTACTATGATTTTAGACAAGTGGTACCTCTCTGTGATTCTGTCTGAAAGGAAACAAAAGCACAAGAAGCCCTCAATACGCCTTCTTTCAGAGCACTGTTGTGAGAATACATGAAGCAAAGTCCCCTGCTATGAATTTCAATGCCAACCTATGGCCTCCAGAAAGGCTGGGAGGAAACCCAGAATAAGTCAGAATAAGACACTCTCTTTCTGTATTTCTCACTGACCATTGGATAAAGAAGAAGTAATGAGTTACACTTGCTCTTTCTCATTTTTTTCAGCTGTAAAGTACAGGCAATCCTACAGTCAGGAACTCTTTCTCCACAAGCATGGACAGAACAGCTCCATCTCCATCTCTCACATGATTCCCAAACTGCCTGCAGGAGTTTTCTATTGCTATTTACAAATTAAAACAAACTTAGCAGCTTAAAACCACACACCTATATTATTTCAAGTTTTCTGTAGCTCAGGAATCTGGATGCAGCTTAATTGGGTCCTCAGCTTAGGGTTTTACAGACTGAAATTAAGGTGTTGGCTGGGCTGCATTCCCATCTGAAAGCTCAACTGAGGAAGAATCTGCTTCCAAATTAATTCAAGTTGTTGACAGCATTCATTTCCTTTGGGCTGTATTACCAAGGGCCCTGGCTTTTTGCTAGCTATTGGCTGGAGGTCACCCTCAGGTCCTGGAGGCTACCTGCCATTTCTAGAGGCCACCTGCAATATGGACTTCTCCAACATGTCTATTTACTTCATCAAGCTCACAAGAAGAGTCTCCAGCTCCAGTCTACTGAGAACAAAGTCATATACTGTAAGATAATCATGGGAATGACAGCCTACCACCTTGCCATATAAATAACCTAATCACAAGGGTGGTATCTCATCATCTTTGCCATATTTTATTGCTTAGAAGCAATCGCAGGTCCTGCCCACAGTCAAGGGTAGAGTATTACATAAATCTGTGAACTCCGGGAGGTAGGATTTGCTGGGGGTCACCCAACAGCAAAATCAACCATCAGGCCCTGTAGCTGAAGCACCCCACTCTTACCAAGGAATTTCTCCCTCGCCACTTCCCAATCACCACTGCTTTCACAGTTGTTCTGACAGCCCTGAGACTTCAAGCCAGCCACGCTCACAAGAGACCCTGTCCATTCATTCTGCAAATTGTATTTATCTCCTAATATGAGCCAGACACTATGCTAGTGTGATTAGCAGAATAATGCCACACACACACAGACATACACACACCAAAAAGATGTCCAGGTCCTTATTTTCAGAGCCTATGAATATGTTTGGTCATATGACAAAGGGGAATTTAGGTTGCAGATGGAATTAAGTTTGTAAATCAGTTGACCTGGAGATGGAAAGATTATCCTGAATTATCTGGGTAGAGCCAATATAATCACAAAGCTTCTTATAAATGGAAAAGGGAGGCAGAAGAGAGAGTGTCAGAGTGATGCCATGTGAAAAAGACTAAACCAGCCACTGCTGGCTTTCAAGATGGAAGGAGGGACTTCCCTGGTGGCGCAGTGGTTAAGAATCCACCTGCCAATGCAGGGGACACAGTTTCGATCCCTGGTCCGGGAAGATCCCACATGCCGCGGGGCAACTAAGCCCGCGAGCCACAACTACTGAGCCCGCGTGCCACAACTACTGAAGCCTGAGTGCCTAGAGCCTGTGCTCTGCAACAAGACAAGCCACTGCAATGAGAAGCCCGCGCACCGCAATGTAGAGTAGCCCCTGCTTGCCGCAACTAGAGAAAGCCCTGCGCGCAGCAAGGAAGACCCAACACAGCCGAAAATAAATAAAATCAAAAAAAAAAAAAAAGATGGAAGGAAACCACAAGCTAAGGAATGTGGGCAGCCTCTGGAATCTTGTAAAGAAAAGAATGCGGAGTCTTCCCTTGAGCATCCAAAAAGGAATTCAGCCCTGCCAACACCTAACTGTAACCTAGTTAGTTGAATTTCAGGCTTCAGATCTCCAGAACTATAAGGTAATAAATTTGTGTTGTTTTAAGTCAGTAAGCTTGTGGTTATCTGTTACAGCAACAATGGAAAGCTATTGCTACTAGGATATGGGGAGACAAAGATAAAAGAGACATGATCCTTGCCCTCAAGGAGCTCATAGGCATGGGGTGGGAGACAACACAGATGACCTCAGGGGAGGGCATAGAGCTGCTACTTGCCTCAGCACCAAAGTCCGGTTTTCAGCACCGCCTACAGCCCACAACCTGCTCCTCCTGAGGCCACTGCCTGGCCTGCTTGTGGCTCTGGGGGAAGAACTTTCCCTTCTATAATACAGATGTGGCTGTTTCTGCCTCACATTTTAAAGGGAAAAAAAAAGACAAGGTTTGACACATCCAATTCAACACGCAACTATAGAGTATTTTATTAAGTGCCAAGAACAGGATATGCAAAGATGAATAAAACTGATCCTTACTCTCAGAGATTTTAAACTCTTGAAGACAGCAGACACATACATTCATAAATTCCATGATAAGTGCTATAATAGAACCATGTACATGGTCCCTTGGGAATACAGATAAGAAGGAATTAATTATGCTGAGAAAGATGGAAAGGGAGGGAGTGATATAAAGTCCCAGGAAGAAGGTGACCTGTGAAATGGATCTTGAAGAGTCATTAGGAGTATGTCAAGTAGACTTTTTTAAAAAGTGAGGCAGAACGAACAACATGAAAATGCACGACAAATAAAAGAACTCATTGTGTTTGAGAAATCTGAAGTGGCCCATAGTGATTAGAACCTGGGATACAAGTGAAGGGAAGGACTGAGGGGATATCAAAAGGAGACTGGCAAGGTTAGGAAGAGTCAGTGGAAAAGGGATCTTTATGCCCACAAGCATGGACCCACGGTGCCCTAAGGGACTTGCCATGAGGGGCGTCACCCCACATGTTTTACAGTTACTCTAGTCGCAGTATGGAGATTGGACAGGAAGGATGAGAAAGGAACCAGAGGTGCCTGATTGAAGGTCACCGTTATGGACCAGGAGAAAAATTAGGAAGATTTGACTTAAGGCAGTGAATGTGGAAATAGATGGAAACAAGGGATTTTTGAGAGCCATGTTTGAGATGTGAGCAAATGAATTTAATGTGGGACATAAGGGAAAGGAATTAGAAAGAATTCTTTCCATGCTTCTGCTTAGGCAATCTAGCAGGTAGTGATGGTGCAAACCATGCTTCTCAAACGTCAGAACACAGCAGGTATCAGAATTCCCTGTGGTTCTTGTTAAAACATACAACCAGCCCAGCTCCAGAGTTTCTGATGCAGTTGCCCTAGTTGACACGTAGCTGTAAACTGAGGTAGGAAAGGCAGGTGAAGGAGCAGGTTTTAAGAAATGATAATGCAACTAAATTATTTAGTAAGAAAAGGGAGGATCAGTCTGAATTCCTTAAGGGAAGGAGCTGTATAAATTTAAGCCGTGTTATCTTTATAAGAAAACTTCTGTCAGAAGCTAATCAGGCTAGGATTAATTGGCTTTGTATTATCTGAGGAATTTGTCAGAGAATAAGTTATTGACTAGAATCTAGCAGCTACTTCCAATCTAGAGCATCCTAATGTCAACTGTTAACAAGGTTTCATCAATGTGGAAACAAATAGAAAAGGAGAAATGTAGCACTATTTTAGCTACTAAAACAAAAAAATGTTTTAATTAATTTAGTTATATCAGTTACCAAAATAATCATCTTCTCTTATTTAAGGGGAGGGGGATAGGAAGAGAGAGAAAATTAGAGAGTGAAATTTCTCTTCAGAACTACCTAAAATGTATTTTTAAATCTGAGATTATACAGCCTCTGGACAGCTCACACTTATGCCTCAGTGATCATCTCTGTTCCTACTTCTCTTTGTTTAAATGTCCACAAGTGTGCGCTGACTCAAATGTTCACAGTTATCTGTGCAAATGCATGGCTGGACCTTGATTTTCTCTGGTTTGTTTTATTGTATAAGCAATAAAGAGAGTACTATTAACTGGCAAGTTATGGTTTTAGGTCATAATTTTACTGATCCTACTGAGAGCTGAAGAAAAGCCTGACATTCTGGAGTAATCCAGGCTTATTTGTCACGTGAATGTGGTTGTAAGGACACAGACCTTTCTCACCAGCACATAAAACTCAAGGGAGCATTTTAGTAAATTTACAAGTGCTGAGAGGTGGAGAAGAAGAGAAAGCCTGGAGGATGAACACATTGCTGTAAGAATGTTGTAAGATCGCAGGGGGAGATGAAGCAACTTCCCTGCTGATGGAGCTCAGCTCTGAAAGAGAAGGGGAATCTGCAGGGGCTCCACAGCCACCATTCACCTGATCCATTCTTTCTGTTGACTACTGTTCATTGTACACCTACTATGTGCCCAGCTCTAGGCTACAGTCACAGAATACATTCTACCATCATTATCACTATTACCAAGAATTTGTAAAGTACCCACTTTGTACATGGGACTAGGCCAACTGCCCTTACGCTCATGGAATTAACAGATTGGAATTTAAGTAAGTGAAACTACAAAACCCTGAAGCACAAACCTAGTGTTACTGTTATTTTTAAATCAATTCTTTTTTCTACAAAGTAGTCACTCTCCTCTGATTATAGCCCAGCTGGCTGCTATTAAGTAGCTGGCAGCTCTTCACACACTTGCATGACATTACAAATACCTGTGTTAAGAAGAAAAGTAAAAGAGTTTGCTCTTCCACAGTCAGCATGGATCATGTTTGAAAGATGAAATCCCTATGGTAAGTTAGCCAGTCACAGGAGAATTAGATCCAGAATGCAGGTCTCCTAATTCCTGGTCCAGAGTTAGTCCCACAGGTGCTCCACCTTGATCATCAGAGGTGGCCTTTTCCCCTCTTTAAAAAATAATTTATTTAGGCTTAAAAGTGAATTGACTTAGAAATATTAATGAATATTAATGAATCCTGTGTTTGCCTGCTTCTGAGCATGCTACTCTAACCTGTGTACAGTTTTCCAACCAATACTCTAAACACATGACCACCAACTACCTATCAGTGTGTATTGAGCTAATTTTCTAGCCCCAGAAAAGAGCTTGAATCAATGTTTTTATCCGCTCTTACCTGAGGTGATAGCGTAATATCACAATTGGCAGAACATAAGAATAAGTTTTGTAGTGATGGAGGAAGACTTTTCAATGCAAAACTAACCAAAGTGTAAATCAAATTTGTGCCCTAGCACCTAACAACTCAAAGTGCAGTCAGTGGACCAGCGGTATTAGCATCTCCTGGGAGCTTGTTAGCAATGCAGGATCTCAGGCCCAGTTGCAGAACTACTGAATCAGAATCTGCATTTCAATGTGATGTCCAGGTGTCTCACATGCACATTCAATTTTAGGAAGCATTGTCCTAGACCTCACAAGCACCAAGTCAACAGAGCTTCCCAACCCCAGTGCAACAAACGCCTGATAGCTGTGTTAAGTCAGCAGCTTCCTCAGCTCTCATCAGAGGTGGGCAGAGCCTGGATTCTTCAAAGTCACTGGGCCAGCCACCTCCAGTCATGTGCAGCCTGTCCATTTACCCTGGTGTACCACATAAACACAGGCTTGAATTTCTTGTGTGTACTACGCACACATAAGAAAAGGTTATGTACTTTTCATGTACTCTCTGCGTGAGAAGGATTAAGCAAGTACGGTTCTAACCAACTGAGTGAACTTGAACGAGTGTTAGAAACATGAATTCAATTTTGTAAAGTGCTTTGATGTCATGAAACATGCCATAAAAGCATCAAGTGGTTTTTTATCAACACTAACAAGACACACTGAGATCCTAGAAGGAGAATAGCTGCTGCTTTGTTCCAAAGACTTACTATTTGGTATCCCAGGAGGCAGGACGATATCCCAACCAAGTGCTCTCTGAAAGTGACTTCCGGAATAGGTTTGAGGCATCTCTTTTTATCTGATGGGAAATGACAGCCATTACACTGAATTATGAGATGATGGTAGCACAACCTAAGAATGAGAGGAAGCCAGGCTTATAAAATAGCCCTTTACATTTTCCTATTGAGAAAACATCCGCAACTTACTTATTCTTCGGAAAGAGATGATTTTACATGCTTATTAGAAAGGGAGCATCAGTATAAATAAAGGCATGTCAAATCTATAACTCAGCTTCTTTGTAATGCAAGGCGCTCCGCTGTGAAACATTCGATGCACTCAGCCATCTTCATCTCAGCACAACCCATGTGCTCTCGACCTACCTAATGCAGTCCAGCACAGCCATCATTAGCCATATTTAAATTTAAATATAGGGACTTCCCTGGCGGTCCACTGGTTAAGACTTCGCCTTCCAATGCAGGAGATGTGGGTTCGATCCCTGGTGGGGAAGGTAAGACCCCACATGCCTCACAGCCAAAAAAACCAAAACATAAAACAGAAGCAGGGCTTCCCTGGTGGCGCAGTGGTTGAGAGTCCACCTGCCGATGCAGGGGACGCGGGTTCGTGCCCCGGTCTGGGAAGATCCCACATGCCGCAGAGCAGCTGGGCCCGTGAGCCATGGCCGCTGAGCCTGCGCGTCCGGAGCCTGTGCTCCGCAACGGGAGAGGCCACAACAGTGAGAGGCCTGCATACTGAAAAAAAAAAAACAAAAAAAAACAAAACAAACAAAAAAACAGAAGCAATATTGTAACAAATTCAATAAAGACTTTAAAAATGGTCCACATCCCAAAAAAATCTTTAAAAATTTTAAAAATATAAATTAGTTGTTTACATTTAAATATCAATTCATTTAAATTAAACAGAATAAAAATTCAGTTTCTAATTTGCATTTACTACATTTCAAGTGTTCCAAAGTCACATGTGAGTAGTGGCTACCATAGTAGATATACAGATATAAACTATTTCCACTATCACAGACAGTTCTATTAGAAGGTGCTCCTCCAGACTGTCCAAATAAAGTATGTTCCTCCCCTAAATTCTTGCAGGAAAAGAGGCAAAGGGCCTTTCTTTAACATATTACTATTCTTAACACAAGCGACGTTAAGCCCAGTAAGGTAAAATTGTGAGCCAACCACACATTCACTCTCAAGACTCTCTTTCTTTCCTTTCCACTCCCCAACCCCAGGATTAGGAACTAGTGAGACTTCCCTGACCACTGTAGGAAGATCACTCCAGGAGAAATACAGTTTGAGTTTTCTAACCATGCCCCACATCCTCCCTTTACAGTAGACTCTTGAAGAATGCCCATACCATCCCTACACACCCAAAATACTCTACCAAAACGGCCACCATTAAAAAAGAATTATGCCTGTTAACTCATTAATTCTCCCAAATATTTCCATCCATGAGGTCATAGAATATACATCGAATGACATCTCTATCCCAGCACTGTGCTAGGCACAGAAGATACAGTGATGGATAAGACAGTTGTGGTCTCTTTCCTCACAGCACTGATAGTCTAGCAGAAAACAGTGAACGAGCGATTACAACTGTGACACAGACCACACAGGGGAAGCAGCAAACAATCTAACAGGAAGGCCTTACCTAGTCTTCTGGGTTAGGAAAAGCCTCCTGAGCAAGTGATGTTTGAGGCGAGGTTTGAAAAATAAGATGCTACTTAGAGAAAGAGGAGGGGAACAGCATTCCAAACAGTGGTAACGTCATGGCCCAAGGCTTTGAAGTTGGAAAGAACAAAGAAAAAGCTGTAAGAGAGTCAGTGTGACTGGCTCCTAGAGATGGAGCACAGAGTGGCAGAGGTGAGGAGAAAAGCAAACGTGGAGGTCACTCTGGCTGCAGAGAACAGATAGGAAGGGAGCAAAAATGGATTCACAGGGATTATTTCAGAAGTTCTGCATAGGATCATGGGCTGGGATGAAGGCGCAGTAAAAGTGGGCAGAGTAGTGAAGCACTTGGAGGTAGAGAAAATCAACAGGCCCTAACACTGAATGGATATCAAGAGTGAGGAAGAGAGAGGAGTTTTAAAATGACCCCAGATTTCCGGGTTTAGGAATTGGTTAAGTGGTAAACTGGCAAACACTGTAAAAGGAGTGGGTTGCAAAGAACGAGGCACTAAAGGTAAGTTAGGAACCAGTGGAATCAACAATGTCTGCGAAACATAGTAAAAGGGAGGTGTTTGAGTGGGCAGCAGTTAAATCTGGGGTCACCATCAGGGGTGTAGGTGAGATTGAAACCTGCAGAGTCAATGACATCACCTCAGGAGAGAGTACGGATTAAGAAGAAAGGAAGTTGAGGCCCCCAAAGAGCCCCACATTGTGCCACAAGCACCTGCTGGGCTGCAGCTGGGTTCTGAGGAGGGCAGCCCTGCCTTCAGGAGATCTGCAATCTAATCAATGTTCCATTCAAAATCATGCAAGATTCAATCTCAGCAATCAACCATTTGCAGCTGGCAAGAGGCTGTCTTTCCAAGGTTTTCTGCCAGATTTGACATATTTGAACACTTTCAGATCTTCATCCCTGTCTCTGGCTTAGAGCAGATAGTGTTCTGGCAGCTAGGGCCCAAAAGAGCCATCTTCCCCCCGTTCCTTGCGGTGTACTGCCACCTGGTGGCCACCGCCTGGTAGAAGTAATCTTACCCTTTTCCTTTGTTTTGGTTTGAGATCCACACACTTTTAAGGATGCCTCCTACTCAAACTAAGCTATTTTTAGCTTCTTTCATGGTCTCATTGGACTTGAGGTGTAACTGAGCAGGAAGGTCAAACGGCAGTAAAAACAATGACATTTTTTCCCCTCTTCTCGTCAAATATTTTTGTAATACATGTAGGCATTGTTAATGGAGACAGGAAGTACAGATTACAGAAGAGCTCATAAATTGCTATAACACCATAGACATGTTCCTACTAATGATATTATCACATTTTTAATTGATTTATAGAATTTAATTATCTCATGATATTTTTTTTTTTTCCCACTAGCTTTAAACCAAATTCTGGGCAACAAAATATATTTAATGGCTGATAAAATAAACCAAAATGGTTGTTTTACTTCCTTGTTTCAGTGTGAGTCACAAGCTTTAGAATATAAAATATTATTTTAACAGTCAATAGTAAACTAATTCATAGTATACTTTTGTATTTTTCCCATACTTTTCCTCTTGTAGATAATATGTAAAATTATGGAAAAATAAATAACTTTGCACTTTCAAGGATGAGATAAGTTATGATGATGGTGTCCTCTGTAAAAGCCTATCTAACAGAACAGTTTTCAATTTAGGTTAAATTTCAACCAAATAGCAGTAAACTAAGATTAAATTACATAAAGAAAGTGATTGCATCACCATCATTCATTGCAATTCAGTGAACCACAAAATGTATTTAATGCTTATTTTTGTTGTTTTAAAAAAATTTTTATTTTATTTATTTATAAAGCAGGTTCTTATTAGTGATCAATTTTATACACATTAGTGTATACATGTCAATCCCAGTCGCCCAAATCAGCACACCCCTATTGCTTTGGATAGTATAGTCATTTTTACAATATTGATTCTTCCAATCAATAGAGAGAACATGGTATGTCTCTCCATCGGTTGGTATCATCTTTTAATTTCTTTCATCAGTGTCTTATAGTTTTCTGTGTACAGGGCTTTTGTCTCCCTAGGTAGGTTTATTCCTAGCTATTTTATTCTTTTTGTTGCAATGGTAAATGAGAGTGTTTCCTTAATTTCTCTTTCAGATTTTTCTTCATTAGTGTATAGGAATGCAAGAGATTCTGTGCATTAATTTTGTATCCTGCAACTTTACCAAATTCATTGATTAGCTCTAGTAGTTTTCTGGTAGCATCTTTAGGATTCTCTATGTATAGTATCATGTCATCTGCAAACAGTGACAGCTTTACTTCTTCTTTTCCAATTTGGATTCCTTTTATTTCTTTTCTTCTCTGATTGCCTTGGCTAGGACTTCCAAAACTATGTTGAATAATAGTGATGAGAGTGGACATTCTTGTCTTGTTCCTGATCTTAGAGGAAATGCTTTCAGTTTTTCACCATTGAGAATGATGTTTGCTGTGGGTTTGTTGTATATGGCCTTTATTATGTTGAGGTAGGTTCCCTCTATGCCCACTTTCTGGAGAGTTTTTTTTCATAAATCGGTGTTGAATTTTGTCAAAAGCTTTTTCTGCATCTATTGAGATGATCATATGGTTTTTATTCTTCAATTTCTTAATATGGTTTATCACATTGATTGATTTGCGATATTTGAAGAATCCATGCATCCCTGGGATAAATCCCACTTGATCATGGTGTATGATCCTTTTAATGTGTTGTTGGATTCTGTTTGCTAATTTTTCTTTTTGTCCATATTTCCCAATTATACATCACATGAAATAATTACATAGGTTCTAATTTTCTGAGAATTTCTAACTGACAAGAGATCAAACATCCTTGTGTTACCTGAGTCTTATGGATAACATTCAGTTGTTCTAAGAGAGATTAAACTCAACCAAAGACAAAGTTTAAAGCAAAATTAAACAGATAAAATCATGAAACAAAAGAACCAGTATTAATCATGTGCTTTCTTAGTTATCTGAGTTCCCTTCAGGTCAGAAGTTTATAAAAACCTTATCTTTGGAATATGTTTGGTTTTCTATCAGGAAAATGCCCAGAACTTTTATTTCTCTAAATCCTACCATAACCATTGAATGAATCATTGGTGAATAAATGTGGAAAGTGCCAGGCTGTGTAACAGTAGAAGGTGAATGATATAAAACAATTCCTGACCTTGCATTAACTTGAAACCTGTTATAGCCAATGTATAAATCAAATCAAATAGAAGATGGGAAAGCACTCTGAAAATTATACACAATGCAAATCTAAATAAGAATTATCCTCATAATAGCATTACCTCACCAACATCATTATAGAGGACAGCTCCATCACAAACACACATGCACAATTTGACCAAGGTGATGAAATAAATTAGATGAGGAAATACACAGCAGAAGTTAAAAACTTACAGCAGCTGTGAAAGTAAGACTCAGCTTTGAAATTTCCCACTAACTTTTGGTTTGAGGCTTCACTGTCTGTAAGTCAGCTTATCTTTATTTTTTTTCATCATAATTCTCTGATTTTCTTTCTATCTTAATTCCCAGAATAAATATGGAGCAGCAACCAATAGAAAATGGAAGTCCAGATTGCCAGCAGCACCTTTCTAAATACTGTTGTGCTGTGCAGAGAGCAGTGAAGTGTGTCCAGTCGAAGCACACAGTAAATTATGTGAAACATCCATCCCCCAAGTGTCCTGTGCTGCTGTGTAGGGAAACTCACAGTGCATAGCTAAAGGATCTCTTTGCTCAGGAAGGTTTAAGTAAAGTTCAAAACAAAATTTTCTCCCCAGTGGATAATCTTAAATCAAAATCAGGATGCCACAGGCTTGATTCGTGAGCCTATAAAACCCTGTGGGTCCTGACACATATAGACACATTCTCAGACTCCCAGCAATCCTTCTTTTGCTCTTTCCTCTAACATCACCTTCCCTTGGGTCATCATCACATCCCAGCAGTTTGTGTAGGAAAAGTAGGATTGCAGGAGAAATTTTTAAAAGCCCTCCTTATAGAGTACATTTGTTTAAAAATATCTGGATGTTCTCTTGCCTGCTGATTGGGGAAAAAACTGTTAATATCAGTCTCTAGTCCACAGCCAAAGATTCACTTTCCTGCTGCTCTGTTTTTGTCACACAAAGTTGGAGATGATCTGCAGTACCAAGTATCCTAGAGGGATTGATAGTGACCTTTCATGGCAGTGGCTGCTACAGAAAATGCACCATGTCTCCCCAGTTCAACCCTGTACTGGTCAGCTCAGGCTGCCTTAACAGTATGCCACAGACTGGGGGACTGGGGGCTTAAACCACAGAAATGTATTTCCTCACAGTTCTGGAGTCTGGAAGTCCACAATCAAGCTGCCAACAGTGTTGGTTTCTTGTGAGACTCAGTGTCTTCTCAGGACAGTGAGAAGACAACAGCTTCTCACTGTCCTCACATGGTTTTTTCTATCTGTGAGTACGTGGAGAGAGAGAGACTTCTGTGTCTCTTTCTGTTCTTATAAGGATACTAGTAACACTGTATTAGGGCCCCACCCATATGACTCCCTTAATTACCGCCTTAAATGTCTTATCTCCAGATACAGTCATATTAGAGGTTAGGTCTTCAGCATATGAATTTTGTGGGAATGCAATTAAGTCCATAACAAATCTATATTTATTGACAACCTAGTACGAGAAAGATATGGTGCTAGACTCAGAAAATACAAAAGTGAATAAGACACTATCCCTGGCCTCAACAAGTACACAACTCAGTGTGGGGAGATCAACGTGTGTACAACTATATATGCCCCAAGTCAGATGTGAAAGTGCAGATATTAGACACTAAGAGAGTGATAAAATGCTGTAGAAGAGACAATGAATGAGTTTAAACAAATGGTGCGATATGGTTATGTGTCCTTTAGAATGATCACTCTGGTGACAGTGAGGAAAATGGACTGGGGTATTGAGACTAAAAGCAAAGAGGAAAGTTAGCAGTCTCCTATTAACCTAGAAGATGAAGAAAGAAAACCTGAACTATAACATAGAAATATGAATAAAGGCAAGGAGACTTTAATTTGAGAGACTTTTAAGAAATAAGGTCAAGATAAATGTAAGGCCAGACACTATAAAACTCTTAGAGGAAAACATAGGCAGAACACTCTATGACATAAATCACAGCAGTAAATGACCCACCTCCTAGAGAAATGGAAATAAAAACAAAAACAAACAAATGGGACCTAATGAAACTTCAAAGCTTTTGCACAGCAAAGGAAACCATAAACAAGACCAAAAGACAACCCTCAGAATGGGAGAAAATATTTGCAAATGAAGCAACTGACAAAGGATTAATCTCCAAAATTTATAAGCAGCTCATGCAGCTCAATAACAAAAAAACAAACAACCCCATCCAAAAATGGGCAGAAGACCTAAATAGACATTTCTCCAAAGAAGATATACAGACTGCCAACAAACACATGAAAGGATGCTCAACATCATTAATCATTAGAGAAATGCAAATCAAAACTACAATGAGATATCATCTCACACCAATCAGAATGGCCATCATCAAAAAATCTACAAACAATAAATGCTGGAGAGGGTGTGGAGAAAAGGGAACACTCTTGCACTGCTGGTGGGAATGTGAATTGGTTCAGCCACTATGGAGAACAGTATGGAGGTTCCTTAAAAAACTACAAATAGAACTACCATATGACCCAGCAATCCCACTACTGGGCATATACCCTGAGAAAACCATAATTCAAAAAGAGTCATGTACCAAAATGTTCATTGCAGCTCTATTTACAATAGCCCGGAGATGGAAACAACCTAGGTGTCCATCATCAGATGAATGGATAAAGAACATGTGGCACATGTATACAGTGGAATATTACACAGCCATAAAAAGAAACGAAATTGAGCTATTTGTAATGAGGTGGATAGACCTAGAGTCTGTCATACAGAGTGAAGTAAGTCAGAAAGAGAAAGGCAAATACCATATGCTAATACATATATATGGACTTTAGAGAAAAAAAAAATGTCATGAAGAACCTAGGGGTAAGACAGGAATAAAGACACAGAGACCTACTAGAGAATGGACTTGAGGATATGGGGAGGGGGAAGGGTAAGCTGTGACGGAGCGAGAGAATGGCATGGACATATATACACTACCAAACGTAAGACAGCTAGTGGGAAGCAGCTGCATAGCACAGGGAGATCAGCTGGGTGCTTTGTGACCACCTAGCGGGGTGGGATAGGGAGGGAGACGCAAGAGGGAAGAGATATGGGAACATATGTATATGTATAACTGATTCACTTTGTTATAAAGCAGAAACTAACACACCACTGTAAAGCAATTATACTCCAATAAA
Organism: Neophocaena asiaeorientalis asiaeorientalis; assembly: GCF_003031525.2. Classification (NCBI taxonomy): domain Eukaryota; kingdom Metazoa; phylum Chordata; class Mammalia; order Artiodactyla; family Phocoenidae; genus Neophocaena; species Neophocaena asiaeorientalis. Next base: position 7,324,650 of record NW_020174703.1, on the reverse strand, counting down.
GATGTAAAAAAAAAAAAAAGAAAGGAGGTCAAGAAAATTTGGGAAAATAAATGATTTCTATCACAAAGCACTTCTGAGGAACATTAATTATTTTTAACCTTTCTTAGTTCACTCAGTTAGCACTTCCACATCTCCTTGATTTATATCTCTGTTAGTACACGCTGCAAAATATCTTTAATGCAATCTAACTTGCTTTCTAATGTATTCTGATCACCTTTCCCAAGTATACTTTAATTTTACAAATTTAAACATGCTAGACAATATCAATGGATATTGAGAGTAAAGACCTATTAATAAATCTCCAACAGCCTTGGCTACTAATATATTCCTTAATATATACTTAGGAATTACATCTCAGAGTTAACCTGTAAACTCTAAATGTATCTTACTCTCAAAGCCAAAATTAAGTGGGCACTCTTTTGTCCTCCTTTCGTAGTCATGATACACCACCATTCTGCTGGGTACCCAGCGCTATGCCTTGGAATCATCATGAACCTCTCCTTCTTCCCCAGATTCTTTACCCAGTAAGTCACAGAGACCTGCAAGCCTTCCTTTAGATTCTAAAGTTTAAAAAGGCTTTCTCAGCCATCTTTTCCTTCCTATTTCCAGGTGCAGTCCTCAGCAGCACCGGAACGATTCCAATCCATTCTGCTTGCAACAACTGCATGCCTTCCAAAGACGACTCCATCCAGGCACTCAGATTAGGGCCTCCCCTGACTCCTTCAGAGCTAGCACCTTCTCTTACAGGTTGCATCACAGTCCTCTGTATGTGTCTGCCTCCAACTAGAATATGAGATCATTAAGTAGAAGAGCCATATCTTGTTCAATCAAATCCACACCCCGTGCTTCAGATGCTGTATATATTTTACGTGTGTTGAATTAATTGATTAAGAGATTCCTTGTGTGTATGGAGTTTACATTAATGATTGTGTTAAATATAGTGCTGCATATGAGTAAATGCTGCTTCTCCCACTCACATGTAAAGTACTTAACTGCCAGGCCAGGGTGTTCCATTTCTTTATACCTCAGAGAATCTAAGGCAATGCCTTAAACTCAGTAGGTGCCTAGATGATACTTGTGTTTGATGTAGGCAGTACCTCTCTACTCACCGCAGCACAGACTGGACCCAGGTTGCAGCCAAAACACATTTCCCTACTTCCCCTATATTAATAAGTTTCATTCAAGAGATCATTTAAGATGACCATTTCTCAGATCCTCTTCCAAAATCAATGAAGCTAACATGAAAAATTAGCTGAACCCTATTTGGCTTCCAACTCTGCTTTGTGTGGAAGTAAAGGGTGATAAAGGGAATGTAGTCATTGCAGGAGGTAAGAAACCAAACTTAAACACTGAGTTCTGTAGCCAGAGCCAGCTACTCTTCTTCTGTCTTCCTTGCAATGATGTCTTGCCCAGGTTCCTAAAAAGCTTATGGCGTCAACTAGCTGTCAAATGCCAAGTCTCCCGATCACTCTAGGGCCAAGAAGTTAAACTACGGGAGTAAAATATAAGCCCTGTCCTCACCCCACTTCCACTCCATTTCTCCAAAATGACGATGTTTTATTTATACAGGTTGCCTTACTCAGAGAGGCACAAACCACGAGCAACAACACTAAAGCAACTCTGATATTTTCTAGGTTGCCTTTGCATTATAGAAAGCCATATTTAACTTGGCACCATTGAAAAGACCAGACTAAGTTTACATGCAGCAAATGAGAACACATGGATGGTTCAGTGTAGTATACATATGGCCTATTCCTAACAATGATGAGGTTTATTAGTGTGGTTACTCTGTAGCTGGTTCCATACTAAGTGGTTTATATACTTACTATCCTTTTGTGCACATTCTAACATTTAATCTTTGCAACAATCATACGTGGTCACAATTATTCCTTTTTATGGATGGGAAAAAATGAGGCTGATAGAGGCCTTCTTGTGCCTATGGACACAACGAGTAAGCTGGAGGAGCTGGGATAAACCTAGTTCAGTCTGACTCCGAAACTTACCATCTTATTACCACTTCTCCTGCCTAAGCTTAACTGAAAAATTCAAATGTAAGGCGTAACCATTCACGTGGCCAGAAGGACTCAAAGTCACAAGATAACCAGGATGCATCTTCCTGGAGCAATTTTGCACAATGACAAAGTAATGAAATACACTTCAACATATTAAAACCAACATGAATACATATAAGTCTAATGCAAACTTTGCACACATTTTTAAAATAAAGTACTGTCGTTTTTGAAACAGAGTCCCACCTGAGGCTATGCCTCAGACTCTACCTGCCTCCCTCCTCTCCCTCCCACTCCCAGGGGTATTTATTTGGCCCTGTGTTTCATTAAAAGGTTCAGATGTGACCCAGACAATGGCCCACATTAGGAGATACATTCTAGGGGCAGAGGCATATGGACAAGTGTTAGTTTCATTTAGGTGGGCTATTTGTGTTCATAAGACTGTAGCCTCCAGAAGAGGACAGAGCATTGGGTACCACGGCTTCCGTCACCAGGTGGAGTTCAACACGGGACTGAGTGAAAACTTAGGCAAAGTAAAACCAGAGAAAAAACAGTAAGAGAATCCAAAGCTTCAGTTTCCAGATTCAGGATGTTCTGGACAGCAAAAAGAAGAGAAAGAGAAGGAGAGGTGGAGACAGATGGAGAGAGAGAGAGAGATGGAGAGAGAAAGGGTGGGTGAGACATAAATAGGGAGGAAATGGTGGAGAATGAGCAGGGGCGGGGGAAAGGAAGGAAGTTGCGATACTACTTAGTGCTCAAGTGTCTTACCAATTATGGGTGACCAGCTGAATTTAGTCTTGGTCAATATTCCAGTAGCATTGTCATTTGTTGTCTGAACCAGCATCTAAATCCTTTTCCTGTTTGATGGATTCTGTACCATATGACTCTTGGTAAGAGGCAGAAACTAATCCCCCTTGAGAAGCTGGAAGCGCCAGTCCCTCCGCTATATGACTGCAACTCCGCTGATCAAACCCACCTGCACAGAGGCAGCAGCTATCCCTCCTGCCATGGGAGTTCCTTGGGACTTGGGGCTGGTGTGGGCTGAAAGTGAAGCCCATCAGTAGATCCAGCTGTAAACAGCTGAAAAATACCCAAATCAGACAAAGGTTGGGACTGCTATTTGAGGATGCCGGAGGAATACAATTTTTGCATAAAATCAAAAGGTCTTACAACAGCCTTAGACCCCAAGCCAATGTTTTCCACTAGTGTTCAAAGGTATGAAATTCATCAATTTTACCTGTGGATCTTACCTAATGATAGATAAGCTTCCCCCTTAGCTTCTACACAACCTCATTAACAACCCAAGGTGATCTTTTTCTGTGCTCCTCTACCTCCATCTAGTGGATGAAGAGTCACCTGCAGCTCTGGCTTTCTTGTAGTCTGGGATCAGTGCAGGCTTTTTCCTGAATCTGTAACTGCACATCTGTTAAGGCTTTTGTGGCTGGAAAACACCCCTACCTCTCATTGGGCAGAGTATCCATTGAGCTATGGAAAAACCAATACCTTGATGTATCTTTAGAAGCTCAGGGCTAGAACTACACATTCTGAACTTGTTCATTTAGCAATGACTGAAAAAACTTGGTTTTGTGTTCACAGTATTTCCTACTGAAAACTCTACCTTTAGAATATTTTGATTTTGCCAGGAATTTCTGCTGTACTGCAGCGCACAAAAAATAAAGCCCAGAGAACTGACAGGAGAAACAGAAGCTGTTGCTAACAAATGTGCTCTCTGGGATCTAACTTGCATAGAAGTCAAACAGAATGCAGTAACAGAGAATCTAAGAATTTTTGAGCTGAGGAACTCTTAATGACCATCTGATAAAGATGGAAAATAATTCAGATCAAAGCAAAAACAGAAGATATGACCCAAAGAACTTATTTGGGGCCAGAGTCACCAGTCCAGATTCTATGAGTTGCTCTGTCTCCTTCTCTCCTCTCTCTCAAGGTCATTCCACCTGCCCATCCAGCCCTTTCCTCCTTCCCAAGATTTGTTATGGATTTTTTTATCAGCAAAAAGTTAACCTTTTCCACTGACAAAATCATTAAAACATAGAACCACAGAATATTTGAGCAAAAATATTTTTGCAGATTATCTAGTTTCACTTCTCTCATTCTATGTATAGGATTTAGGTACTTTGAATAACTTGGCTACAGTCATAAACCAGCTAGTTACAGAGCCAGTGGACAACAACTCTAATGCAAATAAGCAACACCCTGAAAAAGAAAGGGTCGTCATAGGGTAAAGGCAGCCGTATGTAGCAGTGTCCACAGGACTTTAAGATAAGAAATAATGTTTTGACAGGGGGGGTCATGGGGAATCATTGAAAGGAATAATAGAAAGCAACCTTTCTTTTCTCACTTTTTCTTCCTGGGTGTCTGTTCCTGTCCTGGAGAAATGCCTTCAGGGAGCTGGTGGGTCACAGAAATGTCTGGAACCCTATATATGTGGTGTCCTACAAAGTGGTAGGTATTACCAGTGGGAAACCTACAGACTGCCCATTTGAAGGCATGAAACTTAAAAACTGTGAACCCTATGCTGTCTAAGAAGACTACTCCTGAAGGCCCTACTCTGCTTGGTGACAGCCCAATCACAGCCTGTAATTTATGGCATCACCAAGGGAGATCTCCAGAGTAAGGTTTCCAGAAGGACTATCAATGAATCATTTCCAATCGAGGAAACTGAGTTCTACTAAACCTATCCTCATTAGGTCATGTTGAAGAGGAATGATAAAAAGGGGAGGAAAGCAAAACACATAGGGCCAAATACAATAGTACATTTTTTAAGTGTCTCTCCCAGGTAGACCAAGCCCATGGCTGAGTAGAACTGTAAAACAGGACTTCCCTGCTGGTGCAGTGGTTAAGAATCTGCCTGCCAATTTAGGGGACACAGGTTAGATCCCTGGTCTGGGAAGATCCCACATGCCATGGAGCAACTAAGCCTGTGCACCACAACTACTGCGCTCTAGAGCCCATAAGCCACAAGAAGAAAAGCCACTGCAGTGAGAAACCCACGCACCGCACCAAAGAGTAGCCCCCGCTCGCCACAACTAGAGAAAGCCTGTGTGCATAAACGAAGACCCAATGCAGCCAAAAAAAAAAAGGAACTGTAAAACAGGGTAGACTTGAATATAATGATCATTCCACTCAGCACACACTTTATGTGCCATCTGGTAGACTTGTGTAATTGATTGCCACAGGACATAATCATTTTAAAAGACAATTAATTTGATTACCAGTAATGAAGTTTTTATCTATGCAAACTAGGAGCCAGGCAGCGAGATGAAGAAAGTAACCAAGTTTGCAAAATCAGAATGCAAGATGCATCATTCAGGAGGTTGGAGAGAGGAGCCCATCTCCTAGAAAACACTGGACTGAGAAACACTGCATTTCGGGTATTTGTGGTGTCCACCTCATCCACCAGATGGTAATCCCACTTCCAGAAACAGATCTTGGACTACACTGAATTCATCTCCTCTTTTATATGCATAATCTGCATTAGAGATTTTATCTATTGATTAAATGAAGGGACAAAAAGGGAATACCGTTGAGCATCTATTGAGTACCAGGCAGCCTCCTAGATACATGTTATCCTTCCTCTATTTTAACCCTCACAACCAATTCTAAAAGGGAGGTTAAGATGATCAGACCAAGATCACACAGCTGGTAAGAGATTGTGGCAGGTGAATAATGGCCCCAAAAGATGTCCATGTCCTAACCCCTAGATCCTGTGAGTGTTATATGGCAAAAGGATTGTTGCAGGTATGATTAAATTAAGGATCTTGAGATGAGAAGATTATCCTAGATTATCCAGGTGTCCTCTAAATGCAATCACATGTATCCTTATGAGGGAAATTTGACTACAGAAGGGAAGGTGATATGACCAACCACAGAAGCAGAAACTGGGGTGATGTAGGCAGGGGCCAAGGGATGCCAGCAACCTCAAGAAGAAGAAGAGGCAAGAAACAGATTCTCCCCTGGAGCTTCCAAAAGGAACCAGCCCTGCTCACACCTTGTTGCCTCTTGAGACTCACTTTGGAATTCTAACCTCCAGAGATATAGAATAAATCTGTGTTGTTTTAAGCCACTCAGTTTGCGGTAATGTGTTACAGCTGCAATAGAAATTAGTACAGAAGTGAGCCAGAATTCTACCCAGGTCTGCTCAAACTTGAAGCCTGCATTCTTTTCACTACTTTACACTGCCTGCCATTCGATTAAAGGCTGGAACTAAGTATGCAAAGATTCATATCTTGTCCCAGTTTTAACATTCCCAAGATCTGGAACTGAGTATTGAATCAGATGACCGAATGTTGGTCTTATTAAATCATTACAATTATCCCATTTGTTGATTATTGCCATGATGGCTCTAAACAGTAGATTCAAAGAAAAAAAAATCAAAGAAATTCACCATTTAAGAATGGCTAAACTGAAGTCAGTAATTTTGACTGAGTTATTCCACGTACTTTGAACTAAAATATTCAGATATTGAGCTGAAAGTGCTTTGATGCTTTTGACTCATAGTATTCAGAAAGCCATTCAGTTTACATATCCCAGTTTATCCTTATCAATATTTAAACATATTCATATATTGGTTTTTCTTTGATGACCGTGTCATATTTGCATGGAAATCTAAAAACCTGGATTCTATCATTAGTGCCTTTACCATCAATTAGCTCTTCAAGCTTGATCAAATCACCCAACATTTCTGGACCTCAGTCTCTTTACCTGCAGAATGGGGCAGTGGGTAGGAAGTTTGCCAAGCAGATTATCTCTAAGTTTTCTTCCAGTTTTAATATAAAACATGGCAGGATTCCCACAGCAAAGCTTCTGGGTATTGATTTCAAGTGTGCTCATTATTACAAAGTGCCACTAGAGGTCAGGTTAAGCTTGGTAATTCTATCTAATCTGGCATGTACATTGAGCAAATGCAAAAGCTTACCTTATACTGATGCTTGCCAGCAGGCCTTCATCTAGATCCTTCTGAGCTAATGAATGTTGATCCCAGTATTATAGAGTAAAATAGGGAAATCTGTGAAACCAAAATTGCCTTCATTAGTCCGTAATTTGCAATTGCCTGGTACCAGAATGTTTTTCTTTGCTTGCCTGGATGTCCTTAATGGAATGTGTCACCTGAAGCCCTGGGGCTTAGTGCTTGCTCATGTTACTGTGCTAATCAATCAGTTGCAAGGAAGTGAGGGTGCAAGACTAAAAAATGTTTCCCGTATCCTCTTTATGCATCTAGGTGTAACTGTGTTAAGAATATGCGACTGCCTGTGTATATGGCATTTGACCCATTGCATGTATTCCTAGGGAAGTCTAAAGAGATGAGTGAAAAAGAAAAATGAATAAGAGTGAACACATATCCTTGGACAGTTACCTTGTCAAGCTACCAATCAGGACCAGCTCTAGGCACAAGTGTGATATCTGTAAAATCAGATTTTTTGTAGCTATCCTTCCCCTATCCCTTCATTACTGCCACCTTCTCTCTTCTCAACATCCTTAGTCAAACTCTGCTCTCAGGAGAGATCCAAAGAACTCAAAGGCAGTAAGATATAAGAATCTGATGATGCAATTTTGCTCTCCTGGGCACACTTGCATTTTGTCAGAGGACAAGGCCTTTTAATGGGTGGAATTCCAAAAGTAGAATTGTAATCATCCAGAAGCGTAGTAAACGGGGTGGGGAGCGGGGCGGGGTGGGGGGAAGATGACTGACAGCATCTTCAAAATCACCTCATGGAGCTAACACCATAGGCCAATGACAAAGGCTGGCCTTGCTACCCGTTAATGCATGCAGCCTGAATGGCTAAGGCATTCTTTTTTTAAAAAAACAGCACTTATTGAGCATTCTGCATGCGCATGCGAGGTTCTGTGTGAGGATCCAAGGTCAGGTTCCTGCACTTGAGAAACACACTCAGCTGAGTTTCTGATCCCGAGTGCTCTGAGTTTGCTTCCCTAATGTGTGGGATTGCTGCTTGAGGATCTAATGATTTTTCCCTGTACAATGTACCAAGATGCAGCTGGAGCCTCAGCACCATCTGCATTGCAAGGACCTACAGAATGGGGATCAAACTCCTCTTTCCTTTACCTCCTCTATACAGCAATAAATGACGGGGACAGGGCGGGGGGTTCTGAGAGTCACACTTAGGGGATGGATGTACAGGGTCCTGAACTGACCACCAAACTGGGGGCTTCAGAGTATTCATAATTTCCAGATAGCTCTGTGATATGAGGAAAAGGCAAAATTTCCTAGGGGCTATAACTTAATAATACCAGAGGCAAGCAAATCTTAAAGCCTTGGGGACCTCTAAACTCCTAAGGTTCTGATGCACTAACACTCGGGATCACAGCCTTGACAATCCTGTCTCCAGATTCTTCTACATGGAATCACCACCATGGTTATGTTTGCCTTAAAGCTGCCACAAGTGCACAACGAAAATTCTCTTTGACATTTACTGTCTCGGTAAACAGAAAAGCCACCTTATATTTACCTAGTACCTGGTAGTTTATAGAGCAACTCAGAAAATCCCTTCATCTGTCCCATAAGGTGAAATACTCTCACACCTCACAGATTTCTAGAGTTGGTAGAAGATCATCTACACCACCTTTTCCTCACACTTACCCATCTTACAGTGCCGGATGAAATGCCAACACTTACTGACCCCCACCCCTTCCCCCTCCCACCTCCCACCATCCAGCACCATCTTTCATAAGCGCCATTTTGCAGATGATGAAATTGAGACTCAAATACGTTAGGTGACTCTCTCAGCAGCAGAAATTATGCAAGTGGAAGAACAGGGTCTCAGACTGGCTGAGGGATTTTTCAATTCTCATTCCATGAAATCTCTCAGTAGCACCCAACATTGTTGACCCCCATTGCTTTCCTGAACACTCTCTCAGGGTTTCCACTGCACTACACGCTGGATTTTTCTACTATCTCTGATCCTTTTTTCTCATTCTCCTTAAGGATAGAGAATTGGCCAGTCTTAGTTTGAGCTCTCTTATCTCACTATATAGCCTCGCCTTGTATTGTCTCTTACTCTCATAGTTTTTGGTTTTGTTTTATTGTTATGGAATGCCTTCTTATTTATTTATTTACTTATTTACTTATTTATTTATTTAACATCTTTATTGGAGTATAATTGCTTTACAATGGTGTGTTAGTTTCTGCTTTATAACAAAGTGAATCAGCTATACATATACATAGATCCACATATCTCTTCCCTCTTGTGTCTCCCTCCTACCCTCCCTATCCCACCACTCTGGGTGGTCAAAAAGCAACCAGCTGATCTCCCTGTGCTATGCGGCTGCCTCCCACTACCTATCTATTTTACATTTGGTAGTATATATAAGTCCATGCCCCTCTCTCACTTCGTCCCAGCTTACACTTCCTTCTCCTGGTATCCTCAAGTCCATTCTCTACGTCTGCATCTTTATTCCTCTCCTGGCCCTAGGTTTTTCAGAACCATTTTTTTTTTTTTTTTGAGATTCCATATGTATGTGCTGGCATACAGTATTTGTTTTTCTATTTCTGACTTACTTCATTCAGTATGACACATTATAGGGCCATCCACCTGACTACAAATAACTCAGTTTCGTTTCTTTTTATGGCTCAGTAATATTCCATTGTATATATGTGTCACATCTTCTTTATCCATTCGTCTGTTGATGGGCATTTAGGTTGCTTCCATGTCCTGGCTACTGTAAATAGTGCTACAATGAATATTGTGCTACATGACTCTTTTTGAATTATGGTTTTCTCAGGGTATATGCCCACTAGTGAGATGGCAGGGTCGTATGGTAGTTCTATTTTTAGTGTTTTAAGTAACCCCCATACTGTTCTCCATAGTGGTTGTATCAATTTACATTCCCACCATTAGTGCAAGAGGGTTTCCTTTTCTCCACACCCTCTCCAGCATTTATTGTTTGTAGATTTTTTGATGATGGCCATTCTGACTGGTGTGAGGTGATACCTCATTGTAGTTTTGATTTGCACTTCTCTAATGATTAGTGATGCATCCTTTCATGTATTTGTTGGCCATCTGTATGTCTTCTTTGGAGAAATGTCTATTTAGGTCTTCCACCCATTTTTGGATTGTGTTGTTTGTTTTCTTGATATTGAGCTTCATGAGCTGCTTGTAAATTTTGGAGATTAATCCTTTATGAGTTGCTTCGTTTGCAAATATTTTCTCCCATTCTGAGGGTTGTCTTTTCGTCTTGTTTATGGTTTCCTTTGCTGTGCAAAAGCTTTTAAGTTTCATTAGGTCCCATTTGTTTATTTTTGTTTTTATTTCCATTTCTCTAGGAGGTGGGTCAAAATGGATCTTGCTGTGATTTATGTCATAGAGTGTTCTGCCTATGTTTTCCTCTAAGAGTTTTATAGTGTCCAGCCTTACATTTAGGTCTTTAATCCATCTTGAGTTTATTTTTGTCTATGGTTTTAGGGAGTGTTCTAATTTCATTCTTTTACATGTAGCTGTCTAGTTTTCCAAGCACCACTTATTGAAGAGGCTGTCTTTTCTCCATTGTATATTCTTGCCTCCTTTATCAAAGATAAGGTGAGCATATATGTGTGGGTTTATCTCTGGACTTTCTATCCTGTTCCACTGATCTATATTTCTGTTTTTGTCCTGCTACCATACTGTCCAGACTATTGTAGTTTTGTAGCATAGTCTGAAGTCTGGGAGCCTGATTCCTCCAGCTCTGTTTTACTTTCTCCAGATTGCTTTGGCTATTCGGGGTCTTTTGTGTTTCCATACAAATTGTGAAATTGTTTTTTCTAGTTCTCTGAAAAATGCTATTGGTAGTTGGATAGGGATTGATTGGTGGCCTCACAGAATTAGTTTGGGAGTGTTCCTCCCTCTGCTATATTTTGGAAGAGTTTGAGAAGGATAGGTGTTAGCTGTTTTCTAAATGTTTGATAGAATTCACCTGTGAAGCCATCTGGTCCTGGGCTTTTTTTGTTGGAAGGTTTTTAATCACAGTCTCAATTTCAGTGCTTGTGATTGGTCTGTTTATATTTTCTATTTCTTCCTGGTTCAGGCTTGGAAGGTTGTGCTTTTCTAAGAATTTGTCCATTTCTTCCAGGTTGTCCATTTTATTGGCATAGAGTTGCTTGTAGTAATCTCTCATGATCGTTTGTATTTCTGCAGTGTCAATTGTTACTTCTCCTTTTTCATTTCTAATTCTATTGATTGAGCCTTCTCCCTTTTTCCTTGATGAGTCTGGCTAGTGGTTTATCAACTTTGTTTATCTTCTCAAAGAACCAGCCTTTAGTTTTATTGATCTTTGCTACTGTTCCCATCGTTTATTTTTCATTTATTTCTGATCTGAGCTTTATGATTTCTTTCCTTCTGCTAACTTTGCTGATTTTTTGTTCTTCTTTCTCTAACTGCATTAGGTGTAAGTTTAGGTTGCTTATTTGAGATATTTCTTGAGGTAGTATTATATTGCTCTAAACTTCCCTCTTAGAACTGCTTTTGCTGCATCCCATAGGTTTTGGGTTGTCATGTTTTCATTGTCATTTGTTTCTAGGTGTTTTTTGATTTCCTCTTTGATTTCTTCATTGATCTCTTGGTTATTAAGTAGTGTATTGTTTATTCTCCACGTGTTTGTATCTTTTACAGATTTTTTCCTGTAATTGATATCTAGTCTCATAGCATTGTGGTCAGAAAAGATACTTGATACGGTTTCAATTTTCTTAAATTTACCAAGGTTTGATTTGTGACCCAAGATATGATCTATCCTGGAGAATGTTCCATGAGCACTTGAGAAGAAAGTGTATTCTGTTGTCTGTGGATGGAATGTCCTATAAATATCAATTAAGTCCATCTTGTTTAATGTATCATTTAACCTTGTGTTTCCTTATTTATTTTCATTTTGGATGATCTGTCCATTGCTGAAAGTGGGTTGTTAAAGTCCCCTACTATGATTGTGTTACTGTTAATTTCCCCTTCTATGGCTGTTAGCATTTGCCTTATGTATTGTGGCGCTCCTATGTTGGGTTCATAAATATTTACAATTGTTATATCTTCTTGGATCGATCCCATGATCATTATGTAGTGTCCTTCTTTGTCTCTTGTAATAGGCTTTATGTTAAAGTTTATTTTGTCTGATATGAGTATTGCTACTCCAGCTTTCTTTTGATTTCCATTTGCATGGAATATCTTTTTCCATGCCCTCACTTTCAGTCTGTATGTGTCCCTAGGGATGCAGTGGGTCTCTTGCAGACAGCATATATACGGGTGTGGTTTTTGTATCCATTCAGCCAGTCTATGTCTTTTGGTTGGAACATTTAATTCATTTACATTTAAGGTAATTATCAATTTGTATGTTCTTATTACCATTTTCTTAATTGTTTTGGGTTTGTTATTGTAGGTGTTTTCCTTCTCTTGTGGTTCCTGTCTAGAGAAGTTCTTTTAGCATTGGTTGTAAAGCTGGTTTGGTGGTGCTGAATTCTCTTAGCTTTTGTTTGTCTGTAAAGATTTTAATTTCTCCATCGAATCTGAATGAGATCCTTGCTGGGATGAGTAATCTTCTCTAATTTTTTTTTTTTTTTTTTTTTTTGCGGTATGCAGCCCTCTCACTCTTGTGGCCTCTCCCATTGCGTAGCACAAGCTCCGGACGCGCAGGCTCAGCAGCCACGGCTCACGGGCCTAGCCGCTCTGTGGCATGTGGGATCTTCCGGACTGGGGCACAAACCTGTGTCCTCTGCCTCGGCAGGCCAACTCTCAACCACTGCACCACCAGGGAAGCCCTGGCTTTAGTAATCTTGATTGTAGGTTTTTCCCTTTCATCATTTTAAATATGTCCTACCACTCCCTTCTAGCTTGCAGAGTTTCTGCTGAAAGATCAGCTGTTAACTTTATGGGGATTCCCTTGTATGTTATTTGTTGCTTTTCCCTTGCTGCTTTTAATATTTTTTCTTTGTATTTAATTTTTGGTAGTTTGATTAGTATGTGTCTTGGCATATTTCTCCTTGGATTTATCCTGTATAGGACTCTCTGCACTTCCTGGACTTGATTGACTATTTCCTTTCCCATATTAGGGGAGTTTTTAACTATAAACTCTTCAAATATTTTCTCAGCCCCTTTCTTTTTCTCTTCTTCTGGGACCCATATAATTTGAATGTTGGTGCGTTTAATGTTGTCCCAGAAGTCTCTGAGACTGTCCTCAATTCTTTTCATTCTTTTTTCTTTATTCTGTTCTGCATTTGTTATTTCCACTATTTTATCTTCCAGGTCACTTATCCGTTCTTCTGCCTCAGTTATTCTGCTATTCATTCCTTCTAGAGAAGTTTTAATTTCATTTATTGTGGTGTTCATCATTGTTTGTTTGCTCTTTAGCTCTTCTAGGTGCTTGTTAAACATTTCTTGTATTTTCTCCATTCTATTTCCAAAATTTTGGATCATCTTTACTATCATTACTCTCAATTCTTTTTCAGGTAGACTGCCTAGTTCCTCTCCATTTGTTTGTCTGGTAGGTTTTTACCTTGCTCCTTTCTCTGCTGTGTGTTTCTCTGTCTTCACATTTTGCTTAACTTACTATATTTGGGGTCTCCTTTTCACAGCCTGCACGTTCATAGTTCCCTTTGTTTTTGGTGTCTGCCCCCAGTGGCTAAGGTTGGTTCAGTGGGTTTTGTAGGCTTCCTGGTGGAGGGGGCTGGTGCCTGTGTTCTTGTGGATGAGGCTGGATCTTGTCTTTCTGGTGGGCAGGTCCACGTCTGGTGGTGTGTTTTGGGGTGACTGTGGACTTATTATGATTTTAGGCAGCCTCGCTCCTAATGGGTGTGGTTATGTTCCTGTCTTGCTAGTTGTTTGGCATAGGGTGTCCACCAATGTAGCTTGCTGTTTGTCTCAAACTTTCCCCTTGTACATGGACTAGGACCAGAAAAAAGATTTATTATAAAAGGTTATTATTATTTCTGAGAATGTGTTATGATTAGAGAGGATTAGACTACCTCGGCAGATCTCCTGGATGACAAGTCTCTTACGCAGTCCTCTGGTAATGGAATTTTCCCTGAACCTTTGACAAAGTGGTTTGTGAAGCAAATAAATAATATAAAAGAGCCTTCTCAAAAGAGAAGAATTTAGGAGAAGCATTCTATTAAATCAATTAGTAGTGTCAATTAAGAATTATTCCTACCTAATTATTAAGATACAAGATTCTCTAGCACAGTGGCTTTCTAACTTTTAGATGAGGACTCACAGTAAGAAATGCATTTTTCATCCTATCTCAATACACACATGAATATGCAATTGAAAAGGATTTCACAAAACAATTTTTGCCCTGGTCATATAGAACAAAATGGAACACATCTATTTTATCCCATTTTTTAAAATTCTAGTCACATCTTCCTCAACTTTCCACTAATGAGTCTACCCCTGCAGTCTGAAACACACGACTCTAGCACTGACAGCCCTGCTCAGCAAGCCCTGACCACAGCGTTATTCTACGTATCTGAAATAACACAACTGCATTCTCCTTCTTTAATATGATTATTATTATTCCATACTTTTAAAAATTCCAGACATGCTGACCCTCCAGATAAGAATGAATTTGCAAAATTTCACTGTTCTTAAAAGTTCTGATGGGGAACTCAGAGTCAGGGATTTGGCGCTTGGGGGACAGAGGGTATATACACAGGTGAGTGAGGAAGCTGCACACAGAGGACAGGAAGGGAATACAAATGGGCTAAGCTTCTTGGTTCTGAGTGGGTATCACAACAGCATGACCAAAATAATAAGAAGTAGATGATAACAGACACATACAGCACTTACCAAGTACCAGGCACTGTTGTAAGCACTTTACACACATCACCATTCATTCCCCAAATTCCTCTAACTCTTCCACACCCACTTAGTAAGAAGTCTAACTGGGATTTGAACTGGGGCTCTCAGCTCCAGGAATCATGGTCTGTCTTCCTCCAGATCTTTTCTGAAGTCCTCCGTTTTTAAATACAGTAAGTCCCCTACATATGAACCTTCAAGTCACAAACTTTCAAAGAAGCGAACATGCGTTCACATGTCCAGTCATGTAAGTTAGTTCACATGTCTGGCGTACACCGCCATGTGCATGCATCCTCTTCAAGTGGTTGTGACTTTGTGTACAGTACTGTATAAAGTACTGTATAGAGAACAGTATCTTTATTCCAAGCTCAGAATGTCCAGAAGCAAGCGTAAAAGCAGTGGTGATATAGCTGGTACTGCTAAGAAGCACCAAGCAATAACAACAGAAACAAAAGTGAAAATAATTTCTTTATTTTTTGTGTTTGTTAGTTTTTTATGTATTATTTGTGTGAAAAGTATTATAAACCTATTACAGTACAGTACTATATAGCTGACTGTTTTAGTTGGGTACCTAGGCTAACTTTGTTGGACTTATGAAACAAATTGGTCTTACAAACGTACTCTCGGAATGGAACTCATTCATATGTATGGGGCTTACTGTAATAACAAATAATTTTTTTTACTTATATGCAAGTCATACAAAAGTTGCCAATGGATTAAATGTGGCTCCTGAGCTGGCAGTTGTAAGCTCTGCCTTAGAGAAACAGATGAGAGCCCACTGTGGAGGGCACTGACCTGGGAGTCAGAGGATGGGGCTCATTCCTGCCTCTGCCTTGCTGTGGACTTTGGGTAAATCTTGTTACCTGGGAACAAGGTAACAAGATTTCAGCATCTTAAAAATGAGAGTCAGGAAGCAGATGTTCTCTAAGGACCTGCTGCTTCCAACATACTATGAGTCTAAGGCGCTCAAGAGAAAAGGAGGCCCAAATCAAGAGAAAACATTGAAAATAAAGAGAAGATGTCTTTAAACAAAGTGCAAAGGAGGTTAAAAACAGGCGAGAAGAGATAAAATGGGGGAAAGAGGAGTGAAGAAATAGGAGACCCACAATGAGAAAATGTTCATGGATGTTGAGATTGGGTTAGCGAGTTCTTCTAGGATCCTATTAAAGATAGTAAAATGTTGCAGATAAGATTATAGTTGAAGAATATTTACATGATTTTTTTTCTTTAACATAAAGATGGGGAAAAAAGACAACAAAGCCAAAGAGACATTAAAGATACAGCATGAGTGTAGAGCAGGAAATGTCTAACATTATCTTTACCAGTTAACTGAGACATTGGCCCAGGGTATGGATTTGGAGATGGAGGTTGCAGGGAGTGCAACAAGAAGCCACAAAAAGATCTCAGAAAAGTGGTATGCCTTACTGGCTCAGAATCAGGGTCTAAAGATACATCGCATGGCCAAAATAACTCCTGTCACTGAGCCATCTGTTCTAAATCACTGCATTTTTCCTCACAAATTCTTTTGGCAAGATGGAGATGAAATTCTGTGCTGAACAACAGCCATGGAATGCCCAGAACTGAATTAATCCTGAAAATTAATTGCTTTCTGAAATTCATTTGTCTTGAAAGGTTTTGAAGAGAGCCTCCTAGAAACTGGGAGTTATGAAAATAAATAAAGGAAACATTTAAAATAGAGTAATAAAGGAGGGGCTTTCACTAAAACCCAGACCCCTGAGAAGGAAGGGGTCCAAAGGAAGAATTTCTCCTTCCCCACCAACAGCTCAGCCATTGAGAAGCAGTTACCACTTCGGCTTCCTTGAAACAATTCCTCCCAACTTCCTCTTTTCCTCTATAAAAGTAAGCCCCTCTCCTCTATTCTTTGGACTTGCCTATGTTGACCATAATTTGCTTGTCCTGAATTGCTTTCCTGCATAAATTTGTTTTGCTGGTAAATAACTCTTTTTTTTTAAAGTCAAAAGAACTAAGCAGATGGTCCCTGGACATTCCTCACTGCCCAGGGAAGTCTATCCCACCTCCTTCTGGGAATGGAGCAACCTTGTAGCCGCTGCTGGAGCCTGAAGGGGAGAGGATGGAGCAACCTTGACTGGACATGAATTTCCTGTGAAAAGTAGTACCCTTGATTTGTACATAAATTAGGCCAGTTTTCCTTTTAATTGTGGCTCTTATTTAAGACATAGGCATAAAACACTTTGACATAAATTGTAGCAATATCTTTTTGAATCTATCTTCTAAGGAAAAAGAAATAAATGCAAAATAACCAAATAGAACCTAATTAAACTTAAAAGTTTTGCACAGCAAAAGAAAACCACTGACAAAGTGAAAAGACAACCTACTGAATGGGAGAAAATATTTGCAAATGATAAGACAAATAAGGGGCTAATACCCAAAATATATAAACAACTCATACAACTCAATATCAAAAAACAAAGAACCCAATTTAAAAATGGGCGGAAGACCTGAATAGACATTTTTCCAAAGAAGATATACAAACGGCAACAGGCCCATGAAAAAATGCTCAATATCTCTAACCATCAGAGAAATGCAAATTGCTTTGTAATAACTTTAGAGTATAACCTATAAAAATATTGAATCACTATGTTGTACATCTGAAACTAACTTAATATTGTATATCAACTGTACATCAATTGAAAAATAAAATAAAAATAAAATGGTGGGACTTTGTGGAAATTCTATTCTGATGGCTTCAGTTTTATTATTGATGCAAGGAACAAAGTCTTCAGCTAAGAGGGAGGATGGGGAGACAGTATTCACATGTTCAAGACTAATTCTGATCTGCCAAGAAGCAGACATCAAGATGGAAGTAAATGTGCAAGAGATTTATAGGAGATTTATGGGGAATAATAATGGGAGAGAAAGCTAAAGACAGTGGGAGAGCCTTCAAAATGCAATGCAGAAAGAACAGAAAAGGGAGGTTTGGGTAGGAAGAGCCTTAGACTGCAACAATGAATTGTCCCCAGGTAAAGATTCTCAAGAGCCCCGTCACTGATTTGGCTGGGGAGCCCAGAGGAGGAGGCAATGGTACCAGAACCCAGGAGCTGGACCACCCGGCAGGAACTGGAATAAGTGGGAACTGGCACCACAGAAGAAAGTCATCCAGAAGGAGTCAGAGCCAAAGAGAAGCTGTAGCCGCTGCTGGAGCCTGAAGGGGAGAGGATGGAAAGGGTGCCCTGGCCTGTCCTTTCCTGTCACCCTTTAATGTCCCATCAATGCTTTCTATTGGCTGAACCTAGATGGCAGCCAGTTAACAAGGGAGCTTTTGAGGAGCTCTGCCCTCTGTAATACAGAGCACAGGAGGAGTAGGACATGGACCTGAAAACGTATGGGCACAAGAATTCAAACAGCTGATGCCTTAAAAAATTTGCTATGACGTCCCATGAGTTCCAAAAGGTCCAATGGGAGTTCAGGAGTTGGGGAAGAATTGGGCATGGTACAATATTGGGAATTGGAAAAATTATATGAGAATTTAAGTGTGGTAGATAAAAGGGGACCTGGGAGTCTGGTGCTTTCTATAGAAACTGACACAAACAGGAATTTTAAAAATAATGAGATTATTTGGAGCCTGATAGGCTCCAAACAGACAGTATTAGTGAGGTGTGGGTCCTGGGTTTTACTATTTGTTGGCATCAATGTTGGAAAAGGCCTAAGCATGTACATAAGCCAAGGGGAAAGAGGCTATGGAAAGTAACAGAGATGGATAATGCAAAATGAAAAATGGAAAGGAAAGGAAAGGATAGGAAAGGAAAGGAGAAGGAGAAGGAAGAAGGAGAGAGGTAAGGGAAGGGAAAGGAAGAGAGAGAGAGAGAGAGAGAAAGAAAGAAAGAAAGGGAGAAAGAAAGTCACAGAGAAAGACAAATACACTATGTTATCACTTATATGTGGAATAGAAAAAAATAGAACAAATCAGTGAATATAACAAAACAGAAACAGATTCACAGATGTAAAGAACAAACTAGTGGTTACCAGTAGGGAGAAGATGGGGGGCAAGGGGCAAGATAGGGGTAGAGGATTAAGAGGTATGAACTACTGTGTACAAAGTAAATAAGCTACAAGTATATATTGTACAGTACAGAGAATACAACCAATATTTTCTAATAACTAAAAATGGAGTATAATCTACAAAAATTTTGAATCACTATGTTGTACACCTAAAACTAATGTAGTACAGTATTGTAAATCAACATACCTCAATTTAAAAAAAAAAGAATTTAAAAAATTTTGTAACTATGTATGATGACAGATGTTAGCTTATTGTGGTGATCATTTTGCAATATATACAAATATCAAATTATTATGTTGTACACCTAAAACTGATATAATATTATATGTCAATTATATCTCAATAAAAAAATAAAAGAGAAATAAATAGAAAGGATAGCTAATAAACTGTGGTATATATGTATCTTAGTCTACAAATCCTGATGTGTAAGAAACACAAATTTATTTTTTTTAGAATCCAATCTCTTTCTTGGTTCCCCAGTTCATTGGGGTAGTGGAAATGTAATCTAATTTTCCCTGAGTTTTGTTTTCACCGAAATTCTAGAATCTTACCTAGTGCTAGGTATGCATGTATGTGTACATGGTTGATGTATACATGTGATGCTGGTGTGTGTGTGTCTATGTGTCTATGTGTCTGTGTGTGTCTGCAGTAGGGGTGGGGAATTGAAGGAACACTTGCATTTGAACCTCAAAGGCATCTCCTCACACTGGTGTCTGCTGACTGGTCCATTATCACATCTCGTCCTTGGTGCCTGGTCCATCTGCTGGGGTTTCTACCTGCATCATCTCTTTAGAAACGCCTTCTGCACCATTCTTGAATACAAAGGCATCACCTCCTACTACCCTCACCACAATTCACAATAATGTGAGACACTCTATGAGGCTTCCCAAGTCCCATCTGGCTAGAATGGGACCAGGGAGCCATGTTCTCTAATGTCTCACTACCTACCCAGAGCTCTAAAAGGAAGTGAGTTAGAGGCCCTTCCTGCTCTCAGATCACACAAGCTTTCCGGAGCTGTTGCCAAAGCCCTAGACTTGACCCGGAGCAAGACGCAGGACACAGGACTTTCCTCAGAAATGCCCCAGTCTTTCCTGCCTTTCCTCATCCATCTGTATTCTGACAGCACAAGGAATCCTTGGTGGTGAGGGAGGCAAACAATGAGAAGTTACATTCCTTACTCTTCAAGCCTCCTCTGTCTAGGTCTCTCTCTTCTTCTAATCCCAAAGAGGAAGAAAAAATCTCAAAGCTTTCTCCCTCTCCTGAGACAGTGAATATGGGCTTGTTATTTTTATGGATGCAAGGAAGAGACAAAGATGGAAAAGTACCTACCAAAGGAAAAACAATAACCACACTGGTTAATATTTCAAAAACATCACACCCCACAGAATCAAGTTCTGAGAGAAAGTGGCAGACTGAGCTCAAAATTATGGAGAGGAGAAAGGCTGGGAGTAAAGGAACATTTTGAGATGGAGATTACAATTCAACCAAATGGCCGTATGTTCTAAGAATGTTTCCCTGGGATGGATCTTCTCAATCCGGAAAAAGACGAGGTATACTCTAGGAGTAAAATGAAGTAGATTTGGAGAAAGCTTACAAAAAAGAAATCAGCTGTGCTAGCCCTGTGCCCCATTATCACATGAATTTCTCACAACAAGTGGTAAGGTTGGCATAATAATTCTCTTTCACAAATAAGGAAACTAAGGCAAAGAAAGGTTTGGAATCTGTCCAAAGTCACACAGACCAGTAGGGGTGCTGTGAAGGCTTCAAGTGAGTGGAAAGATTTAGTCCCCAAAATTTATGGCTTGCTTCTTTTCTCATAACTGGGCTTAAAAATAAAAATTGTCTTCAAGTATGTAAAACTCTTTAAGTCGTAATAAAATGTTTTTCTGTCATTGACAATAGCTGTTATCTGACTTGAGAAAATGAAAGCAGGACATGACTCAGCATGAAAAAGTAGGAAGTGATTTTGCGGGAACATGTTTCCTATAGTAACCATAGCAGACTCCAATTTTGCTGGGGCTTCAATAGGCTAGTTAGTCAAGCTTCCTTAGAAACATCTATGTCTCCATCACATAACTCCCAAATATAGTACCCTTGCCCCAGCCCCTCAAGCAGCTGGCATGAGCACATATTTCTGCCGGGATTTGTGTCCCAGGGGTCAAGCTGGATGGGTAGAGATGGAGTATGTTACAAAACAGCCTGCAGCAGGAAGCGCCAGGGCTGTATAATTGCTCAGTCTTTGGAGAGCACTGAAAATCAGGCACAGGAAACAGAGTTCAGCCCTGCAGTTTAATGCAGATTGAAAACTGGGAGCAAGGTCTGAAAGCCAGAAGCTGGGAGAAGCAGCACAGAATCAAAAATAATAGTCAAATACAGATGGCCAATAAGCACACGAAAAGATGTTCAACTTTGCTAATCATTAGAGAAATACAAATCAAAATTACAATGATGTATCACCTCACATCAGTCAGAATGTCCATCATTAAAAAGTCTGCAAATAAATGCTGGAGAGGGTGTGGAGAAAAGGGAGCCCTTCTACACTGTTGGTGAGAATGTAAATTGGTGCAGCCACTATGGAAAGATGGATGTTGTGTATGTATATATACACACACAATTGACTACTACTCAGTCATAAAAAAGAATGAAATAATGCAGCAATATGGATGGACCTAGAGATTATTATACTAAGTGAAGTAAGTCAGACGGAGAAAAACAAATATCATATGATACCACTTACATGTGGAATCTAAATAAGTGATATAAATGAACTTACTTACAAAACAGAAATAAACTCACAGACATAGAAAAAAAACTTACGGTTATCACAGGGGCTAGCAGGGGAGGCGGGGAGGAGAGAAATTAGGAGTTTGTGATTGGCAGATGCAAGCTATTATGTATAAAATAGATAAACAACACATCCTACTGTATACTACAGGGAACTATATTCAATATCTTATAATAAACTGTAACGGAAAAGAATAAAAACAAATAAATAAACAGAATGAGAAGCAAATAAGAAAAAAAGGATAGGGGGAAGCTTGGAGTTCCATTCTTTATAAAAAATCAACAACTGGTAGTACAAAAGAAATTATTATGTTTTAAAGACCATCACCAATGTACAAATTTCTTAAATCTCTTTTCATTTTTTAATACACATGGGTCACACTAGGAACATGATTTTGTAATCTGATTTTTCTTTTAATATATGAACATGCCCTTTTATTTTTCAACCAACAGCAGTTTAGTTTTGCCACCACTGATCCATTGCCTGCCCTGACCAGGGAAACCAGTGATATAATAATTGCTAGATTTAATGGGCATCTCCAGTCCTGTCTCACTTGACTTATCTTCCTTGACCACTCCTTCCATAATCAAAAATGCCTCCTTTGACTTCCCCAACATTCTTCTATCCTGGTTTTCCATTTATCTCTGGCTTCTCCCTCTGATCCCCTTCATGGACATTTTCTTCTGATAATCCTTGAATATGGAAGACAGATATCCTGGAAAATTTGCTGCTCCTCTCATCTTAAATACTCTTCTTGGGCATTCTCTTTGACTGACCATCTCTGCATGTTGATACACAGAAATTCAAATCTTCTGCTTTGTCCCTCTCCTGAACTCTAGACCCTTAGCTATAATTCAAACCAGATTTCCCACTGACTTGTTAAACTCAACATACCCAAAGCAGAATTTCTCTCTTATTCTCTCTCAAATATGAAGATATCTCCCTTAAAGCTAGGAGAGAGAAAACTCTCCCAGCACCATCTTGCCTCTTCACTTTGATAATATTAATAAACACACAGCTAACATTATTGAACTCAAATACTATGTAAAGAGCTTTATTGACATTATCTCATTGAATCCTCACAATGCACTTTACAACAAGAACAGGGAAGCAAGCTTAGGAAAGTAGACACTTGCTCAAAGACACACAGAAAGTAAGTGCAGGGCTAACAGCCTTAGCAGTTTGTCTCCAGAGCTCCTAGCATGTGCTCTTAGCTTCACACTTTTATGAAAAGACTCAATAAGTCTGGACTTTTGCAAAGGAATTTTTACTGAGAAACCATGAGAAAAGAAAACAAAATTCAAAATGTAAAAATAGATTAAGTTACAAATCATATATTGTTTGTTCAAATGTAATAGTGTCTACCCGCTTCAAACTAGCCAGCTCAGCTTGGCACCCAGCCCTGGTTCCTTCTCCTTACCACAATCCTCTCTTTTGGCTGCTAGACCAAATCAAGAATTCTCTTCGCCCAAGGAAAGACCTAGGCAAAGAGTTCAGATTTTTCCAGCTGGTTCTTTGAAAAGATCAACAAAATTGATAAACCTTTAGCCAGACTCATCAAGAAAAAAAGGGAGAGGGCTCAACAGACACCACAGTTATAACAGACACCAGAGAAATACAAACAGTCATAAGAGATTACTACAAGCAATTATATGCCAATAAAATGGACAACTGGGAAGAAAAGGACAAATTCTTAGAAAGGTACAATCCACCAAGACTGAGCCAGGAAGAAATAGAAAATAGGAACAAACCAATCACAAGTACTGAAGTTGAAAGTGTGATTTAAAAAAAAACCCAACAGGGACTTCCCTGGTGGTCCAGTGGCTAAGGCTCCATGCTCCCAGTGCAGGGGGCTTGGGTTTGATCCCTGGTCAGGGAACTAGATCCTACATGCCTCAAATAAGAGTTAGCATGGCACAACTAAGAGTTTGCATGCCACAACTAAAGATTCCACATGCTGCAACTAAAAGATCCTGCGTGCCGCAACTAAGATCCAGCTCAGCAAAATTAATTAATTAAAAATTTTAAAACACCAACAAACAAAAGTCCAGACAAGATGGCTTCACAGGTGAATTCTATCAAACATTTAGAGAAGAGTTAACACCTATCCTTTTGAAACTATTCCAAAAGTTTGCAGAGGAAGGAATACTCCAAAACTCATTCTATGAGGCCATTATCACCCTGATACCAAAACCAGACAAAGATACCACAATAAAAGAAAATTATAGGCCAATATCACTGATGAACATGGACCCAAAAATCTTGAACAAAATACTAGCAAACAGAATCCAACAATAGATCAAAAGAATTATACACCATGATCAAGTAGGATTTATCCCAGGGATGCAAGTCTTTTTCAATATCCACAACTCAATCAGTGTGATACACCACATCAACAAATTGAAGAATAAAAACCATATGATCATCTCAATAGATGCAGAAAGAGGAGACCTTCAAGATGGTGGAGGAGTAAGACGTGGATATCACCTTCCTTCCCACAAATACATCAGAACTACATCTACATGTGGAACAACTCCTACTGAACACTGGCGAATACCTCAGACTTCCCAAAAGGCAAGAAACTCCCCATGTACCTGGGTAGGGCAAAAGAAAAAAGAAAAAACAGAGACAAAAGTATAGGGACGGGACCTGCACCTCTGGGAGGAAGCTGTGAAGGAGGAAAAGCTTCCACACACTAGGAAGCCCCTTCATTGGCAGAGTCGAGGGATGTGGGGGGAAGCTTTGGCGCCACAAAGGAGAGAGCAGCAATAGCGGCGCAGAGGGCAAAGCAGAGAGATTCCCACACAGAGGATCAGTGCCAACCAGCACTCACCAGCCTGAGGGGCTTGTCTGCTCACCTGCCAGGGTAGGTGGGGGCTGGGAGCTGAGGCTCGGGCTTCACTCGGATCTCAGGAAGAGGACTGGGGTTGGCTGCGTGAACACAGCCTGAAGGGGGCTAGTGCTCCACAGCTAGCCAGGAGGGAGTCCAGGAAAGAGTCTGGACCTCCTTGAGAGGCAGGAGACCATTGTTTCAGGTGCACGAGGAGAGGGGATTTGGAGCACCACCTAAATGAGCCCCAGAGACAGGTGCAAGCCACAGCTATCAGCCCTGACACCATAGACGGGCATGAAATGCTAAGTCTGCTGCTGCCACCACCAAGAAGCCTGTGTGCTAGCACAGGTCACTATCCACACCTCCCCTCCTGGGAGCCAGTGCAACTCACCACTGCCAGGGTCCCGTGATCCAGGGACAACTTCCACGGGAGAACACATGTTGCGCCTCAGGCTGGTGCAACGTCCCACCGGCCTCTGCCACCACAGGCTCGCCTGGCATCCGTACCCTTCCCTCCCCCTGGCCTGAGTGGGCCACAGCCCCCTAATTAGCTGCTACTTTAACCCTGTCCTGTCTGGGCAGGGAACAGACTCCCTCAAGTGACCTACATGCAGAGGTGTGGCCAAATCCAAAGCTGAGCCCCTGGGAGCTGTGAGAACAAAGAAGAGAAAGGGAAATCCCTCCCAGCAGCCTCAGAAGCAGCGGGTTAAAGCTCCACAATCAACTTGATGTACCCTGCATCTGTGGAATACCTGAATAGACAACAACTCATCCCAAAAATGAGGCGGTGGACTTTGGGAGCAACTGTAGTTTTGGGTTTGCTCTCTGCATCTAATTTGTTTCTGGTTTTAGGTTTATCTTAGTTTAGTATTTAGAGTTTATTATCATTGGTAGATTTGTTTATTGATTTGGTTGCTCTCTTCCTTATTTTTTTATATATAGATATATTTTTTTTCCTTTTTCTCTTTTTGTGAGTGTGTATGTGTACACACCTTTGTGTGATTTTGTCTGTATAGCTCTGATTTTACCATTTGTCCTAGGATTCTGTCTGTCGGTGTTTTGTTTGTTTGTTTTATAATACTTTCTAGCACTTGTTATCATTCATGGATCTGTTTATTAGCTTGGTTGCTCTCTTCTTTCTTTCCTTGTTTTATGATATTTAATTTTTTAATTTTTAATAATATATTTTTTTATTTTAATAACTATACATTATTTAATTATTTTTTTCCTCCCTTTTCTTCTGAGCCATGTGGCTGACAGAGTCTTGGTGCTCCAGCCAGGTATCAGGCCTGAGCTTCTGAGGTGGGAGAGCTGAGTTCATGACACTGGTCCAACAGAGACGTCCTGGTTCCATGTAATATCAAACAGCGAAAGCTCTCCCAGAGATCTCCATCTCAATGCTAAGACCCAGCTCCAGTCAACGACCAGCAGGATACACTGCTAGACAACCTACAACAAACAACTAGCAACACAGGTAAACAATACCACCCATTAGCAGAGAGGCTGCCTAAAGTCATAATAAGGTCACAGACACCCCAAAACACACCAACGGATGGGGTCCTGCCCACCAGAAAGACAAGATCCAGCCTGTGCACAAGAACACAGGCACCAGTCTCTCCACCAGGAAGCCTACACAACCCACTGAACCAACTTTAGCCACTGGGGGCAGACACCAAAAACAATGGGAACTACGAACATGCAGCCTACAAAAAGGAGACCCCAAAAAGAGTAAATTAAGCAAAATGAGAAAACAGAGAAACACAGCAGATGAAGGAGCAAGATAATAACCCACCAGACCAAAAAAATGAAGAGGAAATAGGCAGTCTACCTGAAAAACAATTCAGAGTAATGATAGTAAAGATGATCCAAAATCTTGGAAATAGAATGGAGAAAATACAAGGAAGCTTTAACAAGGACCTTGAAGAACTAAAGAGCAAACAAACAATGATGAACAACACAATAAATGAAATTAAAACTTCTCTAGAAGGAATGAATAGCAGAATAACCGAGGCAGAAGAACGGATAAGTGACCTGGAAGATAAAATAGTGGAAATAACAAATGCAGAACAGAATAAAGAAAAAAGAGTGAAAAGAATTAAGGACAGTCTAAAGACCTCTGGGACAACATTAAACGCACAAACATTTGAATTATAGGAGTCCCAGAAGAAGAGAAAAAGAAAGGGACTGAGAAAATATTTGAAGAGATTATAGTTAAAAACTTCCCTAACATGGGAAAGGAAATAGTCAATCAACTCCAGGAAGCACAGAGAGTCCCACACAGGATAAATCCAATGACAAACACACCAAGACACATATTAATCAAACTATCAAAAATTAAATACAAAGAAAAAATATTAAAAGCAGCAAGGGAAAAAAACCAAAAAACATACAAGGGAATCCCCATGAGGTTAACAGCTGATCTTTTAGCAGAAACTCTGCAAGCCAGAACAGAGGGGCAGGACATATTTAAAGTGATGAAAGGGAAAAACCTACAATCAAGATTACTCTACCCAGCAAGGATCTCATTCAGATTCGATGGAGAAATTAAAAACCTTACAGACAGCAAAAGCTAAGAGAAATCAGCACCACCAACCAGCTTTACAACAAATGGTAAAGGAACTTCTCTAGGCAGGAACCACAAGAGAAGGAAAACACCTAAAATAACAAACCCAAAACAATTAAGAAAATGGTAATAGGAACATACATATAAATAACTACCTTAAATGTAAATGTATTAAATGCTCCAACAAAAAGACATAGACTGGCTGAATGAATACAAAAACAAGACCCATATATATGTTGTCTACAAGAGACCAATACAGACTGAAAGTGAGAGGATGGAAAAAGATATGCCATGCAAAAAAAAAAAAAAAAAAGATATGCCATATAAATGGAAATCAAAAGAAAGCTGGAGTACCAATTCTCATATCAGACACAATAGACTTTAAAATAAAGACTATTACAAGAGACAAAGAAGGACACTACATAATGACCAAGGGACAAATCCAAGAAGATATAACAATTGTAAATACTTATGCAGCCAACATAGGAGCACCTGAAAATATCTGGCAAATGCTAACAGCCATAAAAGGGGAAATCGACAGTAACACAATCATAGTAGGGGACTTTAACACACCAATTTCACCAATGGACAGATCATCCAAAATGAAAATAAATAAGGAAACACAACCTTTAAATGATACATTACACAAGATAGACTTAATTGATATTTATAGGACATTCCATCCAGAAACAACAGAATACACTTTCTTCTCAAGTGCTCATGGAACATTCTCTGGGATAGATCGTATCTTGGGTCATAAATCAAGCCTTGGTAAATTTAAGAAAATTGAAATTGTATCAAGTATCTTTTCCAACCACAACACTATGAGACTAGATATCAATTACAGGGAAAATCTGTAAAAAAATACAACCACGTGGAGGCTAAACAATACACTACTAAATAACCAAGACATCACTGAAGAAATCAAAAAGGAAGCTTAAAAATACCTATAAACAAATGACAATGAAAACATGACGACCCAAAACCAATGGGATGCAGCAAAAGCAGTTCTAAGAGGGAAGTTTAGAGCAATAAAATCCTACCTCAAGAAACAAGAAACATCTCAAATAAACAACCTAACCTTACACCTAAATCAATTAGAGAAAGAAGAACAAAAAACTCCCAAAGTTAGTAGAAGGAAAGAAATCATAAAGATCAGATCAGAAATAAATGAAAAAGAAATGAAGGAAACGATAGCAAAGATCAATCAAATTAAAAGCTGGTTCTTTGAGAATATAAACGAAATTGCTAAACCATTAGCCAGACTTGTCAAGAAAAAAAGGGAGGCACCTCAAATCAATAAAATTAGACATGAAAAAGGAGAAGTAACAACTGACATTGCAGAAATACAAAGGATCATGAGAGATTATTACAAGCAACTCTATGCCAATAAAATGGACAACCTGGAAGAAATGGACAAATTCTTAGAAAAGCACAACTTTCTGAGACTGAACCAGGAAGAAATAGGAAATATAAACACCAGTCACAAACAATGAAGTTGAGACTGTGATTAAAAATCTTCCAACAAACAAAAGCTCAGGACCAGATGGCTTCACAGGAGAATTCTATCAAACATTTAGAGAAGAGCTACCACCTATCCTTCTCAAACTCTTCCAAAATATAGCAGAGGGAGGAACACTCCCAAATACATTCTACAAGGCCACCATCACCCTGATACCAAAACCAGACAACGATATCAGAAAGAAAACTATAGGCCAATATCACTGATGAACATAGATGCAAATATCCTCAACAAAATACCAGCAAACAGAATCCAACAGCACATTAAAAGGATCATACACCATGATCAAGTGGGGTTTATCCCAGGAATGCAAGGATTCTTCAATATATGCAAATCAAGCAATGTGATAGACCATATTAACAAATTGAAGGAGAAAAACCATATGATCATCTCAATAGTTGCAGAAAAAGCTTTTGGAAAAATTCAACACCATTTATGATACAAACCCTCCAGAAAGTAGGCATTGAGGGAACCTACCTCAACATAATAAAGGCCTTATATGACAAACCCACAGCTAACATCACTCTCAATGGAGAAAAACTGAAACCATTTCCTCTAAGATGGAAGCATTTCCTCTGCTTTATGACAAAGTGAATCAGTTATACATATACATATAACCCCATATCTCCTCCCTCTTGCACCTCCTTCCCACCCTCCCTTTCCCAGTCCTCTAGGTGGTGACAAAGCACCCAGCTGATCTCCCTGTGCTATGCTTCCCACTAGCTATCTTTTTTGCGTTTGGTAGCGTATGTATGTCCATTCTACTCTCTCACTTTGTCCCAGCTTACCTTCTCCCTCCCTGTGTCCTCAAGTCCATTCTCTGCATCTGTACCTTTATTCCTGTCCTGCCCATCAGCTCTACAGAACAAGTTTTTTTTTTTAAGATTCCATATATATGTGTTAGCATATGGTATTTTTTTTCTCTTGCTACCTTACTTCACTCTGTATGACAGACTCTAGGTCCATCCACCTCAATACAAGTAACTCAGTTTCTAAGTTATCATTGTCTAAGTAATATTCTATTGTATATATGTGCCACATCTTCTTTATCCACTCATCTGTCGATGGACACTTAGGTTGCTTCCATGTCCTGGCTATTGTAAATAGAGCTGCAGTGAACATTATGGTACGTGACTCTTTGAATTATGGTTTTCTCAGGGTATTTGCCCAGTAGTGGGATTGCTGGATCATGTGGTAGTTCTATTTTTAGTTTTTTAAGGACCGTCTATACTGTTCTCCATAGCGGCTATACCAATTTACATTCCCACCAACAGTGCAAGAGGTTTCCCTTTTTTCCACACCCTCTCCAGCATTCATTGTTTGTAGATTTTTTGATGATGGTCATTCTCACTGGTGTGAAGTGATACCTCATTGTAGTTTTGATTTGCATTTCTCTAATGATTAGTGATGTTGAGCATCTTTGCATGTGTTTGTTGGCAATCTGTATATCTTCTTTGGAGAAATGTCTATTTAGGTCTTTTGCCCATTTTAGGATTGTGTTGTGGTTTTTTTTTGATATTGAGCTATGTGAACTATGTAAATTTTGGAGATTAATCCGTTGTCAGTTGTTTCATTTGCAAATATTTTCTCCCATTCTGAGGGTTGTTTTTTTGTCTTGTTTATGGTTTCCTTTGCTGTGCAAAAGCTTTTAAGTTTCATTTCATCTGTTTATTTTTGCTTTTATTTCCATTTCTCTAGGAGGTGGGTCAAAAAGGATCTTGCTGTGGTTTACATCATAGAGTGTTCTGCCAATGTTTTCCTCTAAGAGTCTTATAGTGTCTGGCCTTACATTTAGGTCTCTAATCCATTTTGAGTTTATTTTTGTGTATGGTGTTAGGGAGTGTTCTAATTTCATTCTTTTACATGTAGCTGTCCAGTTTTCCCAGCACCACTTATTGAGTGGTCTTTTCTCCATTGTATATTCTTGACTCCTCTATCAAATATAATGTGACCATATGTGTGTGGGTTTATCTCTGGCTTTCTATCCTGCTCCACTGATCTATATTTCTGTTTTTGTGCCAGTACCATATTGTATTGATTACTGCAGCTTTGTAGTATAGTCTGAAGTCTGGGAGTCTGATTCCTCCAGCTCTGTTTTTCTTTCTCAAGACTGCTTTGGCTATTCGGGGTCTTTTGTGTTTCCATACAAATTGTGAAATTTTTTGCTCTAGTTCTGTGAAAAATGCCATTGGTAGTTTGATAGGGATTGCACTGAATCTGTAGATTGCTTTGGGGAGTAGAGTCATTTTCACAATATTGATTCTTCCAATCCAAGAACATGGTTTATCTCTCCATCTGTTTTTATCATCTTTCATTTCTTTCATCAGTGATTTTAGTTTTCTGCATACTGGTCTTTTGTCTCCTTCAGTAGGTTTATTCTTAGGTATTTTATTCTTTTTGCTGCAGTGGTAAATGGGAGTGCTTTCTTAATTTCTCTTTCAGATTTTTCATCCTTAGTGTATAGGAATGCAGGAGATTTCTGTGCATTAATTTTGTATCCTGCTACTTTAGCAGATTCATTGATTAGCTCTAGTAGTTTTCTGGTAGCATCTTTAGGATTCTGTATGTATACTGTCATGTCATCTGCAAACAGTGCCGGTTTTACTTCTTTTCTGATTTGAATTCCTTTTATTTCTTTTTGTTCTCTGATTGTTCTGGCTAAAACTTCCAAAACTATGTTGAATAATAGTGGTGAGAGTAGAAAACCTTTGTCATAAAGCAGAAACTAACACACCATTGTAAAGCCATTATACTCCAATAAAAATGTTTAAAAAAATACATGCAGAAAAAGCTTTTGACAAAATTCAACATCATTTACAATAAAAACTCTACAGAAAGTGGTCATAGAAGTAACATACCTTAACATCATGAAGGCCACATGTGACAAACCTACAGCAACTAACATCATATTCAACAGTGAAAAGCTGATAGCATATCGTCTAAGATCAGTAACAAGACAAGGATGTCCACTCTTGTCACTTTTTTTCAACATAATTTTGGAAGTCCAGCCACAGCAATCAGTGAAGAAAAAGAAATAAAAGGAAACCAATCTGGAAAAGAAGAAATAAAACTGTCACTGTTTGCAGATGACATGATATTATATGTAGAAAATCCTACAAATGCTACCAGAAAAATACTATAGCTCATCAATGAATTTGGTAAAGTCGCAGGATACAAAATTAATACACAGAAATCTGTTGCATTTCTATACACTAACAACGAAAGATGAGAAATTAACAAACAATTCCATTTACTATTACCTCAAGGAATAAAATACCTAGAATAAACCTACCTAAGGAGACAAAAGACCTGTACTCTGAAAACTCTAAGATGTTGATGAAGGAAATTTAAGACGACAAAAACAAATGGAAAAATATACCGTGTTCTTGGATTGGAAGAATAAATATTGTGAAAATGACTGTACTACCCAAGGCAGTCTACAGATTCAGTGAAATCCCTATCAACTTACTAATAACATTTTTCACATAACTAGAACAAAAAATCTTAAAATTTGTATGGAAACACAGAAGACCCCAAATAGCCAAAGTAATCTTAAGAAATAAAAACCGATCTGGAGGAATCAGGCTCCCTGACTTCAGAGTATAATACAAAGCTACAGTCATCAAAACAGCATGGTACTGGAACAAAAACAGAAATGTATATCAATGGAACAGGATAGAAAACCCAGAAATGAACCCACACACCTATGGTCAATTAATCTATGACAAAGGAGGCAAGACTATACAATGGAGGAAAGACAGTCTCTCCAATAAATGGTGCTGGGAAAACTGGACAGCTACATGTGAAAAAAATGAAATTAAAACACTCTTTAACACCATACACAAAAATAAACTCAAAACGGATTAAAGACCTAAATTTAAGACCAAATACTATAAAACCCTTAGAGGAGAACACAGGCAGAACGCTCTCTGACATAAATCACAGTAATATCTTTTTCAATCCATCTGCCACAATAATGGAAATTTTAAAAAATAAACAAATGGGACCTAATTAAACTCAAAAGCCTTTGCACAGCAAAGGAAACCATAAACAAAATGAAGAGACAACCCACAGAATGGGAGAAAATATTTGCAAATGATGTGACCAACAAAGGATTAGTCTCCAAAATTTACAAACAGTTCATGAGGCTCAATACCATAAAAACAAACAACCCAATCAAAAAGATGGGCAGAAGGTCTAAATAGACATTTCTCTGAAGAAGATATACAGATGGCCAAGAGGCACATGAAAAGATGTTTAACATCACTAATTATTAGAGAAATGCAAATCAAAACTACAATGAGATATTACCTCACACCAGTCAGAATGGCCAGTGTCAAAAAATCTACAAACAATAAATGTTAGACAGGGTGTGGAGAAAAGGGAACTCTTCTACACTGTTGGTGAGAATGTAAATTGGTACAGCCACTATGGAGAACAGTATGGAGGTTCCTTAAAAAACTAAAAATAGAGCTACCACATGATGCAGCAATCCCACTCTTGGGCATATATCCAGAGAAAAACTTGGTTCAAAAGTATACATGCACCGCAATGTTCACTGCAGCACTGTTTACAATAGCCAAGACATGGAAGCCACCTAAATGTCCATCAACATATGAATGGATAAAGAAGATGTGATACAAATATACAATGGACTATTACTCAGTCGTGAAAAAGAATGAAAGAATGCCATTAGCAGCAACATGGATGGACCTGGAGATTATCATACTAAGTGAAGTAAGTCAGACAGAAAAAGACAACTATCATGTGATATCACTTATATTTGGAACCTTAAAAAAATGTTACAAATGGTCTTATCTATAAAACAGAAACAGACTCATAGACTTGGAGAATGAACCTATGGTTACCAGGGGGAAGGGTAGGCAGGAGGGATAGAATGGGAGTTTGGGACTGACATGTACACACTGCTATATTTAAAATGGATAACCAACAAGGACCTACTGTATAGCACAGGGAACTCTCCTCAATATTCTGTAATAACCTAAATGATAAAAGAATTTGAAAAAGAATGTAAAAAAATTAAATTTTTTTTTTTTTAAAAAAGAGTTCACCTTTTTCTAAATGCTGCTCATCAGAATTAGACTGGGCTCTTTGACAGTGGATATAAGGGCTCCTTTTATGTTCTGATTTGGTCCTCTGAGCCCCATCCCGTTCCCTGCATTAAGGAGAGAGCTGCCCTACCTTAGCACTGGGCCTCAGACTGCTCTGAAACCACTGCTCCTTCTCCTCGTAGATAACTCAAACCCTGGAGCTCTAGTGCTTCTACAACTCATTCTTGTATGTGCTATTCGGTACTGAATAATGTATTTGATTCCTGATGCTGGTGAGACCCCGTAGTAAAGACCAACTTCTTTGTCATGGCCTGTCTGGTGGCTTTGTTGCCCAGCTCCCACCACCACCCCCAATCCTCCTGCTCCCATCCCCAAGCCTAGAATGAGACTCTTAATTATTCCTCCAGTTCTTAAGGCACTGTCCCTCCACTGGTCATTCTTAGGATTTCTTCTGGTTCTCAACTCATTTGCAGAGCACTGTTAGTTATGTTCCTAAAGTAATCCTCCCTTATCCGGGGCTTTGCTTTCCACAGTTTCAGTTACACATGGTCAACCACAGTCCAAAAATATTAACTGGAAAATTCCAGAAATAAACAACTCATAAGCTTTAAATTTTGCGCCATTCTGAATAGCATGATGAAATCTCACACTGTCCCATTCCATCCAGCCTGCGATGTGAATCATCCCTTTGTCCAGCGTATCCTGCTGTTTACTCAGTAGCCACCTTAGTTGTCAGATCGAGTGTCATTGTGTCACAGTACTCGTGTTCAAGTAACTCTTATTTTACTTAATAATGGCCCCAAAGCACAGGAGTAATGATACTAGCAATTTGGATATGCCAAAGAGAAGCCATAAAGTGCTTCCTTAAAGTGAAAAGGTGAAAGCTTTCAATAATAAGGATAGAAAAAAATCATGTGCTGAGGTTGCTAGAATCTATAATAAGAACAAGTCTTCTTTCCATGAAATTGTGAAGAAGGAAAATGAAATTCATCCTACTTTTGCACTTGCACCTCAAACTGCAAAAGTTACAGCCACGGTGCACGATAAGTGCTTAGTTAATACAGAAAAAACATTAAATTTGTCTAATAAGATATTTTGAGACAGAGACCACATTCACATAACTTTTATTACAGTATATTGTTATAATTTTTCTATTTTATTAGTCGTTGTTAATATCTTACTGTGCCTAATTTATAAGTTAAAGTTTACCATAAGTATGTATGTATAGGGGGAAAAATACATAGTATATATAGGGTTCCATACTATCCAAGATTTCAGGCAACCACTGTGGGTGTTGGAACATATCCCCCTCAAATAAAGGGGAACTATTAACTCTTTAAGTCAGTATTTTTGTTTTCTTTGGATAAATACCAAGAAATGGGATTGTTGGATCATGTGGTAGCTCTACTTTTAATTTTTTGATGAACCACCATAATGTTTTCCATAGTGGCTGCATCAACTTATATTCCCATCAACAGTGCACAAGGGTTCCCTTTTTCCACATCTTCACCAACACTTGTTTTTTGTTGTCTTTTTGATAATTTGTTCTAACATGTGTGAGGTGATATTTCATTGTGGTTTTGATCTGCATTTCCTTGATGATTAATGATATTGAGCACCTTTTCATGTACCTGTTGACCATCTGTATGTCTTCTTTGGAAGAATGTCTGTTCAGATCTTCGCCCATTTTTAATTGAACATTTGGGTTCTTTGGCTGAGTTGCATGAGTTCTTTACATATTTTGGATATTAGCCCCTTGTCAGATATATGATTTGCAAATATTTTCTCCCATTCAGTAGCTGCCTGTTAATTTTATTGACAGTTTCCTTTACTATGCAGAAGCTTTTTAGTTCAATGTAGTCCCACGTGCTTATTTTTGCTTTTGTTGCTTTTGCTTTTGGTGTCAGATTTAAAAAATCATCACCAAGACCTATGTCAAGGAGCTTACCACCTACGTTTTCTAGGAGTTTTATGGTTAAGTGGGGTGGGGAGGTACTGTACAAGCATTTACTGAATACCTACTATTATGTCAACCACTGTGCTTTCAGATCCTACGAACATTCAAGGGCAAAAAGAAACAATCCCTGACCTCTAGGAAATGCCTGTCTGGAGAACTAATAAGCATAAAGATTATATAAGGAACTGAACCAAATGCTCAATGAAGTCTGAGAATGGAGCCTCCAAGCTGAAATGTTAGCCTTGTAGTACAGAGGCCCTATGAGCACGATACCTAGAATTCCTGAGAACAGAGACTGAATCTTGTTCATTATTCTGTCTTAATCCCTAGCAAGTACTTAGCACAGAGCCAGCACTCAAAAAGTAGTCTTAAATAAATAATTAAGCCCACTTACAAATTCCAGATAATCTGAGTTATATTATTCAGGTGTCACAGAGCCAGACCAGATAAATTAGAACACTTTTAAACTGCATTTAAGCAGTGTGATTCATGGAAAGAATTCCAATGTCAGGCTGGCCCTGAAATCAGCGAAGCATCTCACCCCTCCTGGATGCTTCACCTGCCCACATTGCTTATCTCTAGTGAAGATGTCTTATCAATCCTCAGGTTCAACCAGGCACTCAAGCCATTGTGCAATCTTTGTGCAGACTACCTGAATATCTCCAGATACAGAAGATTCACTTCCCTGCAAGACTCCATAGAGATCAGACAAATTTAGAAATCCTTCTTTGCAGTAAGATAAAATCTATCTTCGTGAAACCTCAGCCCAATTGCCCTAGTTTTAGCCCCTGATACCACAGAGAACAAATCTTGTGCCTCTTCACAGAATAGCCCCTCAGATACTTGAAGACTGAAGTTCATTGAACCTTTTCTTAGGCTGACTAAAAATGTCCTCAGTATTACCAATTATCCCTCACATTCCAAATCCCCTTATTTCTCTGGCTAGTCTCCATTAAACACACAGATTTATATAAATATATCATTTATTTTTTTAACATCTTTACTGGAGTATAATTGCTTTACAATGGTGTGTTAGTTTCTGCTTTATAACAAAGTGAATTAGCTATACATATACATATATCCCCATATCTCCTCCTTCTTGCATCTCCCTCCCACCCTCCCTATCCCACCCCTCTAGGTGGTCACAAAGCACCCAGCTGATCTCCCTGTGCTTGCAGCTGCTTCCCACTAGCTATCTATTTTACATTTGGTAGTATATATAAGTCCATGCCACTCTCTCACTCATCCCAGCTTACCCTTCCCCCTCCCCGTGTCCTCAAGTCCATTCTCTACGTCTGTGTTTTTTTCCTGTCCTACCCCTAGGTTCATGAGAACCTTTTTTTTTTTTTTTTGACTCTATGCGTTAGCATACGGTATTTGTTTTTCTCTTTCTGACTTATTTCACTCTGTATGACAGACTCTAGGTCCATCCACCTCACTACAAATAACTCAGTTTCATTTCTTTTTATGGCTGAGTAATATTCCATTGTACATATGTGCCACATCTTCTTTACCCACTCATCTGTCAATGAACACTAAGGTTGTTTCCATGACCTGGCTATTGTAAATACAGCTGCAATGAACATTGTGGTGCATGACTCTTTTTGAATTAAATACATCATTTATTAAGTGCAGCA
Organism: Neophocaena asiaeorientalis asiaeorientalis; assembly: GCF_003031525.2. NCBI lineage: Eukaryota > Metazoa > Chordata > Mammalia > Artiodactyla > Phocoenidae > Neophocaena > Neophocaena asiaeorientalis. The sequence goes on along the minus strand of NW_020174703.1, from coordinate 7,287,448 downwards.
TACAGAATAGAATATAGGTACTCCAGTACTACCTGACCAGCATAAAGAAGGCAAGTACTGTCACCTTCTCTATTCTAGGTGTTATATATTAATTAATGGGGCTTGTGATCATACTAAATTTTTATCATAATCATAGCACACTGCTAATTTATGTTGTGCTTACTGTCAACTAAATTTTTCACATAAGCTATCACCAAGTCATATCTCCCTATCTGGGGACCTTTCATGGTTGATTTTTGAGCCTATGGCAGGATTTTCCATTTTTTCCTATTAAATTTTATCTGGTAGATTCAGCTTATAGTTCCAGCAGATCTCTTTAGATCCTAATTCTGTCATTCAACAACTTCAATGTTCCCCTAAGTTTAAATTTATCCATTTATTAATTCAAAAATATGTTATTTATTGAGTGCTCACTGGGTGCTAGGCACGGTTCTAAGCACCGGGGATTCAACAATGAATAAGACAGACAAAACCTCTGCTTACAGGGAATTCACATTCAGAAGTGGTAAGGGGATGGGTAAATGGAGAAGGGCTGAGAAAAGGAGCATTGTAGGGTGGTGGGGACAGAGAACACTTCTCTCTGCATCCTCCAAGAGTGAATGAGCATATGCCTTCTCTCTCTTATGTTTTTCATTTGAGTTAAGCTCTTCCTTCTCTCCAAGTTGATAAAAATGCTTCTGGGATGTCCTCTCAACCAGTTGTAGCTCTCTGTAGTCAACAGTAATGCCCCCTGAAAACCTGGTGTAAACTGTCACTTGCATTTCCTTGATTTTCCTCCAAGTAATCACTCAGGGGCCCTAAGATAAACTTTCATAATCCCCTTGGGAGTATAACTGAGCTGACCCACTTCACCGGTCTGAGGTACAAACACAGTTACATCTATTTTATTTTTTCTATTTTATCACTTAAACCCCAACTAGTCTTCCTTAGGGAACTGCATACCAAGAGACGCTGCCTTTATAAAGTTCACAAGACTCCATGGGACCCTTTCCTTAAAATATCAGAGTCCTACATTTACATAACTGAAGGGAACCACTTGTAATTTTTCAAGGATAAAAAACTGATCCAAAGGTAACATGTTATCTCTTCCTCTATACTTAGAAGAGGCTAGAATGTTAATTTTGTAAAGTACACTATTTTCATTAGCAGTTAGGGGAGGGGGCCATTTCTTCAGAAATAAGTTTCAAAAGCCTTGGTTTATGTATATAGTAAAGAAGAAAAAGAAGGTAGAGATGAGGGATCTAAAAGTCTGATCAACTTTTCCATCAGGAAAAGGGGGGAAATGCTCTTTTCTTTTTCCACACCTTCCATTTTCTTTCCCTTTTTAACTTCACCTCCCAGGAGAAGCCAAGACTGAGAGGAGAGATACTGGGCTGAACTGGAATAACTATACAAGCTGGATTATAAGAGATTAAGCTGGCCAAAAGTGTAAATCATTTTTAATTTGCAGCCTTCCAAACTAGCCCTGACATCTCTCTTCAGGCATTGGCAAGCTACTCCACAGCCAGAGAGCTACAGGCAGCCTGCTGGGAATTTTAATGACACATCACCCGCCCTCAGCCAAGTACTCTTCCACACCCTCCTACCTCCATCACACTCAACCTGGTCCCAGAGGCGCCTAGAGTTTGGCATCCCACAAGGCCCTCCCTCCCAACAGTCAGTCTTTCACCAATGGCCCCAAGCCCAAGATTCCCCTTCCTGCCCACTCCAGACATCAACAGATCTCATGCTTTATCTGATCTCGGTTAACAACTCTGGATGAAAAAATGAAACCCAGCTTATTTATATCTTAGAAAGGAGTCTGTTAACCAAAATACATTTCTTGGAAATGGGATATGATTTATTAGGCTTCAAACTACTCCACAGTGATTTTGTCCCATCTAGTCAAGAGTGAAAAATACAGGACACCCACATTACTCAGCTGAACACAGCTGCACCCCATGATAGTTTGATAAGTGACTTATACCAATAGTGTGGGACTCAATCAAAACAAAGAACCAAACGTTTCGTTTTCACAAGTGTATGCATATGTCCAAACCCATCAAATTTAGACATTAAATATGTGCTGTTTTTTGTATATCAATTATACCTCAATAAATCTGTTTTTTAAAGGAGAAGAACCATCACTTAAAAGGAAGTGAGGTTTGACCACCAAATTCTTCAAACCCTGATGGGAAGTGTAAGGACTTCATGTGCATATGGTAATAATTATAATAATAATGGTAGCTAAACATATACACATTTATAATATACTTTACATAGACTATCTCATTAAACGTATGCAACAATCTTATGAGAGAATTACTATTATCACAATTTCAGAAAGTAGGGAATTTGTTTTAACTAGTCCTCTAAGTATCAATGAACTTACTTTTTTTTTTTTTTACATCTTTATTGGAGTATAATTGGTTTACAGTGGTGTGTTCGTTTCTAACAAAGTGAATCAGTTATACATATACATGTGTTCCCACATCTCTTCCCTCTTGCGTCTCCCTCATCCCACCCTCCCTATCCCACCCCTCTAGGTGGTCACAAAGCACCGAGCTGATCTCCCTGTGCTATGCGGCTGCTTCCCACTAGCTATCTGTTTTATGTTTGGTAGTGTATATATGTCCATGCCACTCTCTCACTTTGTCCCAGCTTACCCTTCGCCCTCCCCGTATCCTCAAGTCCATTCTCTAGTAGGTCTGTGCCTTTATTCCCATCTTGCCCCTAGGTTCTTCATGACCATTTTTTTTTTAATATTCCATATGTATGTGTTAGCATACGATATTTGTTTTTCTCTTTCTGACTTACTTCACTCTGTATGACAGACTCTAGGTCCATCCACCTCATTACAAATAGCTCAATTTCGTTTCTTTTTATGGCTGAGTAATATTCCATTGTATATATGTGCCACATCTTCTTCAATGAACTTTTAATATTCTACTCTGAGGGCTGGAAAGATGGGACTTTAAGGCCTAGAAAGACTCATAATTAGAGTGGTTGGGCCCTTTTTCCCACACACCACACCGCAGGCAGCTACCTTCCATTTCCTGCAGCAGGCAGACCCAATCACATTCCATAGATGGGACCAAATGATTTCATATTGCTTTCAGCAACTATATGAAGAGATATATGATTAAAACAGACTTTTATTCCCATTTCTCGACTCCCACAATACTGCATTTACAGAACTCTCCACTTGAACAATTTTCCTTTTGTTTAAACTTCTCTGCAAGAAATACTGCCTCAGACACATTGCTATCACGTGGCCTTCCTAAAATAATCCACATAGGCACAGGTATTTACTAAAACAAAGACCATATTGTCTGGTATTAAAAACCAAGGCAGGGTATGAGAATTTAATCTCCAGCTAAGTAAGGACAGGACAACACTGAACATGTATCTGCAAGTAAAATACTACATAGAACACTCCCTAATCAAACTCTTTCCTGGGTGGCAACTTTCAAGAGAAGCCAAGCTGAGGTGCCTTATTATAGTTTATACTTGTGCATATGAAATTATGTCACCTGCTAATGCTGTGTATTGCCTAACAAGAAAGTGTTCATGGTACAAAGTAGAGAATCAAAGTGTCCCAATGAGCTAAACATTTTGAAGAAGAAAAAATAAATGAATAAAAAGAGGGAAGTAGGAAAACCTCCTCAGCAAAGATATTTATCTTGAGTCACATTTCCTCCAGAACTTAATTTCCATCTTCTGTCTCCTTGCAAAGGATTATCTTTGAAAGTACTTGTTGCACAGTGAGTATAAGAGATTTCTAGAGGCATCTGAAAGCAGAGTCTTTGCTGAGGAAGCTTCTTCTTCCCCTCTCTTTTCAAATTTTATTTTATTAGGGTAAGAATACTTAACATGAAATCTACCTTCTTAACACAATTATTTTTAAGTGTACAAGATAGTACTGTTGACTACAGGTACTATGTTGTACATTCCATCTCTAGAACTTATTCATCTGCTTAACTGAAACTTAATGCCTGTTGATTAGTAACTCCTCATTTTCCCCTCCACCCAGACCCTGGAAATCACCATTCCAGTCTTTGATGCTATGAATCTATTTTAGATACCTCATACAAGTGGAATCATGCCACACTTTTCTTTCTGTGACTGGCTTATTCCACTTAGCATAATGTCCTAAGGTCATCCATGTTGTTACACATTGCAAACTTTCCTTCTTTTTTAATGCCGAGTAATATTCCATTGTATATAGATATGCTATATTTTCTTTATCTATTTATCCACTGATGGAAATTTAGTTGTTCCATTGCCAATAGTGCTGCAATGAACATAGGGTGTTAATATCACTCTGAGATCCTGATTTCAATTATTTTGAATAAATACCCAGGAGTGGTACTGCTGGATCATATGATACTTTTATTTTTAATTTTTGAACAACCTATTTTCCATAGCAACTACACCATTTTGTATTCCCACCAACAGTGTTCCAGGTTTCCAATTTCCCCATAGCCTTGCCAACACTCTTTGTTTTTTTCATAATACCCACCCTGACAGGTGTGAGGTGATATCTAATTGTGGTTTTGATTTGTATTACATTCCAATTGCATTTTTTGAAGAAATAGAAAAAATAATTCCAAAATTCATATGTAATCACAAAGGACCACAAATAACCAAGCCAATATTTAAAAAGAAGAACAAAGCTGGAGGCATCACACTTCCTAAATTCAAAATATACTACAAATTTACAGCAATGAAAACAGTATGGTATTGGTATAAAGACAGATATATAGATCAAAGGAACAGAATAGACAGCCAAGAAATAAATCCAACATACACAGTCAGCTGATCTTTGACAAGGGTGCCAGGAACACACAATGGGGAGGATAACCTTTTCACAAATGGTGTTGGGAAAGTGGATGTCCACATGCAAAAGAATGATTTGGACCTTTATCTTATACCACACACAAAAATCAGTTCAAAATTGATTAAACACTTAAATGTAATGCCTGAAACTCTACAACTCCTAGAATAAAACAGGTTGAAATTTCATGACATTGGTCTTGGCAGTGATTTCATGGGTATGACACTAAAAGCACAAGTAACAAAAGAAAAAACAGGCAAGTGGAACTGCATCAAACTAAAAGCTTCTTCTGCACAGCAAAGGAAACAATCAACAGAGTGAAAAGGCAACTTGTGGAATGGGAGAAAAACATATATCTGATAAGAGGTTAATATCTGAAATATATAAGGATCTCACACACAACTCAAAGAAAAAAAAAAGCATTTAAAAATGGGCAAAGGAATTGAATAGATATTTCTTAAAAGAAGACCAAAGTTGCCTCTTCTTGCTCTACCTTTTATATTAGTGTTGAGACGTAAGCACCTACAGGGTGAAGCATTAAGTGGTATTTTAATGTCTGGAGAATCCCTTAGGCTTTGACAACTGCCAGCTCTTTTAAGACATAAACTTTTTCCATCTTTCTCATCCCCAGGCCCAGCACAATGCCTGACACTCAGGGAGGGGACAATTATTTGATTAACCTACTTGATTCAAAATTAATACCCATCTGATCTATGACCCTGCCCAGGAAGAGAAGCCTGTTGGGGTTAGGGAGTCAGCACAGTAGTAAGAGACCCAGAAGAACTGTCACATCCTTCCCAAGCAGCATGAGTAGAATGTTATTAACTAATAAAACTAGACATGAAATACTTCTTGCTCTAAAGACAAGGGAAATTATTTTCCAGAAAACAGCAGAAAATAGAAAACAAATAATTAAGGTAATTGTGCACACACCAAGAGAAGGTTAACAGTTAAGTTCTTTGCTGCTGAGCAATGTGAACTCATGAGGTCAACAGAAATTTGTTACTGAATGTTTCAGAACTGGTCCATAAAGAAATCAACAACATCTCTGGAATCTAGAAAACTTGTGTGTTCTACCTGCAGGATAAATCTAGTCGTTTGGTTTTGTTTGATTTTATTCTTAATTTTAAAGAACGCCATTTTAGTCATTCTGGGCTTAATAATAGCTGAAGCAAAGAGCCAGCCTTAGGAAAGGGGGAACCAGTTTCCCTCTCCAAGCTTCCTAGTTTGAGGAAGACAGCTTTTGCTGGAACACAAGGACATATATTTGGCATACCTTTCCTCAAACTAAAGTCTGGAATCTGTGGGAGGTCTCTCTCACTATTCAAGCAAAACGAAAACCTTTCATTCTCTCTTCATGTTTGCCCTTCCTCCCGCTCCCACTGCTACTTTGCAAAACCTGGTCCTCATTACCTCAAGAATGAGTCTGGCAACAAGACTTCTGGTTGCTCCAGATTTTTCTCCCAGGCTTCCCCTGTAGGTTACTTGTGCTTAGATTTCAGTTCCTTAAGAGCAGGCGCCATGTTTATTCATTTGTACTTCAAGCACCTTATGGAACCCCTAACACACAGTGAGGCTCCTTTAATGTTTAATTTGCGGTAAGTGAATAAGAGAGTGAGCTTCCTAAATATTACTCATTGTGTTATTCCTCTGCTCAGATCTCATTAATGGCTGGCTACAGCCTACCTCGCCAATATGCAGTTCATTGTCATTCAAAGATTTCATGTTTGCAAATTTGCCTACTTGCTAAAATCTATTTGTAATCCCACAGTCAATACTAGGGCACTTTCAAGATCATGCATGAACATGTGCAAAGCAATGAAAAGTTTGAGTCACCCAGTGTGCATGCTCCCAGATGAGTTTGGACAAGGTGATGCTCTGCCTTCTTATTTCAGCTCTTAGACTGTAAAAAACTGTCCTTTTGTAGCCTATTTAGTGCCATGTTTTTCATATTTATGTGCTGTTTGTTGTTGATTTTATTGTTTAAAAGGGCCCCTAAGCAGAGTGCCGAAGTGCTGTCTAGTGTTCCTAAGCCTAAGAAGGTTGTGATGTACCTTATGGAGAAAATACACGTGCTGGATAATCTCTGTCCAGGCATGAGCAATAATGCTGCTGGCTATTAGTCTGATGTTAATGAATCAACAATATATATTAAATTTGAAGTCTTTAATCAGAAACACACCGAAAAAGTTAGGAAGAAAATGTTGTAAACAGAGGCTCACAGGAATAACACTGTACATCCCCTACGACAAACACTTCAGTATTTGCTAATTCATTGTTCATGATGACTTTATAGAACATATTTGCCACACATAATTAAAGTGGCATTTAGAGACAATTATAATTGTCTCTAATTGCTTCCCAGGGACCTGGCTGTGATATCCTTATTACCTCAGCCCTTCCCTTCCTTAGCAGGCAAGATGCTCCAGTCACCTTGACACCACCAGCCCATGCTTCTGAGGTCTGTGGTTCCTCTATGCCTTCTTTCATGTTGTTCTACCATGCGGACCACCAAAGTCCTCTTCAGACTGCACCTTCTCCATGAAGCCTTTCCTACAGAGTTCAGCCTCAATTAATAGACCCGTCTTAGAACTTTTAAAACTTATCTATATCACAGCATTTAATCATATGCAATCTTGATTTATTCCCTACTTAATTAATGTTATTTGCTACCCAGTTTGATTATAATCACCTTGAAAGCAAGCATCCACCTCATATTTATATCAATTCCATTTATTTATGCTTATCTATGCATATACTTCCTACCTGATATGCCTAAATGGTTTTAAGCTGCCTTTTAAAATTATTATTATTATAGAATGGTAGAGCTATAAAGAGATTTAAAACTCCTCTATGCCACCTCTCTAATTTTATAGATGAAGAAACCAAGACCTAGCAAGTGATTTGCCCCAAAACATGTCATTTTTATGAAGTAGGTGTCATGATTCCCAAAGCTGGGCATTTTCCCCTCCTATAACTAGCTATAATGAAACTCTTTCCATTGCCATGTGTTTTATATAAATAAATTTTGCAATACTTACATTTATGAAAGTGAAAAATAGGAATTAAATGAATGCTGAACTCAATCTCATTCTAGAAAATATCCATGATCATCTATAGACACATAAACCAACTGAGGCAAAAAATAAACAGCTCCATGAGAGATTCATTTCCAACAAGATTTTACTTTTATGTTAAATGATTATGTTTCAATTTATTTTTGTTTTGGTCATTAGTATGCTATTTTTTGCATTCAAGTCTTGTAGTCACAGGAAACTTTAAAAATAATTTAAGCTCCACAGGGCTTCCCTGGTGGCGTAGTGGTTGAGAGTCCGCCTGCCGATGCAGGGGACACGGGTTCATGCCCCAGTCTGGGAAGATCCCACATGCCGCGGAGCAGCTGGGCCCGTGAGCCATGGCCGCTGAGCCTGTGCGTCCGGAGCCTGTGCTCCGCAACGGGAGAGGCCACAACAGTGAGAGGCCCGCGTACCGCAAAAAAAAAAAAAAAAAAATTTAAGTTCCAGTGTATATTTTTGTAACAGAAAAGTGTGATAAGGTAATTAAGACAAGACTTTCAAAAATAAGACAACATATTAGCATAAACATAGGAAGGAAGAGTGGAATAGAAATATACGTCCGAGAAACTAACAAAATAACATCAGACAGAAGGAGGGCCCAAAAATGGTGACATAGGAGGCTCCTGAACATCCCTCCTCCCACTGATGCAGTGAATGTACAGCTACATAAGGAGTATCCCTCTGAGAGAAATCCAGATACCAGCTGAGTGATTCTGCATGTTGAGCGAAAGAGAAAATACCCATACTGAAACAGGTAGGAAAGGCAGAGACACACTCTCACCATAAACCCCACCCCCAGAATAGAGTCATACAATTGAGACTCCTAACTTCTCCCTGAAGAGCAAAGGGTTTAGACCACACACCTAGTCCCCCAACTTTTATTACTACCTCATGAGAGATGACCCTCAAAACACTTAGCTCTGAAAGCCAACCAGGCTGGATTCCACAAAACCCACAGGACTAGAGCAAACGAAGAAGCAGTTCCTAATAGCCATGCATCACAGTTGGTATCCCGCCAGGCTCAGTGTGAAAGGAACAGGCAAAAATGCCTATCTTCCAGGGCATTCTAGCCTTTCCCTGGAAAGGGATTTAGTGCATACTTTACAAGCTGCAGCCTGAGGGTCTGACTTCCTATTAGCATGATACTGGAAGCTGGCTACTATTCTTCATGGAGCCCAGGGGAATCCAGTGGGCACTTCCTCTGCCTTCTCCCTTCAGCTCACTCCAACAAAAAAACCCAGTTCACTAGCATCTCTAAAAGAAGCTTGTACAAGTCTGGTGTCCCAGCTTTTGCATCTGTCACCAGAGAAACAGGCCCCCAGACTGCCTGGCCCTGATAGCCAAAGGGGCTTGTGTTCATGAATGTCACAGGACTATAGAAAACAAAGCAGCAGTTCTCAATGGACATGCAAGCACTCGCCAAAGCTATCCCCCCAGGGCTCAGCACAACATAAGCAGGCGAAAATGCCCATCTCCCATTCATTCACTGGAAGGGGTTTGATTGCATATTTCACAAGTTACCGCTTGAGAGTCCAGCTTCTGATTCGCACACAATTTGGTGCTGACTGTGATCCTCCCTGGAGTCCAAAAGAGTCAGTGGGCACTTTCTCCACCTTCTCCCTCCTGCTCACTCCAACAAAAAAACCAAGTCACTGGTACCTCTCTATAAGGAGCTTGTACACATGTCTAGCACCCTAACTTTTACAGCTTGCACTGGAGGGACTGGCTCTCAATTTACCTAGCTCTGATAGCCAACAGGGCTTGCATTCATCAGTTCCACAGGATTATAGCAACAAAAGCAGTCTTTAAATAGATGCACCCCCAGCAACTATATACTCAGGCTCAATGCAGAGGTAACATGCAGAAATACCATCTCCCAGTTTCCCAGCTGCTGCCTGAGGGTTTGGTTTCTAACCAGCTTACATTGAGTTGCTAACTGTGACCCTCCCTTTTGGGACACTAATGGGTCTTGGCATACCCTCTACTATTCAGAGCTGCTAAGAACAAAGATGGAGGATTGGGCCATCACAAAGATTTAAGAGACAACCAGGAGCTTGGTCTGGGCTAATTGATGAGGTTAATCTACACAAGACTGGGAGAGGTGGCTGTTTTATCTAATGCATAGAAACCAATGCAGAGAGTCAAGGAAAATGGAGAAACAAGGGAATATGTTCCAAGCAAAAGAACAAGATAAATCTCTAGAAATCAATCTTAATGAAGCAGAGCTAAGTGACTTACCAATAGTTTAAAGTAATGGTCATAAGGATACTCACCAGGGTAAAGCATTAATGAACAAAGTAAGAATTTCAACATAAAGATAGAAAATATTAAAATGTACTAAAGATACCATAGAGCTGAAGAATACAATAACTGACTTAAAAACTCAATAAAAGGATTCAAATAGCAGACCAGATCAGTGGAACAAAGGATCAATGAGTTCAAAGACAGGGCAGTGGAGTGGAATTCATCTAGTCAAAGGAGCAAAAAAAAAAAAAATAGAGTAAAGATAGCTTAAAGGACTTATGGGACAACATCAATGGGACAACATCAACTGGATCAATATACTCTTCTCCTAGCAGAAGACAGAGAGAAAGGGGAGGAAAGGTGATTCAAAGAAATATGGCCCCAAACTTTCCTAACCTGGGGAAAGAAACAAACATCCAGATCCAGGAAGCCCAAAGATACCAAAAGAGATGAATTTAAAGAGACCCCCCCAAAAAAAAATTAAAAAAAAATAAAGAGACCCCCACCAAGACATATTATAATCAAATTGTCAAAATTAAAGACAAGGAGGGAATCTTAAAAGCAAGAAGGGAAAAATAATTTGTTAAGTACAAGGGAGCCCCCAGAAACCTATCATCAGATTTTTCAGCAGAACTTTGCAGGCCATAAAGGAGTGGCACAGTACATTTAAAGTGCTGAAAGAAAAAAAACTGCCAGCCAAGAATACTTAAAGTGGCAAAATTGTTAAGAATTGAAAGAAAAAGAGTTTTCAAAACAAGCAAGAGCTGAAAGAGTTCAGCACCACTAGACCTGCCTTATAAGAAATATTAAAGGGAGTTCTCCAAGCTGAAGATGAAAATCCTTGAAAGTATATAACTCACTGGTAAAGGTAAATACATAGTTAGATTCAGAATACTCAAAGATTGTAACAGTAATGGGTAAATCACTTAACACTCTAGCATAAAAGTTAAAAGACAAAAGTATTAACTATAAGAATTTGTTAATCAATACAAAATAAAAAAGATGTAAATTGTGGGGCTTCCCTGGTGGCGCAGTGGTTGAGGGTCCGCCTGCCGATGCAGGGGACACGGGTTCGTGCCCCGGTCCGGGAGGATCCCACATGCCGCGGAGCGGCTAGGCCCGTGAGCCATGGCCACTGAGCCTGCGCGTCCGGAGCCTGTGCTCCGCAAAGGGAGAGGCCACAACAGTGAGAGGCCCGCGTACCGCAAAAAAAAAAAAAAAAAAAAATGTAAATTGTGACATCAAACACATAATATGTGGGGAGGAGAGCGTAAAGACAGAGCTTTTGAATGCATTTGAAGTTATCTTAAAATAGACTGTTAAAACTATAAGAGTTTAAAATGTCAGTAGGTACAACACACTAGAAATTATGTTTGCAACTACTAAAATATATGACAGATTGTGGATATCAACTTCAAATGTATGATGAGGTACCTAGATTTACCCAAGTATTTTAAGGGGTATGTGAGCAAAAACATGTGACCACCATTGCTCTAAGCTGTTTAAAGTTGTATCTTGACTAAAGGCAACTCAAATTGTCTATCGATGCAACTTGTTTGATGCCACCTGTTGCTCCTGCTCCAATATCACACCTCCCACTTGCCTCAATGCATTTGCCCTCTGCAGAACTGCTCACCTGAACTCATCCAGATTTCAGGAGTAACGGCAGAGGAAAAAAAAAAAAAGATTATGGTAATTCAGTATCCCATAACCTAGAGAGACATGAGAACGTGGGTGGGGAGATTTCTGAAAGGAAGTGGGATCTGGATGTCCCTGTAAAAACCTGAGCATCTTGTGCCTAGCAAGTGGGCTCTCATGGTTACAACAATAAACCTCGTCTTTAAGGACTATTTTATGAAGGGTGCCTTGCACCCAGCTGATCAAGACTTCTGAGATCAGGAAGTAGGATGGAAAACTCAGCTCTTCTATCAGGGAAGATCACAAGGTGATGAAGGCTTTGAAGTTTCTCGAGGCAGGTAGTGTACAATCTTGGAGCAAACTTAGGGCCTCCTTTTCAAGGCATAGAAATTGGTTATGCAAGTGATGATTATAAAATACAAAATCATGCATTTCTGTAACTTAAATCCTTTCAATGATTTCCTGTAACTTTCAGGCTAACATTCAAACTCCTTAATTTAGCACTCAAGAACTTCACAGGTCAGCCCCTACCTTCCTCTCTAGCTTCATCTCTTAACACTCCCAGGAAACACAATGTATTCATTCCAGCCATCCCAAATGACCAGCAGATCTCAGCTGTGTCTGGCTACTGCCCCAACTCAGTGACTATACAAATGCTAGTGTGTCTGCTTGGAAAGCTCTTCCTACTTCTTCACCTAATTTCTCTTCCTTCGAGACACAACTCCAGCATCATCTCCCAGGCCTCAAAATTTGATATTTTTCCCTCTTTGTGCCCTCAAAGCAACTGTACTCCAGCATTCAGTACATTGTACTGTATTCACTCATTCATTTACTTGCTAGATCTTCTTGTATAATTTCCTAGCAGACAAGGCCTGCTACCTTAGAGGTAAATCAATGAATGAAATAGGAAATAAATTAATATATAAATGAATAAACAAAAATTCCATACAAGGAACAGGGAAATAGAGGGGTTGTGATTTTAAAAAACAGCAAGAAATGAGGAAGCAGGAAGAAAAGCCTGGTAGAAGTTGAAGAGACAGAGGGACAGATGAACATCACAACACACAGGCCTCTGTCCCTGCTCAGATGCCCATGGCCTGCTGTAACAGACCAGCAGGACTCACAAGCCAGCCCTGCCCCACTTATTAGCTATGTGACCTGATATAAATTACTAATCCTAAGCCCCAGTTTCCTCATCTCTGAAATGGAGATAAGTATATTCACCTCCATCATAGAGTTGTTATGAAGATTAAATCAGGTAAGGCTTACGATACAAGTGTGGTGCACATAATAAGCACATGACAAATTTTAGCTGAAAATGCACTTCTAGCTAATGCTGAGGAATAAAAGAAAAGCCTGTTTCTCAGGCCCAGTAAAGCACATAGCCTGGACTAGGACATTGGACTAATCTGATTTGGAATCATTCTCTGATCTAGGACATTTTAGCTCAGTGCTGAATGCAGCAAAGCAAACCTAAATCAGTAATGTTACCATCATTTGAATCCATTCTTTAGCTGAAAGATACATTAATTGTAAGCTTGAAGTTGAGGTCAAGAAGATTCATATATTTCTATGTTAATGATATAGTCTTAGTGTTTTGAGTTTAGAAAGAAAGCAAAAAATCATATGATATTGCCACATGAAAGATCTAAGGAACATCCAGCCCCACAGCAAAAGAAGCTTCACTTAATGGACCCTGTTCTTCTCAAGCCTCCTGAAGTTGCCAAAATATTCTTCACAAATGAACAGTCACAGTGTTTGCCTATCGACTCAACCACTGGGTAGGATTTGGAGGTAAAATATTATCCAGTTGGATTAATTATTATATCACATTGGACCAGATGCCTCTACCAGGCACCAGTTTTCTTGGTTGGTCACATATTAACAATCATCGTCTTGACCTTCTAAACATTCTGCATGATTAGTAGTTCCCGGCAGCAGTGACTGATAGCAGTTACTGGAATCTCTGCTTACTGGGTGATTACGTAACATCTACACCTAGCTGCATGGCTAGTCACGATATTTTGTGATGTTTGGACTGAAGGGTCTCGTATTCACCAGATTGATCTTATTTGTTTCATGTTTTGCTTTTCCTACCTTTGTGCCTTTGCTCACTCTCTTTCCTCCACCCAAAATGACCTTTCTTCCTTCCAACTGTTCAAATTCCAGAAGTCTTTTAAGGTTCTAATCAAATACTCCTTTTGTCTGTCAACCACCCAAGGAAAAAAATAGTTTGCTTTTGAATTCCCATTGTACTTTAATTTATTTTCTGTAGAGTGCTTTTTGCTTTATATCCTGTATTTTCCTTACTAGCACAATGCCTTACCCACAAGTGTCACTAAATAAAATTTTATTGAAGTCATGAACTAGCGTTGGTCATGTTGTTCATGTTGTTAGTTATCCACTACAACTAAGGATACTATAGATTACTTGAAAATGTAAACAGACATATCATTTAATGAAAACACCTTACTCCCTATGAGGAAATCCTGCTTTTTAACCAACAGCTAAGTCCCCTTCCTGTTCATGTGCCTCCCAAACGGTCTGGAAAAGAGATTCTAGGCAGAATAATTTCTAGAATTTCATCTCTGGCTTATCATAAAAATAGCTTGGCCTTGCTCTCACTTCTTTGATAGTGAAACACTGCTCTAAGTAGTAGCAGCAGAATTCAGAATTAGAGAAATTTGGAAATGATGGATTTAAGTTGATGCTTAAACTTAAGCTTTGGACTGAAAAAAAGAGCAAAGATGCTCTCCACTTGTTCCCCTTATTGATCTACTCATTCCCAAAACTGAGAGTCCTAGTGAGGTTACAGATGACCTAGAGCTAGAGGGTAAAATTGGGAAGATAATAGAGGATACTTATATGGACTCAGTATTAGATGATATTAAGGAATTATTTTCAAATTTGTCAGACTGAGTAGTGGCATGGAAATATAAAAGGCTTATCCGTTAGAGAGGCATGCTGCAAAATGATATGATTTCTGGGATTTGCTTTGAAATATTCAAGAGAAAAGAGGAGGAATGGAGAGAAATAACAAAATTGGGAAAATGTTAATAATTATTGAGTTGACTGATCAGTATATAGAAACTCATTATACTATTCTCTATAGTTTTGTGTGCTAAACCATTTCTACACTCAAAGTTCTGAAAGACAAATAATCTTTTAAGGTAATAGTTATCCTCATATAGCTGATCTCCAAACTAGATGTTTGCCTAAAATGACAAATAAGGGTATGAAAGGGAGTTTTTATTATCTAGATCACCAGTCTGTGCCATTTGATTTAATCCACACTACTCCAAATCACTATTATTTAATGTTCTCTGTTAAGTCAGAAAGCTATACGTGTGTAACCTGGAAAAATATCTGTGCTTTTAATTTCAAATATACTACAGTTATGTACATTGTGTTCTTAATCAAGATTTCAGACATCCCAGTAAACCAGTTCTTTGGTGTTTTTTTGTTTGCTGTTTCTTGAAGTCACAGTTATGTTTTTTAAAAAATCAGTTATACTAAAAATGGGGGTACGGAAAGGGAGATCAGAAGTAGTCTACAGGTTAATAAATTTCCTGGCAGGATATCCTGGTAATAATCTACGTGAGCACCTAATAATTATTCAGCATATCTGACCCTAATTAAAATTTATTTCTGAACTATTAATCAAATACTGTCTTCTGCAGAAGTTAGTTAATAACTCTGTGCCTTTCTCTACCCTTATTTTTCTAACATCAGGCAAATATCAAAGAAATTCAGAACTTTTCCCCTTAGCTTTAACCAAAATAGCCCCAAATTTCTATTCACTGAGTAATCTAAGGCACCAAAGGCTTTATCGTGTTAAATGTTGCTTGCTGCCTTTTACAAATACCACCAAAGATTGGAATCCTCAGATATGTGAGGAACATATTTCTTCATTTCTATTTTCTCCTGGGATGAGCATATATTCCCCCCAAAATCTATACGTTTTTGATCCCAACTTTACCAAGTATCAAATGGTAGAATTTGGTAGAAGTAATTTTATTGATTTGTCTAATAGCACTGGCTTGAAAGAAATTAATTTATTGATTTGCTTAATAGAAACAGAATTTGCCTACTAGAACTTACTTCAGGAAAAGGAACATTCCAGTTAAAAAAAAATTTTTTTAAGCCTTAGTAAGCCCCTTTATTGTTGGCTACTTGCACGGAAAGGATTTTACAGTTTGGTGGCCTAACAGTGCTTCAACAGATCAAGGCTTTAAGAAATGGAACTGACGAAGCTAAGCTTAAAGGACCCAGCAAAAACTTTGAAACTGGTATCAGCCTACATTTTCACATTCCTCTGTATATCTCTGGCTATTGTAGACATCCAAATCCTTCAGAAAAAGTATCTAATTCAGCATTTCCTAAATATATTTATTTATAGAACTGAGATATTATTAATCATTACCTGAACAAAGGACTTCATGGTCAAGTGAAGTTGCAGAAATTCTGGGCCAAACAAAGTTCAAATATCTCTTCACTTTGGGACTTTCTAGTCTCTTTATTATGATAGTCGTATTATTAATTTTCAAGAAAGGGAATGTCATTAAGGATAGTGCAATGTTCAGAAATTATCTTGTGAAACTAGTGTTCCAAAAATATATTGATGGCTATGATCTGAAAATACACCCAGGTACACATACAAATACACACACACACACACACACACACACACACACACTCACACATATAGATACAAACATACTAGAAGACATGAGTGAACCATTTTTTGCACTCGTATAAACAAGTATAAATCAACTAAAATTGTGTGCCAGCAAGACAAGGGATATCTCCCTTCCATTCAAAGAAACAAGAGAGATCTATTTTTCCAGCAGCCCTTCAGACTGTGATTTTGGGCAGCTACTTCCTTCCTGCTCTAAAAACATCAAATCCAGGAACTGAGAAACTGATAAGGAAGGAGATGCCCTGCTTGCTGCTATGTCAACTCCAGGAAACTTACTAAGATCTGTCCCTGACTCCATAAAACCTGGAAATGAATTCATAGATAAATTACTTTTTTTTCTTTAGTTTCCTCAATTAGAGTAAAGCAAATCTCTCTTAGCTATCTCAAAGGCCATGGCTATCTATTCAAAGAACATTTAGTTTATACTGTGAGTAATAATAATTTAAAAAATACAAGGACACCACAAAAAAAGGAAAAAGAAAATTACAGGCCAATATCATTGATGAACATAGATGCAAAAATCCTCAACAAAATATTAGCAAACCAAAATCAACAATACATTAAAAGGATCAAGTAGAATTATCCTAGAGATGCAAGGATGGTTCAATATTTCAAATTAATCAATGTGATACACCACATTGACAAAATGAAGAATAAAAAAATCACATGATCATCTCAATAGATGCAGAAAAAGCTTTTGACAAAATTCAACATCCAGTTATGATAAAAACTCTCAACAAAATGGGTATAAAGGAAACATACCTCAACATAATAAAGGCCATATATGACAAGCTAACATCATACTTAAGAGTAAAAAGCTGAAGGCATTTCCTCTAAGATCAGGAACAAGACAAGGATGCCCAGTCTCACCATTCTTATTCAACGTACTATTGGAAGCCCTAGCCATGGAAATCAGACCAAAAAAAGAAATAAAAGGAATCCAAATTGAAAAGGAAGAAGTAAAACTGTCACTGTTTGCAGATGACATCATACTATATACAGAAAATCCTAAAGAAGCCACCAAGAAACTACTAGAGCTCATTAATGAATTCAGTAAAGTTACAGGATACAAAATTAATATACAGAAATTATCTCAAAGGCCATGGCTATCTATTCAAAGAACATTTAGTTTATACTGTGAGTAATAATAATTTAAAAAATACAAGGACACCACAAAAAAAGGAAAAAGAAAATTACAGGCCAATATCATTGATGAACATAGATGCAAAAATCCTCAACAAAATATTAGCAAACCAAAATCAACAATACATTAAAAGGATCAAGTAGAATTATCCTAGAGATGCAAGGATGGTTCAATATTTCAAATTAATCAATGTGATACACCACATTGACAAAATGAAGAATAAAAAAATCACATGATCATCTCAATAGATGCAGAAAAAGCTTTTGACAAAATTCAACATCCAGTTATGATAAAAACTCTCAACAAAATGGGTATAAAGGAAACATACCTCAACATAATAAAGGCCATATATGACAAGCTAACATCATACTTAAGAGTAAAAAGCTGAAGGCATTTCCTCTAAGATCAGGAACAAGACAAGGATGCCCAGTCTCACCATTCTTATTCAACGTACTATTGGAAGCCCTAGCCATGGAAATCAGACCAAAAAAAGAAATAAAAGGAATCCAAATTGAAAAGGAAGAAGTAAAACTGTCACTGTTTGCAGATGACATCATACTATATACAGAAAATCCTAAAGAAGCCACCAAGAAACTACTAGAGCTCATTAATGAATTCAGTAAAGTTACAGGATACAAAATTAATATACAGAAATCTGTTGCATTTCTATACACTAACAACAAACTATCAGAAAAATAAATTAAGGAAACAATCCCACTTACTATCACATCAAAAACAAAAAACAAAAACCTAGGAATAAACCTACCTAAGGAAAATTACAAGACACTGATGAAAGAAATTAAAGATGACACAAACAAATGGAAAGATATACCATGCTCATGGATTGGAAGAATTATTATTGTTAAAATGATCATACTCCCCAAGGCAATCTACAGATTCAATACAATCCTTATCAAAATATCCATGGCATTTTTCACAGAACTAAAACAAATAATTCTAAAATTTGACTGAAAACACAAAAGACCCCAAATAGCAAAAAAAAAAATCTTGAGAAAGAACAGTGCTGGAGGAATCATGCTCCCTGATTTTTGACTATAACACAAAGCTACAGTAATCGAAACAGTGTGATACTGGCACAAAACAGACACATAGATCAATGGAACAGAATAGACAGCTCAGAAATAAACCCACACTTACATGGTCTATTAGCCTACAACAAAGGAGGCAAGCATATACAATGGGGAAAAGATAGCCTCTCCAATAAATGGTGTTGGGAAAACTGTAAGCTACATGTAAAAGAATCAAGCTGGACTACTTTCTCACACCATATATAAAAGTAAAATCAAAATGGATTAAAGACTTAAATATAAAACATGAAACTATAAAAATCCCAGAAGAAAACAGGCAGTACACTCTTCAACACTGATCTTAGCAATATATTTTTTCGATTTGTCTTCCCAAGGCAAGGGAAACAAAAGCAAAAATAAATAAATGGAACTATGACAAACTAAAAAGCTTTAGCACAGCCAAGGAAACTATCAATAAAATGAAAAGGAAGCCTACTAAATGGGAGAATATATTTGCAAATGATATATTCAATAAGGAGGTTAACATCAAAAAATACAAATAACTCATACAACTCAACATCAAAAAAATGAAGAACCTAATTTAAAAATAGACAGAGGATCTGAATAGACATTTTTCCAAAGAAAACACACAGATGGCTGACAGACACATGAAAAGATGCTCAACATCACTAATCATCCAGGAAATACAAGTCAAAACTGCAATGAGATAACACCTCACACCTGTCAGAATGGCTATATTCAAAAAGACAACAAATAAAAAGTGTTGCCAAGAATTCAGAGAAAATGGAACCCTCTTGCACTGCTGGTGGGTTTATAAATTGGTGCAGCCACTATGAAAAGCAATATGGAGGTTCTTCAAAAATTAAAAATAGAGCTGTCAAATGACCCAGTAATTTCACTTCTGGGTATTTACCTGAAGAAGACAAAACCACCAATTTGAAAAGATACATGCACCTCTATATTTATTGCAGAATTATTTATAATAGCCAAGATATGGAAGAAACCCAAATATCCATCAATAGACAAATTAATAAAGAAGATATGGCATACACATGCACACACACACACAATGGAATATTACTCAGCCATAAAAAAGAAAAAATCTTGCCATTTGTGACAACATGGATAAATCTAGAGGATATTATGCTAAGTGAAATAAGCCAGAGAAATAAAAATGCCACATGATCTCACTTACATGTGGAGTCAAAAAACAAAACAAACAAGCAAAGCAAAAATAAGAACAGACTCATAGGTTCAGAGAACAAACAGGAGGTTGCCAGAAGGGAAAAGAGTGATGGAGGAAGGGCAAAATAGGTGTAGGAGATTAAGAGGTACCAACCTCCAGTTACATAGTAAATAAGTCATAGGGATGTAATATACAGCATAAGGAATATGATCAATATTGTAATAACTCTATATAGAGACAGATGGTTATTAGAAATCATGGTGATTAGTTCATAATGTATATGTCAAATTATTACTTAGTACACACAAAACTAACATAATGTTGTATGTCAACTATATTTCAATAAAATTATTTTTAATTTTTACATTTTTTTAACTTAAAAAGTGAATCTGCAAGTCATAAGTCCTAACAATTTCAAATATCGCAGTCCCTTTAAAGATTCTAAACTAGTAGTAGTCAGGACTAACTAGGAAAAAGGCATACTCAGCTAACACCTGTGGCTTTTGATGGAAAAATTCTGTTTCATCTTGACGCTGGGGTGGACAGGTTTACAGAGTCACTGGTGATCAGCCCAGCCCTTCACAACCTCTCTTCTATTGAAGACAAAATGACAATATATCTAAAGACATATATTGACTCATGGGTTTTCATCTTTTCCACTCTCTTTCCTCACAGTTTTACTTCTCTACCATGCAGCCCAATGCAGCCTCTACCTGGATCATTCCACTGTAGTCTGGGTGCCAGCTTCAGCTCTACTTATACTATTGCTGAATCAGTCTAAGAGGGAACTATGTTGGCATTGGTTCCCAAGCCAACTGTAGTAGCTACTGGGGAAAGAATTGACAGTCAAATCTAAGCCCATGAAACTTAGGTAGGCAAAAGCTAGGTACAGTCCTACAGGATGGAGGAACAGAGCTAAGGTTGAAGAGCAGAGGGTGGATTTCAACATGGCCAGAGATAAGATCCAACCATGACAACAATCTAGTACATTTGGAGAAGTGGAGATTGGGGAGGGGGTTAAAAGCAGCCAGAGACCATAAAGACCTACCTTCAAACTTGATATAACAAATGGAAACCTCTAGTTATGGCAGACCAAACAGTAGGTTATCTGTAAGCATTGTTAAGGTATTCTTAGGCTATTTCCCCATGCTATTCTTCTAAGCAATACATACCTACAAATAATCTCTTCTAAACTTTTCTAGAATCATCCACATTGAGAAAAACTACCTGGAGGTCATAACAAAAACGATATGAATTGAATCTTTATATTTTGGGAGTAAACATCCT
The DNA here is from genome assembly GCF_003031525.2 of Neophocaena asiaeorientalis asiaeorientalis. Classification (NCBI taxonomy): domain Eukaryota; kingdom Metazoa; phylum Chordata; class Mammalia; order Artiodactyla; family Phocoenidae; genus Neophocaena; species Neophocaena asiaeorientalis. The sequence goes on along the minus strand of NW_020174703.1, from coordinate 7,266,308 downwards.
GATATGGATGAACTGGAAATGATTAATGCTTTTCTTCTTTCCTTGCCAAAAGACAGGCATTTGCTTAGCTGAATAGAGACAGAAAAGCCTGTTCTCTGTATATGGAATGGAATCCAAGCTATTTTTATAGGCAGAAAAAAATCAAGTTCTCAGATTATCTATGGAAGTAATCCAACATTGGGTTAAAACCATTCTCCTAGAGGTCTTCCATGGAAATATTTGACCTGCATTTGTAACACGTCAAATACAAAGCTGGTTCAACTGAATCCTCTGTCCCAGAACTCCACAGATACCACAGAAATATGAGGATGGGAACCACAGATAAATGTGGAGAAGTGAAAAGGAGCACATAGAAGAAAACAAGGGGAAGATTTTGATGGGAGATTTAGATCCAAGGAGGACTTTTTAAATTTATTTTTTGATAGAATATTGAAACCCTGATAGAGTCTGACCATGCTGTTATGAAGGTGGCAGTCTCTGTGCCATCTTTCTGCCCAGTCTGCTTCCTTTTGTGGTCACATTTTATTCTTACACCCATGAGAATTTAATCCAACTAGACTTCTTGCATGCAACCCTTGTTTATTTAGTACAGATTATGTTAAAAATCTGTATTGAAAGAATGAGTAATTGAATTAATATATAGCTTAAATATTGTTTACCCTTTTGACTTTTCCACCTTTTCCTTTATTTATCCTTTTTTTTCTGCAATGTTTTACCATTCATTTTGCACTTTGTAGATTGTACATGGAAAACTATTTTGGCAGTGTTAAAAAACAAAATTTAACTGAGTAAACTTTAAAGATCTTACTGGCTTTATTCAACAATTCATGAACTGGGCAACATCCCATCTAGCAGAAGAAAAGGAGCTCTGAGGAGCTATACAGAATGACAGACTTTTACAGACAGAAGGCAGCAGGAACAAGGAAGTTAGACCGGCAAAAACGTGGACTGGTTGTGGCAAGAGCACTTTCTTTTAGGGGGTGGCAGGGGTCTATCAGGCAGCTGACCTCACTAGTAGAGACCAGGTAATTCCAGATTGACTGGTGTAAGATTCCATTTCTGGGAGAGGATGAAACTGTAACTAATTGTCAGTTTGATGATGCAGGGGTTTAGCATAAGTGACCCCATTTGGGGGCCCATGGTCTTGTTTTTAACAGTTATATAATAAGGGAGGTTTTGTGGATTATTTGCATTCTGTGCATTCTGGATTTTTTTTAGCTCTTTTTCTACCACATTCAATGAAAACCCCGAAAAAAGTGTATAGGTCATTTTATTTCTATATTTGTTAATGAAATTCAACAAACCCTTCTTTATAAATCCTTCTTTTTCCCACTTTACTTGAATTTGGAAGTCACAATAATGTCAATGTTTTCTTAACTTTAAATCTTACTCAAAAAATTTATAGCTCATTTTTCATGAATGCATATTTGATATCTCTGTTGGTTTTCGTAAACAATTATAGCAATACAGAAAAATACAAATAGCAGGATGAATATCTCCTAAGGTTCAGCCTCCAGAAATTTCCAGTATTAGCATTTTAAGGAACATACACCTCAATTTTTCTCTGGGAATATACAGTTTTATATGAAGGGGATTTTTCTACTCAGGCTGTTTGAAACAATGTTTTTTCACTAAAGCATACATTGGGCATAATTCCATATTCAAAATATAGAACTCTTTGCATCCTGCAAAGTTGAGTGTAATCTGGCCCCACCTACCTCCTGTCTCATCTGCAACTACTCTCCCCCTTACTCTTCTCACTTCTACTGACTTCCTTCTTATTCCTCAAGCACAAAAAGCTTCCTCCTACCTGAGGGCTTTTATATTTTGTGTCCTCCTTTTTTTTTTTTTTTTCCGGTACGCGGGCCTCTCACTGTTGTGGCCTCTCCCGTTGCGGAGCACAGGCTCCGGACGCGCAGGCTCAGCGGCCATGGCTCACGGGCCCAGCCGCTCCGCGGCATGTGGGATCCTCCCAGACCAGGTCACGAACCCGTGTCCCCTGCATCGGCAGGCGGACTCAACCACTGCGCCACCAGGGAAGCCCTGTGTCCTCATTCTTGTAATGCTCTTCCTCCAGTTCTTTGACAGGCCACCTCATGTTTGTTATTTATGTCTCACCTCTAATATCCTCCTCAGAGAGATATTCCATAATGACTTTATCTGAAGGGGCCACCCAGTCACTCTACATCTCATCACCCTGAGTTATTTTCATCATAGTTTTATCTCTGTTTGAAATTAACTTAATATTTTGTCAAACGATGAGGGTACTTTTTAGTGAATCCTTTAAACAGCAATTAGGAGATTAATAAACTGACCAAATAGCAATACCTCAAGCAAATCAAAACACTATCAGAACCTAAGACTTCAAGGACAATGCGCATTACTGTGGAACTTACAGATCATCAACTTACATCTTCTAACAGGAAAGGAAAAAGACATTGAATATCCTCCAGAACATAGGAAGAATCATCACAGTTATTGCTTGTAAGTTAAAGCTTTAAGCCAGCTGGCCATAGCTTATATAAACTGTAGGAGAGCTGCTAAAATCTAAATTTTAGGCAACATAAGCTTCCAATCAGTTCAATTAACTTTATGTTGTAATAAATATTTAAAGCTCAGTTTAAATGATAAGGTCTCTAAGACATAAAAATAGTAATAAAATGCTTTTTTCCAAAACTCCGTCAATGGAATCTATAGCCAGATTTTCTATGAGTAATTGTAAATATAAATAATATTATCATTTGAGAAGAAATATTCATCTCTTCTATGAGGAAAAATTGAATTGTTAAGAACATTTGTAAATGATGACCTGGTTCAATTACTGTGAATACCTTGGAAATCAGATGGAAAAAGAGACCAATGATTTTAAAAGTCATTTAATAAAGAGCAATTCACTTAATTTAAAATAAAAATGAAACCACTATTTCGAGGGTTTTTTTTTTTTGGTTCTTTCTTAGTCATAAACGTGCAGGGCTCTAAGACTTATCGAGGAGTATTCATTAGTGCAGCCTGGAAAAAAAATGTGAACATTAGGCACTAATGTCTGAAAATGTATACAATAAGAAACAAATGGTAGAGAAAAATTGCTCTAGGATTCACCACAAAGTGCTTGTAGTTCATTTAACTTAAAAACGTATTTTTCAATTTAAAAGATATTTGAAAATTAAACATTTCTTCTTCCTGCTGAATCATAATTTTTTAGGCAATTTGTGATCTGCAGTTGCTCCTGGGTAACTATTAAATATGGACTTGTTACCTCTATCCAGAACTTGAAACCATTAAGAGAGTAAAGTATTGTTAATTTCATGACTCTATAGAAAGTTCACCTGTGGAAACACCTGCTGTAATTCAAGCATTGCACTGAGCATTCTGAAATTGCCATGAAGTTAAATGGTGAGATAAATAATTTGGGAGATTGTTGTTTCGTACTCCTGGGGTGAATCAATTTTTCTGTCCTTTTACTAAGTACATTACAAGGACTCCAGTCTTCAGAGGTCTTCCCTTTACTCCCCAAATAACAATCAAAATCTCCCTTTCTACTTGCACAAAACAGTAGTCGGTCTTTTACAGGACCTTCCCTCTAAGTATTTTTAAGGGTCCCAATGTGTGCATATACACATTCCACAAATCTGTGTAGGTTATTATACATTCACTGTCAATTCAGGCAGATGCTCCAGGGATCTCTATTGCTGCACCTCTCAAAAGTCCAGGCTTTTTCACTGAAGACTAGAACATTATAAAGGGAAATTTAAAGTCAGATTAAGAAAGCTTAAAATTGGATATCAGTTATTTCTACTTCTGGAGACAACTGGTCATAGCTCTCCATTGGAAGTCTCTCACCTGGCCTGGTCCCTCTTTAGTGTTGCAGCTTGCTGCCATTTGCTAGGTCCACCTTACCTCTCATAGACAGAAGTATCCCAAAGGAGCCCTCAGTTTCTATTGCTCCCCCACTTAATCAGCATATTATAAAATCTGCAGAAATACCACTCTGCAGATACCACAACAGAGTCAAGGTTTCCTGTTATAGAACAGCGGAGCTTTTCCTTGTCCTTAACTTTTCCATTCCAGATGTTGGATTTATCTATACATAACTTGAAGAAGCATTAAAATTTTTCCCAAAAGAAAAGCACAACCTTGACCCAAAGATAAATTATGCCTCCATGCTTAGAGCAACAGAGAAAACCACTAACAGCTTTAAAATAGTAACCTGATAGTTTAAATGAATGAATTAGATCTACAATATGGATAGATCTGGAAAAAAATTTTAATGTTGTAGAATAATATGAAATATTTCATGTAAATATATTTTATATAAATATGCAAATAGGCAGTAAGTATATAGAAACATGAGCAGGGAAGCTCTTCGCCAATCTTAAAATATCAGTTGTCTCTGGGGAAGAAGAGAAGAGAATGGGATTGGGAATGTGATACAAATGAACCGTCAACTCTATAAGATTTTATTTTCAAAAAGAAAATGAAAACAAATATGGCAAAATATTAACATAAATCAAGGCAGTAGGTAAATGAATGAATAAATATATTTAGCAGTTCTGGTTCTGGTACTTACACAGTAACTTGTAGCAGAGAAACCCTCACATAGATACCAATCATGAACTCTGGGACAGGATATAAGACATAACTATTCAAAGTCACTGTAGAGTGACCAGAAGAAGATAGAAAGTGAAAGAAGGGATTATACTGTGTATAATTTCAGTATATAAGGCATTTCCACTAAGGATAGTCCCCAGTTTGCATGGCTTACTAGAATTCAAGCAGAAACTTACAGGCTTGTTGGTATGATCTGTCAGAGGACAGAGTTTGGCTCCAAGGATCCAGTGGAAAATTACAACTAGAAGGCTGAAAGAAATTAGCAGCTGTTTGATTTGCTGCACTCTGTAAGGAAGAAAGGTCTAAAGTCTGGAGTATAGTCTTGATAAACACCTTGGGCTTCCCACACACTCACCCAAACAAAACTGAAAACCGATCTTCTATCTACCAAACTTAAAATCAAATTTCAGTTTATCATCCAGTAATTTAATTTCTTACCATGTTATTATAACTAGACATAGTGAATGATACCTCATAGAGACTCTGGATTCTATTATCTTCCTCTGAACCATGTTGATTTGTTTTTCTAGCAGGCAATTAAATTACTAAATAAATCACCCCAGTTCCCAGGCAATCCCACAGTGGTGGTGGTGATGATGAAAGCAGTGGCTGAGCAGAAAGGAGGGGGCTCCTTCTCTCTGGCCAGATGGCCTGATTCTTGTGGAGCCAAGAACGTACAAGGAATCCCATTGCTTTTTTCTCTTTATATAATGACTGCTTAACCCCAGGGGCAGAGACAATTACAGGAAATGTGCAAGAGAGCGGGGAGACTAAAGGCCTAGTTTATTGACAGAGGAATGCGAGGAAGGTTGGATATTGGGAGCCAGAAAGTATCAGGTACATTATAAAGAGGATGGAGCTAGAGAAAATGATCCATAAAGTTGTGTATGAATTTTTAGGCTCACTTTAAAGCTGTGACTCCATGGATCTAACCCCAAAGAGCACATCAAATGTTTTGATAACTAAACTCTAAGGCAGATCACTGACCAGATCACTCACTGCCCACTGGTAAAACTCACACAGGACCAATCAGAAAAGCACTACACAGACTGAAAACTAACTTGACATGTAGCCATAGTCCACAGAAGGTCAGTAGGACCTGAACCTAACCAGGTTGATGTCCTGTTAAAAGAAAATAATTTTCCCATATGATTTAAATAAGACCTAGAGTCACATAACAGAATATTCAAACTATCCAAGATACATTCCAAAATTACTTAATACACAAAATGCTAGGAAAATTTGAACATCTAGAGAAGGAAAAGGCAATTGCCAGATGCTAACCCAAAGATGACATGGATGGTGAATTTCATATAACACCTATGAAACAGCTATTGTAACTAAACTTCAAGAAGTAAAGTTAAGCACTCAAGAAACAAATAGAAATATGGGAGAAAAATCTTAGCATACAAATAGAATATGTAAAAAAATATTTAAAAACAAATGGAAATGTTAGAATTAAAAATATAATAAGAAAATTTTAAAATTCTCTGGATGAGCTCAATAGCAAAATGGAGGTGAAAAAGAAAGTCTTAATGAACTTGAAGACAGATCAATAGAAATTACCTAATATGAATAAAAAAGAGAAAAACAAAATTTTTTTTAAATAAGCAGAACCTCAAGGGGCTATAGGACATTATCAGAAGATCTAATATTTATGCCATTTAAAACCCAAAAGAAGAGAGAAAAGAATAGGTACAGAGAAAAACATTTGAATAACTAATGGTTGAAAACTTCCTAAATTTGGAAAAAGACATAAACTTATAGAATCCCCAAAAGCTCAGTGAATCCCCAAGCAGGATAAACTAAATGAAATTTATGCCCAGACATGTCATCACCAAACTTCTGAAAACTAAAAACCAAAAAACTTTCTTGAAAACAACCAGAGAAAAGCAATACATTACGTAGATGGGAACAACAATTTGAGGTGTCACAGATTTCTCATGAGAAATCATGGATGCCTGAAGGACATGGAAATAAAAGAATTGTCAATTAAGAGTCCTACATCCAGTGAAAATATCCTTCAAAAATGAAGAAGCAATTGAAACATTATCAGATGAAGAAAAACTAAAAGAATTTGTCAACAGCAGATTTACCCTGAAAGAAATGCTAAAGGAAGATCTTGAAGAAAGAAAGGAAAATGATATCAAAGGGAAGCTTGAAACTATGAAAGTAAAAGGAAGGTCAACAGAAATTATAGCTATCTGAATAAATACGAGACTATTTTTCTGCCAAGTTCATTAGTTATGATGGATGAAAGCAAAAATGATAACATTGTCCCATGGGGTGTCAATGTATATCAGTATAATACATATGAAAATTACAACATTAAGAGTTCTATATGTGGTATGACTTCTACATCACATGTGAAGTGATAAAATATTAATTCTAATTAGACTATAAAAGTTAAATATATTATAATCTCTAGTGCAACCATTAAAATACACACAAAAACACACACACACAGATCAACAGAAATTACCTAATATGAAGAAAAAAGAGAAGAAAAGGTTTTTAAAAATAAGCAGAACCTCAAGGGGCTGTAGGATATTATCAGTCAAAAGCTCAATAAATAAATTAAAAGGGAATACTAAGAAAATACTCATCACAAAAGAAAACAGGAAAGTAGAAATAGAGGAACAAAAATTGGAGGAACACAACAGAAAAAATAATAAAACAGTAGACCCATTTGTTTTAAACATATATAAATCTAAACATATAGATAATTATATTAAAAGTAAATGCTTTAAATACACCAATTTTAAAATGTAGATTTCAGAATGTACCAAAAAACAAAGACCCAACTACATGTTATAGCAAACACACTATAAATATAATATTTATATTATTATAAATATAAAGTAAAAGAATAAAAATGGTATAGCATGCAAGTATTAACCAAGAGAAGATAGAAATGGCTATTAATACCAGAGAAAAAGGAAGCTTATAACAAGTAAAAGTTAGTGGGGATAAAGAAAGACGTTACCTAATGATTCAAGGGTTAATTCACCAAGAATATAACAGTCTTAAACATGATTTATCCAACAACAAAGCCTCAAAATACATGAGATAAAATTTGATAGAATTAAAAAGAGAAGTCTCCAATTATAGTTGGAGACTTCAATACTCTCATTCAATAATCAATAGAACAAATAAATTTTTTAAATTTAGCAAAAGTATCAAAGAATAAAACAATACTATTAATTAACTGGAGCTAACTAACATTTATAAAATTCCACCAAAAGACAGAATACACATTCTGCTCAAGTGCAGATGAAACATACCTCAAGATAGACCACATCCTGGGTCAGAACACATCTTAACAACTTTTTTTAATGAAACCATATAAAATATGTTCTCTGATCATAATGGGATTAAACTAGGAAGATAACTGGGAAATCTCCAAATGCATGGTAATTAAACAAAACAGTTCTAAATAACCTATGGCTCAAGAAGGGAGTTATAAGAGAAATTGGAAAATATTTTGAATTGAACAAAAATGAAAAATCAACATATTTCGTTCAATTGAACGAAAATGAAAAATCAACACTGTGGGATACAGCCAAGCAGTGTTTAGAGGAATATTTATGACTGATAAGAGGTTAATGTCCAAAATATATAAACAGCTTATGCAACTCAATATCAAACAAGCAAACAACATGATTCAAAAATGGGCAGAAAACCTGCATAGACATTTTTCCAAAGAAGACATACAGATGGCCAACAGGCACATGAAAAGATATTCAACATCACCAATCATCAGAGAACTGCAAGTCAAAACCACAATGAGACATCACCTCACTTCTGTCAAAATGGCTATTATCAAAAAGATCACAGGGCTTCCCTGGTGATACAGTGGTTAAGAATCTACCTGCCAATGAAGGGGACACGAGTTCAAGCCCTGGTCTGGGAAGATCCCACATGCTGTGGAGCAACTAAGCCCACGAGTTACAACTACTGAAGCCTGCATGTCACAGCTACTGAAGCCCGCACACCTTAGAGCCCATGCTCCGCAACAAGAGAAGCCACTGCAATGAGAAGCCCGCGCACCACAATGAAGAGTAGTCCCCGTTTGCCACAGCTAGAGAAAGCCCACACACAGCAACAAAGACCCAATGCAGCCAAAAATTAATTAATTAATTAATTTTAAAAAAATGTTTAAAGAACAAAAAGACCACAAATAACAAATGTTGGCAACGATGTAGAGAAAAGGGAACCCTCATACACCATTGGTGGGAATGTAAATTGATTTGAAGCCCGCGCACCACAATGAAGAGTAGTCCCCGTTTGCCACAGCTAGAGAAAGCCCACACACAGCAACAAAGACCCAATGCAGCCAAAAATTAATTAATTAATTAATTTTAAAAAAATGTTTAAAGAACAAAAAGACCACAAATAACAAATGTTGGCAACGATGTAGAGAAAAGGGAACCCTCATACACCATTGGTGGGAATGTAAATTGATTCAGCCACTGTGGAAAATATTATGGTGGTTCCTCAAAAAACTAAAATTCCAGTAATTTCACTCCTGGGTATATAGCTGAAGAAAACAAAAACATTAATTTGAAAAGATACATGCATCCCAATGTTCACAGCAGCATTATTTACAATAGCCAAGATATAGGAGCAATCTAAGTGTGCATCAACAGATGAATGGATAAAGAAGATGTGGTATATATAAATATATATACACACACACATACACACACACATATATATATATGATGGAATACTATTCAGCCATAAAAAGGATAAAATTTTGCCATTTGCAACAATGTGGATGAATCTGGAGAGTATTATGCTTAGTGAAATAAGTCAGACAGATAAAGACAAATACTGTATGTTATCACTCATATGTGGGATCTAAAAAATAAAACGAATGAATACAACAAAACAGAAACAGACTCACAGATATAGAGAACAAACTAGTGGTTACCAGTGCAGAGAAGGGAAGTGGCGAGGGGCAAGATAGGGGTAGAGAATTAAGAGGTACAAACTAATACATATTAAAAAAAATAGGCTACAAGGATGTATTGAACAGCACAAGGAATATAGCTATTATTTTGTAATAACTTTACATGGAGTATAATCTATAAAAATTTTGAATCACTATGTTGTACACCTGAAACTAATATAATATTGTAAATCAACTATACCTCAATAAAAAAGAAAAAAAACTTAAGAGATTTCTCAAATCAGCAATTTAAATATCTACATCAAACTAGGGGGAAAAAAAGACCAAATAATACCCAAAGCAAGCAAAAGGAAGGAAATAAAGATAAGACCAGAAACCAATGAAACTGAAAACAGAAAAATCATACAGAAAAATTTTTTTAAAGAACTGATTCTTTGAAACCAATAACAAAACTAATAAACCTCTAACCAGACTGACAAACAAAAAATGAGACAACACAAATTATCAATATGAGGGACAAAATAAGAGATTCTGCAGTCACCAAAAGGATAATAAGAGAAAACTAACAAACAACTCTACACATGTAAATTTGACAACTTAGGTGAAATGGATCAATTTTTCAAAAAACACAAACTATCACACTCACCTAATAGGAAATATATAATTAGAATGACTCTGTATAAAGAAATTGAATTCATAGTTTATAAACCTTCCTAAATTGAAAACTCTAGGCCCAGATGATTTCACTGGTGAATCTACCAAAGTTTTAAAGAAGAAATAACATCTATTCTACAAGTATCTTCCAGAAATTAGAAGAGGAAGTAACACTTCTCAACTCATTCTGCAAAGCCAGTCTTACCCTGATACCAAAATCAGAAAAAAACAGTACAAGAAAAGAAAATTACAGACCAGTATACTTAATGGACATAAACACAAAAATCCTTAACAAAATATTAACAAAGTAAATCCAAGAAAAATATGAAAAGAATAACACACCACTACCAAGCAGGGTTCATTCCAAGAATGTAAGGTGGATTCACTATTTGAAAATCAATCAATGTAATCCAACATTCTAACAAGCTAAAGAAAAAAAAAAAAAAAACACATTATCATATCAATTAATGTAGTAAAATCATTTGACAAAATTAAATTGTCTTTTATGATAAAAACTTCCAGAAAACTTGGAATAGAGGGGAACTTCCTTAACCTGAAAGGATGCATCTACAAAAACCCCACATCATACTCACTGGTAAAATACTGAATATTTTTCCTCTAAGATCAGGTACAAAGCAAAGATTTCTACTCTCATCACTCCTATCCAGTACTGTACTGTATGTTCTAGCAAGTGTAATAGGCAAGAGAAAGGAATAAAGACATACAGATTAGAAAACAGAGAAATAAAACTGACTCTATTTGCAAATGAAATGATTGTCTATGTAGAAAATTTGAAGGAATTTTTTTAAAGAGGGGGTCTTCTAGAACTTTAAATTTAACTTAGCAGGATCTCAGGACACAAATTCAACATTCAAATATTAATAGTATTTCTACATAGCAATGATAAATAAATAGTATTTCTATAATAAATAATTTTCAAAAATACCATAGAAAACAGCTCCAATAAATAAATAAAAATTAAAAAGTGAAGTAAGTCAGACAAAGACAAATATCATATGATATCACTTACATGTAGAATTTTTTTTACATGCTACAAATGGACTTATTTACAAAACAGAAATAGAGTCACCAATGTAGGAAAAAAGAACTTTTGGTTACCAGAGGGAAAGGAAGGGGAGGGATAAATTGGGAGATTGGGATTGACATATACACACTACTATATATATAATAGATAACTAATAAGGACCTACTGTATAGCACAGGGAACAGTACTCAATATTCTCTAATGGCCTATATGGGAAAAGAATCTAAGAAAGAGTGGATATATGTACATATATAACTAATTCACTTTGCTATACACCTGAAACTAACACAACATTGTAAATCAACTACACTCCAATAAAATTTTTTTAAAAGTAAAAAAAGGAACAATTAGGTATAAATCTTAAAAAAATATGTACAGATGAGTATGCTGAAAACTGCAGAATGCTGATGGAAAAATTAAAGGAAATGTTAAATAAATGGAGATACATGACAAATACTCTTCAACAATTAAAAAGAAGGAACAAAGTAATAATGCGTGTGACAACATGGATGAATTTTTAAAACATCATGTTGAATGAAAGAAGTCAGACATGAAGGAGCATATTCTTTATTATTTCACTTATGTGATGCAAAATTAATCTATTTCTCAGAACAATGGTTGCCTATGGAGAGCAGTGACTGTCTTAAAGGAGGCATAGGGGATTTTGGGGGGTGATGGAAATGTTCTGTATCTTAACTTGTGTGGTAGTTATACAAAGGTATTCATTCATCAAAACTCATTCAATTTTACGCTTAGGATTTGTGAATTTCACCATAAATAAATTTTATCTTAGGGCTTCCTTGGTGGCGCAGTGGTTGAGAATCTGCCTGCTGATGCAGGGGACACGGGTTCGTGCCCCGGTCCGGGAAGATCCCACATGCCGCGGAGCAGCTGGGCCCATAAGCCATGGCCACTGAGCCTGCGCGTCCGGAGCCTGTGCTCCGCAACGGGAGAGGCCACAACAGTGAGAGGCCCACGTACCACAAAAAAAAAAAAAAAAAAAATTATCTTAAATATTATTTAGTAATCTCTTCCCACTTCTAGGCATTTAAGCTTCAGAAATCTTAGCATCCAGACTCTAACCTTCCTATTATAAATGCATCTAAAACCTCTGCATAATTTCTTACTGAACATCCTAAGAATATATTCTCGTTCCTTAATAACCTACTCCATTTGTCCTCCCTAAGAAGTTATATACTTTGAAAACAAGTTTCTAGGCCATTATTTCCATAGAGAGAATATGTCTAATTACTTGTGTAATTAAACAGATTTCTTTTAAAGTTTGGGCTCTGGGGTCCTTCTAATATTAAAAATTTTCTGAAGTAGTTCCTCGATAAAATTTCAAACAAGTCTGGTGGCGGAGCTGTCTATGAAAGAAGCCAGAAGAGGTAGAAAGAATAGAATTAATATTTGGACCATTCGTTCCCAACTTGGGGTTTGAAAACGGACAGAACTCCGCAAGAACTCCAAGCTCCTGGTGAACCTGTAGGGACAGTCTAATAGTGATAAGCACAGCTTAGGAAGACAGCTGACAAGGATGAGTAAATTTGTTTTAGTTCTTTTTTCACAACATTTCATCTTCTTTTTTGCATATAGGTCACCACTGAACCAAGGTGCTCTTATTAGAAGAAGGAACATTGGGTTTCCACTGATAAGGAAATCAGCCCTTCCATGTTAAGAGAGCATCACATATTGGTAATGAGAGAAAGAAAATGTTAGCAAAGTGTTAGAGCCCTCTGTTCACCTTTGAGATATGATCCCTTTCAAACATATCTTCATCCCTTTCAAAAAGCTTTTATGGAGTTTGCTGGCTTATGGCCACGGGTCCACTTTCCTACCCTTTCCCTGATGACTATCACCAGTTCTTTGGTCTCCCTGCTATTTAGGTGTCACAAGACAGGATTCTCCACCTCCACTGACCTCAAGACAACTTTCAGAGAGAGTTCTAAGTCATAACTTATACATAAAAACTTTAATTCTGATGCACATGTTTGTGATGGCAGGAATCTGTGGAAAATGAGTAAAGAAATAAATGGTACATGTGGTTTAACATAGTACAGAACAGAAATACCAGTTCCAGATTGGCAAGATGATTCATGATCTAAGCCAATTAGTTCAGGGGAAAGAGCATTTCAGAGCTTTGGGTGACCACAAGAATGTAAGCACTCTAGAAACAGGCAGAAATCTTGGGGCAGGGGATTTTTCCATGGCTTGAAATGGTGAGCTGACAAACTTCTATCTCTAGAGTAACCATCTGGCATGGGGATGGCATGCGAAATATCACCACATTGATTTGGAGACCCTTCTAAAGATTCTGAATGGGAACCTATCTTCTGAACAACAGAAAGAATTTTCTGGCTTGTGCTGTGCTTAAAGAGATCATTTTCATTCTCATCTAGGATGCATGGCCCCCAACAGCCAGCAAGTGATTTAGGGAAATTTTCTGGTGCCAGTTAATGAGTACTTTCTGAACAGCCCAGCCTTAATATAAAACAGTCAGAAAAAAATTTATTATGCATCCCAGTAATACCAGGAAGGAAAATTCTATTTCTATGCCAATGAGTCCAACTAGCATTAAAAGAGAGGTCGTTGGGCTTGTTTGTTTGATTGATTGTTCCAAGGGTGACAGTACTTCTGAGGGTGGTGGGAAGAATGTCGTGTGGCTCCACCCTAGTTGAGGTTCAGTTAACTTGATGGTTACCCTCGTAAGCACCTTGATCTAGGCATTGATAGGGAAGAAAAACAATCATTATTCAAAATAAAAAATAAAGAAAAGCTCGGGCTTCCCTGGTGGCACAGTGGTTGAGAGTCTGCCTGCCGATGCAGGGAACATGGGTTCGTGCCCCGGTCCGGGAAGATCCCACATGCCGCGGAGCGGCTGGGCCCGTGAGCCATGGCCACTGAGCCTGCACGTCCGGAGCCTGTGCTCCTCAACGGGAGAGGCCACAACAGTGAGAGGCCCGCATACAGCAAAAAAAAAAAAATATATATATATATATAGAAAAGCTTGAAATTACATATTAGGGAAAGTAATTACAGCCTTTCTTGAATTTTAAGCAAAGAAATCCCTTTCCGATAATTCTCAGTCAACATTCTCTTTTCCTTCATTTGGCTGTGTTCATATGAGTAAAATAAGATCATGAAGGAAAAATCTAATCAGTATGGCTTACTATAGTCAATCTATTTAATCTACACAAAATTTCATGACACATGTTAATTTGCTAAATATAATATAACTTGTAATTTGTAAAGTACTTGTTACCAAAGTGATACTATACAAAGTGTGAACTAAGTGAAATGTATCTTTGGTTCCCCCACATGTTGCCTTTCTGTAATTTTTTTTCCCCATCTGGACATCATTATCCAATATGAAGGCCATGAGCCACATGAGGCTGTTTAAATTTTAATTAAAATTAAATAAAATTTAAAATTCAGTTCCTCAGTCACATTAGCTACATTTCAAGTGCTCAGTTGTCACATATGTCTAATAATTACTGTAGTGAATAGTGCAGATAAACAACACCTTCATCACTGCAGAAAGTTCTAATGCTGGTCTTGACTCTTAAAGTTTTTGTGATCCCCTCTGGCCAGCCTTCTCCCCAGCTGGGCCACGCCTTCCCAAGCATTTCCCCATGTTTTCCTTCCTTCTACTTTTACTCTCATAGTTTTCCTGAGCCTTCTTATGGTTCTCCATAGAAAATACTGTTTTGTAATTCCTTCTTTGAGGACCCTCCTTGAAACTTAAATAACTGGATAAACTAATCCATGCTTAAGCAATTTGTGGAGACAGAGAGTTATGTTGTTTCTCCGAAGCAACATATTTGCATTTTAGTAGAAAGCTTCTAGAGATTTCATGTATTTACACAAAGGGTTGACTCTAAAATGTGTGGCTTTAAGCACCATGGTAACCTGGACTATTTGGTGAACAAACCTCACAGTGCAAGAGCCTTTAGAGCACATTTCAAAGCATATTATCCTGTTGGCCTGCTCATCTACAATGGCCTTGGTTCACTATGTTGTTTTGTCTCCTAGGAGTGTTGGGGATCCCTAACTGTCACCACAAAAGAAGTAGCGTTATGCATCTGACAAGGAGTAGGGATAGTAGGTCAAAAGATATTTGTTTTGCTTGTAACTATGAAAATTTTTAGAGCTCAAGTTGGGGTTTGGGTACCATAATCCATTTATTCTTTGTCCATCCTGGGCTTCCTGCCAAGGCATCACACAAAAAACAATTAATAGCAAAATAAGAGAAATATAAGGTTCTTAATAACAGCTTAGCAGATGTTCCCTTCTCTCCCAACATAGGGCTCAGATAAAAACTGAACTGGCAAATGCAGCTTAGGCCAGAAGACATTTTTTAAAAGAAAATACTGGATCAGAGAGAGGCAAGGAACTGGCCCCTGTGCCTGGGGCAACAGTCTTCTTTATCTGCTTACCACAAGCTGCAAGAAGCAAAAGTTAATATCCACCTCCTCAAAAGGCTTTGGTTCTCTTAATGTGTTCAAAAAAAAAAAAAAAGGTAGAAGAGAAAAAGAGGGTAGCCAGAGCTGCCTCAGGAGCAAGTCATGTGCCATGCAGTGTTCCACTTTCTGGATTCAGCTGATTGTTTTCTTGTGGTGTCATTTCACTTGATCTCTAGACATAGAAATTTTTATATAACTGAAGTAAACTGTATCTTCACAAGAAAAATAATAAAATCAATAGCATCTCTCCAGTGTTTTCTTTATTTTGGATGTTAGGGTTTTTTTAAATATTATTTCTTATTTATCAAAGAATTAGATGCACATAGCTTTAATAGTGAAGTAATGCTAAAAGGATAACAAAAAAGCAGTACCCTGGCCTCACTGTAATCCTCCCCAGAGACTACCACTTTCATCTCTTTTTAGCTATTTCTTCTGGTGGTTACCTGAACATGTCTAAATACCCTTTTTATATTGATACTACTATCACTCTAAAAACATTTCATTATGGAAAGCGTCAAACACATACAAAAGTTAGAGTAGAAATGATGCACCCACCCCATGGACCCATCACATGGCCAATCTCGATTCATCTATACAACCACCCATTTTTTCACCCACCCATCTCAACTGTATTCTTTAAATAAATACAAGATATATCACTTTAATTATAAATATCTCAATATATATCACTCAATGGACATCACCTTTAAAAAGTCTTAAACAAAATATAATCACAAGACTATTATCACACATCCAGATTTAACAATTACTCCTAAATATTATCAAATACCCAGTTGTTGATGACATTTTTCTGATTGTCTCATAATTTTTTATATTTGATTTATATAAATCAAGATGCAAACAAGATTCTTTTTTTTTCCTGTGTCATTTAGGTCTCCTTTCTTTTAATCTATGGCAGTGGTTCTAAATTTCAGGTAATTTTGCTCCCAGGGAATATCTGGCAATGTCTGGAGTCGTTTTTGGTGGTCACAACTTGGAGGCAAGGGCTTCAGAATTCCAATGACGTCTAGTGGGTAGAGACCAGGGCTGCTGTTAAAAATCCGACAATGCACAGGATAACCCCAACAACAGAGAATTACCTGGCCCAAAATGTCAATAGTGACAAGGTTGAGAAACCCTGATCTATACAATATGGGATTCCATCCTTCCCCTCAACCCTGCTTATTTCTAGGTCATTTGACCCCTAGAGTTTTCCACCTTCTGGACTTTGCTGATTGCATCCCCATTTTGTCTTATAACATGTTCCTCATTCTCTATAACTTGTGTAAATTAGAAATAAAGAGGGCACACATTAAAATATTAAACTGATAGAAAACATACTGAAGTATTAAAACTTCTGTGTGAAAATGTGAAGCAGGCAGTTGGATCACAGACTATTCTAAAATAGCCTAAGAAAAGGGCCTCAGAATAATGCTACTTAGTATGGTTTAAATATGAAGTTAATGACCAACAATGTAATTCTTGAATTCTCAGTGTCAGGCTGAGAAGTAGCCTGTAGAAGTCTATCGTCCTCCCATTTCCTTTTTGCGTGACCCTCTCCTGTAATAAGATGGAAATGTGCTCTTTTCCCTTGCAGGTCTACTCTTCACCCTGCTCTTGACCAGGAATGCTGGCCTGTGTACACAGCATCAATGGACTCCCTTGTCCTCTGTCTCTGGTCTGGCTCAGTCAATAAACATACCTGGTTTTCATTTGTGCTGAGAAAAAAATTCAAGAAAACATGCTTAAATTTAAGGATGTCCAGAAGTTATATCACTTACACTTCTTACCCTTTCCTCTTTTTTTTTCTAGTTTTTATTATTTTAACTCTTACATCCTCAGGAATGTAGGGAATTAGGGAATTACGTCACTAACCAAAAGTTATTTAAAGGGGAAAACATTTTTCTCTATTGACTCACAACAGAGGAAGACAGCTGGAGTAACAGCTCCAGCTGGGCAAGGAACAGAGGCTTCCTTATAGTAACTGGACATGACTCACTGGCCTTGTTTGTGAGCACATATGAGACACCCCCTGAGTACACCTCAACACTTTGGGAGTCGGGGGACATTATAGCTTAATGGTGTCCTGCATTATCAGATGAGGTATGACAAAGCAAAACTGAGGTTACTTAAAGAAAAGCTCTTCTATCAGTGTGCAGTATCAAAATATGGAGCCATCTGCCTAAAGAACACTCCCTCAGAGCGGGGCACATCCTCATATCTAACCCGGCACTGACACAGAGTGGGCTCTTATAAATATTTGTTGAATTCAAATTCAATAGGTCTTACTGAAATTTTTTCTCTCTCAAAAGCTTGAGGAAGCATAAAAGAGAGCCGTTAATCTGTCATTCTTTCATTTTTGACTCAATTCCAGTCAAAAATGAAGAACTGCTTGGTGAAGCAGAAGTGATAGGAACATGTTAAAAAGTGAGCACTCTTTGGAGAACTGGTTGATTCCAGGGCTGGAGCAGGGAAAATACAAGAAGAGCATAAATCATCTTGAGGTCCTAGGCAATAAGGTAGTGTTCAAAAATATGCAAACATCCTTTATTCGAAGATGGCACAGGAAACTAAAAAGTACTCAACAGCCAAAGCTGAAAAACAGTTTATCAACAAAAACTAAAATTAATATAGAATTATAACCCTAATAATAAAATTAACATCCATGAATCCATCCTAACATAAATAAATAATTGAACAAATAAATAAATGAGGGAGAAGAGACAATTCTTCCTTATGAAAGCATTTCATGAAATATCACCTCATACCTGTTAGAATGGCTATTATCAAAAAGACAAGAAATGGGGATGATGGGGACAATGTGGAGAAAGGGAAAACTGATGCATTGTTCATGGGAATGCAAACTGGTGCAGCCATTATGGAAAGCAGTATAGGGATTTCCTCAAAAAATTAAAAATAGAACTCCCATATGATCCAGTAATCCCGCTTTTGGAAATATATCCAAAGGAAATAAAAACAATATCTGGAAAAGATATCCACTCCCCATGCTCATTGCAGCATTCTGCACAACAGCCAAGACATGGAAACAACATAGGTGTCCACTGATGGATGAATGAATAAAGAAAATATTATATATATTTATATATTATATATATTTATATGTTATTATATAATTCAGCCATATATCTTGCCATTTGTAACAACATAGATGGAGCTTGAGGGCATTATTCTAAGTGAAATAAGTCAGACAAAGACATATACTGTATAGTATCACTTATATGTAGAATTTTAAAAAGCCGAACTCATAAAAAAAGAGAGTAGATTGGTGGTTGCCAGGGGCTCAGGGTTTCAGGGGGTGGGGAGATCTCAAAGGACGCAAACTTCTAGCTATAAGATGAGTAAATTCTGGGGATCTAAGGTACAGCACGGTGAGAGAATAAATCTTGAATGTTATCATCACACACACACAAATTGTAATTATGTGGGGGAATATAGGTGTTAACTAACCTTATTGTGCAGACTGATATTCATATATATTTTGCAATATATATGAATATCAATTACCATGTTTTATAACAAACTTACATATGTTACTTGTCAATAATATTTCAATAAAGCTGGAAAAAATATTTAGCTCAATTATATCTCCTTAGGTTTGGTTTAAATCAGGCTATTTTTTTAAAAAAGAAACATTTTAATTAACAAATAGAAAATAACAGAACACCATACTAGTAACTGCTGCAAGTAAGATGCACTGAAGGATGCCAAAATTAGTGGGTGAAAGTTTAAGCACAAACAAAATATTTGCACGTTCTCAAAGAACCTCCCACAAAACACTGAGTAATATGAAGGGGAAAACAGCAACTTTCTAGTGGAGATCCTGAAAGACATAATCCTAGTTAAGTAATCAAAGTTAGCATCACTGGTAATAATCATATACCTCCTGATATGAAGCACTGAGAAGGGCGCATCACATCTGTGATATCCTTTGCAACAACTCATAGCCTCAATCTAATCATGAGAAAACATCAGACAAACCCAAACATCAGACAACAACCCAAGGGTGTTCTACAAAAATAACTGACCAGTACTTTCCAAAATCATCAGGGTTGTAAAAGATAAGGAAGGACTAAGGAATTGTCACAGATTGGAAGATGCTAAGGAAATGTGACAACTAAATGCAATGTATGATCCTTGATTGGACCTTGGAATAGAAAAAAAAAAAAAAAAGGACATTCATGGAAAAATGGATGCAATCCAAATTTTGTATTTCAGTTAATAGTAACTGAATTAAGGTTACTAAGCATTAATCTTAGTTTTGGTAATTGTTCTATGGTTATGTAAGCTGTTAGCAAATAGAAGCTGGTAAAGGGTATATGGGAACTCACAGAGTTATTTCTGCAACTCTTCTTTAAATCTAAAATGATCTCAAAATATAGAAGTTTTTAAAATGTGATGAGCACATCTTGGAATTCCTAGGATAGGAGGACTGGAACACTACAAAATCAGCATACACTCATTTGTCATCGGGAAAAGAGTTTCCAAAAGTTCAGAGAAAAGACAGACATGATCTCACATCCAGAGATCCTGAAGGGAGAGTGATTCAAGAGAAAAAGTGAATTCTAATAAAAACATTAAAACATATGAGAAACTTGTGAATCATCTTCCTGCCTCTTCCTTTCCCCCACACTCAAGCAGCCACCTAATCCTATCAATACTACCTTCTAAATGTCACTCAATTCGAACCCCTTCTCTCTATCACTCCACACTGAACTAGTTTTACTTTCATTGTCCTCTTGACTAATGATTTCCCCTCCACAAATTTTCCAAAGTCTAACATATCCTAAGTTGATGTCACCAGAATTGTTTTTCTAAAAGGAATCTATTTCCCTTCTCTGCTCAAGAACATTCCAGTTTATTCCATTTGGAAAAAATCCAAATCCCTTAGCAAACATTCACGGTCCCTCACCACTGAGCTGTTCCTTAACTTCAGTCTCATCTCTGTTCACTCACCCAAGAAGTACTCTATACTCCAGCTGCAGGACTAGTTATGAAGCCCAGAATGGATCATCTGGCTTATGTTCATGTTATTCATGAATAGAATACCACATTACCCAGCTTCTCTGTCCTACAAATTCTTATTCATTCTTGCTCAAACATCATTTCTGTTCCAGACTTCTCTGATTTTGCACATCCTCCTTATCCCATTCTATATGCTCTGCAAGGAGAATTAATCCTGTCTCTCTGCTATGCTCCCCCAGAACATTGTGACTACTCTTAATAAGCATATGCTGTATTGTCTGTGGCTTGTAGTATACAAGTTTGATTACCTTAGTAGAGTATAAATCTTCTGATGACAAGGTTCATGTCTAATTCACTTAAGAATCTCCAGTCTGGACTCATGGCCTGGCACTTAAGAGTCAGTCAGCACCATTGGATGGGCTGAACCAATTTAAAATATAACCAAATCTGATTCCCAGGGATACAAAGAGAGAAACAGTTAAAGAAATATATATGGCTACATATATACCTGTTGAACTTAAATTTTTAAATGACATCAAAAAAAAACCTAGGAGGAAATAAAAACCCCATGATTGTAGATGGACATAAAAGAATAATATATTATAATAATTATTCTAACAAGAACACTAAAAACCAAAATATTCTAGGCTTGTGAAACAAAAAATGTCATTGACAACAGAAAGGACCCCATTAGCTACATCAACTTTAAGAAAAATAAGGAGAGCCAACTGTTTAGGAAAGATAAGAATAATGTCAAAGATGAAAAGTAGAAAACAAAATTACTCAACTCTTTTCTCACTTACATCTCTTTCTATCAAGGAAAATGATGTTCACATTATAAGAAAAATCTTGTTAAAGGAAATTAAACCAGGTTGATTTGAAAGAAACATTTATCAGTTATATCCCAGATTCAATATCCCAGCATTTGAAAACAACCGGCTGATATGAATCATTGACACAAAATCATTGTCAGAAATCTTAAGAAAATTATGAGTTGGTGTAGTGAAAAAAAGATGTAATTAAGTGCAAAGTGAGAGAGAGAGAGAGAGAGAGAAACCAATGTATTTCAGGAACCATGAGTCCCTCAACTTAATATTAAACTCCAATTAAATTATATACTAGTTATTAGAAAGATGGTTTGCCAGATATTATAAAGCTGTGCTGTCCAAAATCACAACCACTAGTCAAATCTTATTATTTAAAATTTAAAAAAATAAAAATAAGTTCCTGAGTCACACTAGCCACATCTTAAGTACTCAGTAGCCACATATGGCTGGTGGCTACCATACTGAACAGCACAGGTAATAGAATGTTCTATCATTGCAGAAAGTTCCATTGGACAGTGCTGTTAAAGAGAGTAGTGAGCACTGGAAGCCAGCATCATTTACAGAGACTCTTATACTGAACTAATAATATTTCTATCATTTCATAGGATTGTTATACTGTTAGAAACAGGAAGTATGTAGATATAGACTATACTGATTTCAAAAACACATCCAACAAAGCTTCTTATGAAACCCCAGTTGATAAAAATATAGAAATATGGACAAGGTACAATACAATTGAGCAAAAATTGTCCCCATAGACTGCTGATTAATAAACTAATATAATTTTGGAAGAATGATTTACTAGTTTTCTCCAAAATCCTGTCATTGGTCCTCTCTTGCTCAATGTTGTTATCAATAATTTGCTGACATATAAAAGGAAAAGCTATCAAGTTTTCAAATAACTAAATGACAGCAAGATTATTTCATAACTTTCTAGAGGACAATTTACTAAAACATATCATAACCTTTTACAATTTGACTTACTTCTTGAGTCACAGTTCCACTTCCTCAGGAAACAGTCACAGATGTTTGCAAGGATTTAGCTACATGGATGATAGCAAAATATTTGGGGAAAATCTAATTTTCAAATAATAAAAGACTAATTAAATAAACAGCAGTACGCTTGCATTGATCATCACTGTATTCCCTACAATACTATGTACTTCATGGATATTTTTTAAATATACCAAATAAAAGATGAATGAAGTGAGGGAAAAAGAAAATTATAAAATAAACTATATGGTATGATCATATGTATCATACATATCTGGTATGGTAATAAATGCATATGTACTATATTTATGCATGTAGTACGTATATAAACATGTACCTAGAGAAGAAGACTAGACAGAGATACACTAAAATGTTAATAATATTTAATCCCTGGCAATGAGTTAGGGAACATTTTCGTGTTCTCCTTTTAACTCATCTATACAACGTTTTTTGTTTTTTTTTGTTTGTTTGTTTTTTGCGGTATGCCTCTCACTGTTGTGGCCTCTCCCGTTGCGGAGCACAGGCTCCGGATGTGCAGGCTCAGTGTCCATGGCTCATGGGCCCAGCCGCTCCGCAGCATGTGGGATCTTCCCAGACTGGGGCATGAACCCGTGTACCCTGCATCGGCAGGCGGACTCTCAACCACTGCGCCACCAGGGAAGCCCTCATCTATACTTTTTAAAAGTTCTGTCATGAAGAGATGATTCTTTAGCATAAGAACAACATTTTGAACAAGGAGCAATGGATAATATGTTTGATAAAAGAAGCAACATTTAAAAGGAAGAAAACACATTCAACAAACTAGAACAATGGACCAAAATTAACAATAGGAAGGTTAATAGGCATATGTAGAAAGTCTAGTTTTTAAGTTCTATAAGTCCCCTGGAAAAACTAGAGTTTGGAGAAGACTGACCTAACAATAAGTTTGTTAAAGTAAATGCACAAATTTTAAATGAATTTGGGTAGCATAATTTCCAAAAGAGTGATTACAAACCTAAATTACATTAACAGGATATCTTGCCCAGGACAGGAAGAGTGATGGTCCCTCTGTTCTTTTGGACTGATATGGCCATATCTGTTCACTGGTCTCCTTTTTTTCTACAATGGAGATTACCCAAGAAAACCAAAAATATGGGGAACCAGGAAACTGAAGGGACTGAAAATCCTACAACATAAGAAAAAGTTAGCAGAATTGGTGTTCTTTAGCTAAAATTGAAAAAACGTAGGAACTCCTAGACAGCTGTCTTCACGTACAAAAGAAGGATTAGACAATATGTTAGGTCACTGATGCAGAGAAGATACAGGAGGTCAGATTTCCACTTAACATAAGGAAAACAACAAGTTGTTACATAATACTTAGCAGAATTCCCTGTGCTATACAGTAGGTCCTTGTTGGTTATCCATTTTATTTTTTATTGGAGTATAATTGCTTTACAATGTTGTGTTAGTTTCTGCTGTTCAATGAAGTGAACAAGATATATGCATACATATATCCCCTCCCTCTTGAACCTCCCTTCCACCCCCACCCCACCCATCTAGGTCATCACAGAGCACCGAGCTGAGCTTCCTGTGCTTTATAGCAGGTTCCCACTAGCTATCTATTTTATGCATGGTAGTATATATATGTCAATCCCAATCACCCAATTTGTCCCACCCTCCCCTTCCCTCCCTGTGTCCACATGTCCATTCTCTATGTCTGCATCTCTATTCCTGCCCTGGAAATAGGTTCATCTGTAAAATTGTGCTAGATTCCACATATATGTGTTAATATATGATATTTGTTTTTCTCTTTCTGGTTTAAATATAGCAGGTTTACATGTCAGTCCCAAACTCCCTAACTATCCCTTCCCCCAACCCTTACCCCCTGGTAACCATAAGTTCATTCTCTAAGTCTGTGAGTCTGTTTCTGTATTGTAAATAAGTTCATTGGTATCATTTCCTTTTAGATTCCACAATATCATACGATATTTCTCTTTCTCTGTCTTACTTTACTCAGTATGACAAAAAATTTGTAAAAGAATAGATACATGTATTTGTATAACTGAATCACTTTGCTGTACACCTGAAACTATCACAACATTGTTAATCAACTATACTCGAATATAAAATAAAAAGTTAGGGCTTCCCTGGTGGTGCAGTGGTTGAGAGTCCGCCTGCCAATGCAGGGGACACGGGTTCGTGCCCCGGTCTGGGAAGATCCCACATGCCGCGGAGCAGCTGGGCCCGTGAGCCATGGCTGCTGAGCCTGCACGTCCGGAGCCTGTGCTCCGCAACGGAGAGGCCACAACAGTGATAGGCCCGCATACCGCAAAAAAAATAAAAAGTTTAAAAAAAAAGAGCAAGTAAAAACTGCATTGCACTCACAAAACCTGCACACGAATGTTAATAGCAGCTTTATTGATCACTGCCAAAACTTGGAACCAACCAAGATGTCCTTCAATAGGTGAATGGATAAATAAGCTGTGGTACATCCAGACAAATAGAATACTATTCAGTGCTAAAAAAAATGAGCTATCAAGGTATGAAAAGACATAAAATAATATGAAATGCATATTACTGAAAGAAGAGAGTCTGAAAAGGCTACATACTATGATTCCTACTATGCAACATTCTGAAAAAGACAAAACTATGGAGATAATAAAAAGATCAGAAACTTCCCTGGTGGTCCAGTGGTTAAGACTTTGCCTTCCAACGCAGGGGGTGTGGGTTCTATCCCTGGTCAGGGAGCTAAGATCCCACATGCCCTGGGACCAAAAAACCAAAACAGAAGCAATATTGTAACAAATTCAAAAAGACTTCAAAAATGGTCCACATCAAAAAAAAAAAGAAAACAAAACAAGAACAGGAGTCAGTGGGGAGGGAGGGAGGAATGGGCTAAGCACAGAAGATTTTTAGGGTAGAGAAATTATTATGCATAATAGTATAGCGGTGGACACATGCCATTACACATCTGCAAAATCCATAGAATGTACACCATCAAGAGTAAACCCTAATGTAAACTATGGACTTTGATAATGATGTCTCAATGTTGGTTCATCAATTATAACATGTGTAACACTCTAGTGAGGATGTTGATAGTAGGGGAGACTCTGTGTATGTTTGGAGGGTGGTGGTTATGTAAAAAAAGAGCAAGTAAAAACTGCTGTTTTTTTTTACATAACTCTCTGTAAAACAGAGAGGTCCCCAGGCCTCACCAATGCTCAAGAAGTACAAATTCACACTGGTCTTAGAATACTTTAGTGGAAAATTTAGAGAAACACTTATTTGCTATGTGCCAAGAACTATATGCTCTGCAGGGGAGGATACATGGATGAACAAAGGCCCAGCTGTACCTTCAAAGAGCTGGCAGTTCAGAGGGATGACAGGCATGGATCCCTCATAGCAGAAGAACACTGATCTCTGATGGAGGAGAAATATGATTAACTTCCTGTACTAAGACAAGCATGGATTTCTTTCCTAGTTGTGGAAATAACTGCCATCCAACAGTACCATGCCAATCCTGAGAATGTGATTTCATAAATGTCCTAAATAGGTAGCAATACCCAGGATCTGCTTTCTAGTGGGGAATTGCATGGTTGACCTTAACTGATAACTCTTAAGGGAAGATGATTTAAGCTAAAGCTTATTATATCCATGGAAGGTCCATTCTTTACAGGTGCCATGGAAACAAACAGATATTCTGATTACTTTCCCTTTTATGCTTTCCTTTCTGAAGTATATTCATTGTCACACAGTGCGTGCTGAGGGAAAAAGAAGAAAAACAACTTATTTCCATTGTTGAAGAACTTGACACATTTTGCATATTGATGTGAATCAAAGAAAGAAAGGCAAGATGGAGTGAGCATGTGAGGAGAAGAAATGCTAAATATATAAAAATAATTGAATATATTTTGAAACACATGGACTGTCATAAAAACTAAGGCATTTCTTTTTTTGCAGATTCACATAACCAATAAACTGAAACTAGTCAGAGATATATTCTGCATGTCAGTCCACTTAAATCAAACATGAAGACAAAATTACAAGCTAGAAACATCGACATCCTTGAGGTATCTGTCATTACACTGCCTGACACAGGTATACATTGCCGCAAGGCTCCTCATTCACTGGACAAAGTAACTGCTCTCCCCTCCCCACTAAGTTACTCATAGAAACACTTTCCAAATGATAGCAAAATTGAGAGCAAGAAACTAGGGTCCAAATAGAACCCTGGGTTGCCAATGGCTCAAACAGGCCCAGTTTTCAAGCTCATTTATTCATTCTTCTGTTTATTTATTCAAAAAACACATACTGCGCTTCTATTACGTGCCAAATACTGTGTTGTGTGAGTCCTTCCCCAGCTAGCTCCACCACAGTTCATTCATTCATCCTAAAAACTCTTATTCACATTGCCCTTCAGATAGCCATCTTTGACACCACAGCTTACACGGAGAAACCAAGGAAAATTACTTTTTTTTTTTTTTTTTTT